>NW_022436972.1:10962757-11562757 GCF_009761245.1 Sapajus apella | reverse complement strand
CTAGACTTACTAATGGCAGAAAAAGGAGGACCCTGTCTGTTTCTCCAGGAGCAGTGCTGCTATTACATCAATGAAACAGGCCTTGTGGAAGAAAATGTCAACACTCTCTATCGCCTCCAAGAGAACTTCCACAAGAAGCAGAGTGCACCAGCCTCATCTCTCAACTGGTGGCAATCTCCCATGCTTACCTGGCTGACTCCCATTATTACCCCCGTTGTTATTGTGTGTCTTCTACTAATACTAGCCCCTTTTTTCCTCAAGTTTTTACAGGCCCATGTAAGAGAAATTTCCAAGGTGGCCATTAACCAGATGATGCTTCACCCCTATATCTGACTCCCAATCGAGGCACCAGCCAACTGACTCCTTCCCCTCGGTTCGCCCCTATTCAGCAGGAAGTAGCCAGAAAGAAGCGGCATCCTATATATCATCAAAAAGGTCAGAATGTAAGGCTGGTTGCCTCGCTGGGAGTTCGAACATGCCCATCTCCCTCCCCGCTTGAAAATTACATTATCAGAATATGCCCATTATCTAGCTCTGCCTTGGAAATCCCCTCTGCACTCAGCACCTAGCCCGCCTTGAAAATCCCCTCTGCACTCGGCACTTAGCCTGCGCACCGGAAATCCCACCTACCTACCAATAGCAGCTCAACCTATCCACATCCTGTTTCTCCAAATCCAATTGAACACCTTCACTCCCTATAAAACCCCACTCCTGAGAGGAGTCAGGCGCGACTTCCCTGGCCCCTCTCCCTGGGACCACAGAACCTCGCCCGGGAGCTGAATAAATTGGTATATAATTTTCTTGTGCTGGCCTCAGTTTCCTTATTTTTAACTCGGCAATAAACCTACAGAGAATAAACTTTACAGTAAAGTCCAACAATGCAATGAAGAAACTGCATCAACCAATGGGCAAAACAACCAACCAGTAACAAAATAGCAGGATCAAATTCACATATAACAATGTTAACATTAAATATAAACAGCCAAAATACCCCAATCAAAAGACACAGACTGGCAAACTGGATAAAAAGTCAAGACCCATTGGTGTGTTGTATTCAGGAGGCCCTGAATACAACAGGGACTCCTGAATCTCACATGCAAAGACACACATAGACTCAAAATAAAGGGATGGAAGAAGATCTACCAAGCAAATGGAGAGCCAAAAAAAGCAGGGGTTGCAATCCTAGTCTCTGATAAAACAGACTTTAAACCAACAAATATCAGAAGAGACCAAGAAGGGCATTACAAAATCATAAAAGAAGCAATGCAACAAGCAGAGATAACTATTCTAAATATATATACACCAAATACAGGAGCACCCAGATACATAAAGCAAGTTCTTAACTACTTACAAAGAGACTTACATTCATGCACAATAATAGTGGGAGACTTTAACACTCCACTGTCAATATTAGACAAATCAACAAGACAGAAAATCAACAAGTATATCCAGAACTTGAACACAGATCTGGATCAAGCAAACCTAATAGACATCTACAGAACTCTCTACCCCAAATCCACAGAATATACATTCTACTCAGCACCATGTCGCACTTACTCTAAAATTGACCACATAATTGGAAGTAAATCACTCCTCAGCAAATGCAAAAGAATGGAAATCATAACAGTCTCTCAGATCACAGCAAAACCAATTAGAACTCAGGATTAAGAAACCAACTCAAGACTGCACAACTTCATGGAAACTGAACAACAGGCTCCTGAATGTCGACTGGATAAACAATGAAATGAAGGCAGAAATAAAGGTGTTCTTTGAAATCAATGAGAACAAGGACACAACGTACCAGAATCTCTGGGACACATTCAAAGCAGTGTCTAGAGGGAAATTTATAGCAATAAATGCCCACATGAGAAGGAAATAAAGATCTAAAATCAACACCTTATGGTCAAAATTGAGAGTTAGAGGAGCAAGATCAAAACAACTCAAAAGCTAGCAGAAGACAAGAAATAACTAAGATCAGAGTAGAACTGAAGGAGATAGAGACAAAAAAAAAAAAAAACAAAAAAAAAACCTTCAAAAAGTCAGTAAATCCAGGGGTTGATTTTTTGAAAAGATCAACAAAACAGACCACTAGCCAGATTAATAAAAAAGAAAAGAGAGAAGACGCAATATCATGCAATAAAAAATGGTAAAAGGGACATCACCACTGATTTCACAGAAATACAAACTACCATCAAAGATTGCTACAAACGACTCTATGCAAATAAACCAGTAAACCTGGTAGAAATGGATATATTCATGGACACTTGCACCCTCCCAAGACTAAACAAGGAAAAAGTTGAAACCCTGAATAGACCAATAACAAGGGCTGAAGTCGAGGCAGCAATTAGTAGCCTACCAACCAAAAAATAATTCAGGCCCAGATGTGTTCACAGCCAAATCCTACCAGACTTACAGAGAGTAGCTGGTACCATTCCCTCTGAAACTATTTCTAACAGTACAAAAAGAGAGTATCCTCCCTAACTCATTTTATGAGACCAACATCATCCTGGTACCAAAACCAGGCAGAAACTCAACAAAGAAAGAAAACTTCAGGGCAATCTCCATAATGAACACAGATGCAAAAAATCTTCAATAAAATACTGGCAAACGAATTGCAACAGCATATCAAAAAGCTTATCCATCAATACCAAGTAGGTGGTGTTCTGGGGATGCAAGGCTGGTTCAACATACGCAAGTCTGTAAACATAGTCCATCACATAAATAGAACTTAAGACAAAAACACATGATTATCTTGACAGATGCAGAGAAGGCCTTCGAAAAAATTCAACAGCCTTTTATGCTAAAAACTATCAAGAAACTAGGTATCCATGGAACATATCTCAAAATAATAAAAGCTATTTACAACAAACCCACAGTCAATATCATACTGAATGGGCAAAAACTGGAAGCATTCCCTTTGAAATCTGGCACTAGACAAGGATGCCCTCTCTCACCACTCCTATTCAATATAGTATTGGAAGTCAGTGCCAGAGCAATCAGGCAAGAAAAAGAAATAAAGGGTATTCCATCTGGGAAGGAGGAAGTCAAATTTTCTCTATTTGCAGACAATGTGATTGTATATTTAGAACACCCCATCATCTCAGCCCCAAATCTCCTGAAACTGATAAGCAACTTCAGCAAAGCCTCAGGATACAAAATCAATGTGCAGAAATCACAAGCATTCCTATATACCATTAACAGACAAATAGAGAGCCAAATCAAGAGTCAGCTCTCATTCATAATTGCTACAAAGACAATAAAATACCTGGGAATGCAACTAACAAAGGATGTAAAGGGCCTCTTCAAGCAGAACTACAAACTACTGCTCAAGGAAATAAGAGAGGACACAGACAGATTAAAAAAAAAAAATCCATGCTCATGGTTAGGAAGAATCAATATTGTGAAATGGCCATACTGTCCAAAGGAATTTATAGATTCAACACTAACCCCATCAAACTTCCAAAGACCTTCTTCACAGAACTGGAAAAACCACTTTAAACTTCATATGGACCCAAAAGAGAGGCTACATAGCAAAGAAAAAGCTAAGCAAAAAGAACAAAGCCGGAGGCATCAAGCTGCCTGACTTCAAACTATACTACAAGGCTACAGTAATCAAAACAGCATGGCACTGGTACCGAAACAGCTAAATGGACCAATGGAACAGAACAGATGCCTCAGAAGCAACACCACACATCTACAACCATCTGATCTTTGACAAACATGACAAAAACAAGCAATGGGGAAAGGATTCCCTGTTCAATAATTGGTGTTGGGAAAATTGGCTAGCCATGTGCAGAAAGCAGAAACTGTACCCCTTCCTGACACCTTACACTAAAATTAACTCCAGATGGATTAAAGATTTAAACATAAGACCTAACACCATAAAAACCCCGGAAGAAAAACTAGGCAACACCATTCATGAGATAGGCATAGGCAAGGACTTCATGACTAAAACACAAAAAGCAATGGCAACAAAAGCCAAATAGACAAATGGGATCTAATTAAACTTCAGAGCTTCTGTACAGGGAAAGAAACAATCATTAGAGTGAACCAGCAACCAAAAGAATGGTAAAAATTTTTGCAATCTACCCATCTGACAAAGGGCTAATATCCAGAATCTACGAAGAACTAAAACAGATTTACAAGAAAAAAAAAACATCAAAAAGTGGGCAAAGGATATGAAGACACTTTACAAAAGAAGACATATATGAGGCCAACAAACATGGAAAAAATGCTCATCGTCACTGGTCATTAGAGAAATGCAAATCAAAACCACATTGAGATACCATCTCATGCCAGTTAGAATGACAATCATTAAAAAACTGGAGAAAACAGGTGCTAGAGAGGATGTGGAGAAATAAGAACACTTTTTCACTGTTGGTGAGAGTGTAAATTAGTTCAACCGTTGTGGAAGACAATGTAATGATTCCTCAAGGATCTAGAAATAGAAATTCCATTTGACGCAGCAATCCCATTATTGGGTATATACCCGAAGGATCATAAATCATTCTATTACAAAGACACATGCACATGTATGTTCATTGCGGCACTGTTTACAATAACAAAGACCTGAAACCAACCCAAATTCCCATCTATGATAGACTGGACAAAGAAAATGTGGCAAATATACACCATGGAATACTACGCTGCCATATAAAATGATGAGTTCATGGTCCTTTGTAGGGACATGGATGAATCTGGAAACCATCATTCTCAGCAAACTGACACAAGAATGGAAAATAGAGGACCGTATGTTGTCACTCAGGCAGGTGTTGAACAACGAAAACACGTGGACACAGGGAGGGGAGCATCACACACTGGAATCTGTTAGGGGGGCCTAGGGAAGGGACAGCTTGGGTTGGGGAAGGTGGGGAGGTGTCATGTCGGGAGAAATGTCAGATATAGGAGATGGGGGGATGGAGGCAGCAAACCACCTTGCCCTGTATGTACCTATGCAACAATCCTGCGTGATCTGCACATGTACCCCAGAGCCTAAAGTATAATAAAAACAAAATCAGAACTATGACTCTAAGGTTATATAAACCTTCAATAAAATTAAATAATATCTAGTAGATTATACTTATTAAGCTATACATGCATCTCACTGATACTATATTAGAGAAGGTCTTTAAAGAAAAATATATTTTAAAAAGATAACTATCTTTGTTTTAGGAAACTGAGAATATGAGTCACTGTCTCTTTCTTCTCTAAGGCATGCATACATCAACCCAGGATTTTTACTCTCACCACTCAGTACTATGAGACATTACCCCACAACACTCTGATGAAGAAATATAAAATGTGTTTTTATTTTGAAGGGAGAAAGCAAAACTCAAAGGAGCTAGTTTGCTTGTGTACAATATCACATGTAGTTAGTAATGAATAAAATACTAAACTATGTATGTTTTAAAATTTTCATTATAGCACTCTTTTTAATATGCAAACTGCTTATATTTAACAGTTGTTTTGTGTTTTTGTCTGCATGTGTGCTTGTGGTGTGTGTATGAAAGAGAGATAGAGACAGAGACACACAAAACACAGAGATATTAAGCTGGGAAATACAAGGCTTTATGATTAACCAGCTAACTTGAGAAAATTATCTAAGCAGTAGATCCCCAAGGATTGTAGGAGACTTTTGAATCTCTGACCCCCAGTCTAAGTAGGAGCTCCAGAATGCTGCTTCAAGAATGTTCCATAAGAAGAAAGCCTGCAATTGTAAAGGACTGAGGCTTGTTTTTAATAAATGGAATTACCTCCTCAGTTATGAACTAGCTTTTTTTTTTTTCATTTTTTCTTTGTGCTATTGTGAACTTTGTATTTTATCCTAATGACAAGAATATCTTGAATAAGGGTTTTTTTTTGTTTTTTTTTTTTTTTTGACTCATTTTTTTCTCCTGGAGGTATAAATGAGCTAGAAAATAATCCAAACTTAGGATTCAGGCTAATTCAAGACCTAAATTTCCTAACACTTTAGTTTTTAATTGAATATTTTCAGCATGAAGATTATTGGGTATGTACAATATTAGTGCACTTAAGGTGGTGATAGTGACAGAGCAAATTGAAATTTGTCTAAAGCTTGATTTACAAACAAAAATATATTTTTGGATAGAATTTAATGATTTCTTTAAAATATGCATATCTTCTCTCCCTTTTTCACCACCTGAAAGTACAGATTCTCTTTATAGCAGCAGAGTACATGAGGCAGCACAAAACATGTCAGTCTGTGTGTGCATAATCACATGCACATTTATTTTTTCCATTCTATATTGGTGAGCTGAAACAGTCCTGCTGCCATATCTCCTGGGGAAGACTTCTTTATTTTTTGGTGGGGGCTTACAAAATGAATAGATTTCAATGTTCAAAAGTTGGCTTTGCAGCTGTGGCATGCCACCTTTTTTAAAAAAGGAAAAAAAGAGCTGCCTTTAATTTTTCTGGAAGGAAAATGCCACCTGTCACAGAGTTCTGCAGCCCCTGTTCATAGTTTTACAAATAATTTTCATTTTATTTTCCTTTTCTTAATGAAAGGTCTAAAACTATTGAAAATGTAAGTAGTGCAGCAGGAAATAAAAAGAAGATTAACTGTAAGAATCTGAAAAAAGGATTTTTAAAAAGTATTTACATTGAATAATCAAAATTTTACAGGCAGGATGAATACTGAAATTTGTCTAATTTTCTTGTTTTACACATAATGAAGCTGAGGCTTTTGTCAACTCAACATTACACAGTTAATTAGTAATAAAAATAAAGCTAAGACTCATTTCTACTAATCTCATTGACATTGTTCTTTAAATATCAAATTTGTATAAAAAGGTCATGTCCCAATCTCTTTCATTTTAATAAATAAAATTACTTTCTCTTACCTACAAAATAACTTTGAACATTTTGCTATATTAATCAATTATATCGTGTTTTATTCTGGTAGAGTTTAGTTACTTGTCTGTAATAAACTAAGCATTTCAGAAATATATTCTATACAAATATATTAGAAACTGAAAAGACAGAGTCATGTTTGCCTTTTATTTTAATCTATTGTATAACCAATATGTGCCAAAGTAACTAGGACACAGAATATGCACAGTAAATGTATGTGAAATATAAATGTATTTAATAATTAAACATATCATAAATTCTGATGAAAACTTAACTGAAATATGCAACCTGACTTACATGGGCTTACACTTCATTGAGGAAGACAAAACATTTAAGAACTAAATATCACACAAAATTTCATAAAACTAATTCACAAACACACCATTTATTTGAAAGTTAAAATAATACTGAGTTGAAGAAGATTTCCAGAGTATCTACCTGTAACCATAATTTTATATTCTTATAAATGAACTATTATTTAATAGTTCCAGTTACTTGGAACTATTGTTAGAGTGATTTCAGCTTAAAGCCTGGGAACTCTAGATGTTAACATGAGGATCAGATTTGAATGAGGTATCTTTGTTGGCTTCAGATTAATTTTGCGATAATAGATCTATCACCAAGGGGTATAAAATGTCCATTATTTAAATCTGATCATATGCCACATTCTCTATGAGATATCACACTTCCCGAATTGATCTTAGTAACTATCAAGTTTACTAATTGTCCATCTGCATAGACTGAGGGAGAGAGGTGAGGGAATTTGCCAAAGGTACATATAAAGTCAATACAAATAGTGAGCAGCAAGACCAGGGTAAAAATGCAAATCTACTCTATCTCAGATGAATATTGTTATTTCTAAGTCATGTTGTCTAACTTGTTTGGAAATACTGGATTGACTCAGCGACTAATGATTCAAATTAAGTTGAATAGCCATGATAGTGAGATAAAAGTTCCATAGATGATTGATGATTGGCAGTACTACATATATATATATGTATGTATATTACATATACTATTGCATACAACTACATGTACTAAATATTTGTAGTACTATACTCTTACATACAACATGACTCAGAAACATAATGGTTCAAATTAAGTTGAATAGACGTGATAGTGAAGATAAGTTCCATGAATGATTAGCAGTACTATTACATTACTATTATATATAACTACATGTACTATATATATGTAGTACTACCAATCATCCATGGAACTTTATGTGTGTGTGTGTGTGTGTGTGTGTGTGTGTGTGTGTGTGTATATATATATATATATAAAGTTCTGTGTTTGTGAACTATATATATGAAGTGTGTGTGTTTGTGTGTGTGTAATATATGCACACAGTTTTTCTTCCTCAGCTCTGATTTGAATGTGTATGTGTATAGGTGTGTATATATACACACACACACACCATATATATATAGTGCACATATGCCCACACACAAACACACACACACACCTTATTGAGATACAATCCACACACCACACAGTTCATACAATTAAATCATACAATTAAATGGTATTTTTCAGTAGTTTTTAGTATCTATAACTTTTATTTATTTATTTATTTACTTTTTTGAGACAGTGTCTCACTCTGTCCTCAGGCTGGGGTGCAGTGGCACAATCGTGGCTCACTGCATCCTCTGCCTCCTGGGTTTAAGCAATTCTCCTGCCTCAGCCTCCGGAGTAGCTGGGACTACAGGTATGTGCTGCCATACTTGGATATTTTATTTTCTTGGTTTTACTAGATGCAGGTGTTTCACCATGTTTCCCAGGCTGGTCTCAAACTCCTGAGCTCGGGTGGTCCACCGACCTCGGCCTCCCAAAGGGCTAGGATTACAGGCTCGAGTATGTTCTCAGAGGGGTACAAACAAAATCAAAATCAATTTTATCACATTTCATCACCCAAAAAACAAACCTTCTACACATTAGCAGTGACTCTCCATTTAACACTCAACATCTTCTCCAGTCCTAGGCAAGAGCAAATGTACTTCCTGCCTTATATGTTTCCTTTCTGGATATTTCATATGAATAGAAGCTTACAATATATGCTCTTTTGCAACTGGCTTCTTTCATTAGCATAATGTTTTCAAGCTTCATCTATGTCGTAACATGCATCCGTACTTCGTTTCCTTTTATTGAATAATATTCCATTGTATGGATATACCACATTTTTAATCAGTTGTTCAGTTGATAAACATTTGCGTTGTTTCCACATTTTGGTTATTATAAGTAATACTGTTACGAATATTCATATACAATTTTTTGTGATAACTTGTGTTTCTATTCCTATTGAGAATAGATATTTAGAAGTGGAATTGCTGATATATGAGGTAACTGTATTTTTAATCTTTGCAGAATTGTCAGATTTTTCCAAAGTGATTGAATCTTTTTATATTTCTACCAGCAGTGTATGAGAGCTCCAATTTTGTACATCATCTCCAATACATTTGTTATTTGTCTTTCTGATTATATCCATTCTAGTGTGCACAAAGTGATATCACTGTGGTTTTGATTTCCAATACTCTGATGGCTACTATTGTGGAACACTTTTTCATTGGCTTTTTGACCATTTGTATATCTCATTGAGGAAATATTCACCTTTTGCCTATTTTTAAATTTGATTATATATCTATTTTTTTATTGAGTTGTAAGTTACTTATATATTCTAGATACAAATCCCTTATCAGATACAGGATTTGCAAATATTTTCTCCCATTCTCTTGTGTTTTTCACTTTTGAGATTGTGTCCTTTGGAGCACAAGATGACACCTACTTTTATAAGTTTCATTTTATACACAATCTATTCATGAATAAAAGATGCTATAGGAGTGAAATAGGCTGCATTTCCCCTATAGAATTGACAGGTGAGAACTCAGAATTTCATGGCACTCAGATCAGAACACAAAGTTAATAGTCGTTCATCACAGAACATGGATGTAATGATCTTCAAAATTAATACAGTATAATCTATTATGGCTAAAGTGTAGAATATTTCAAACCTAGAAATTTATGTGTACATTTATAATTAATATATGATACATTAAATATATGTGTGTACACACACATACACATGCACACACACACACACAAACATGAGTTGACCATAGACCCACATGGTATTAATTGAGAATTAGCTAACACAAAGAGATGAACGACTGACAACATACAACAAGGAGCTGCATATATCTCTGCTAGAGATAATCTCACTAGGTGTCTTTGTCAAGGTCAACACAATTTTATGCAGTTAAGAAAGCTCTTTACTAAAAATTAAAGTTGATTCATTTGCTTGTTTTCTAGGTTTACATAACACCTTTTCTTTTCCAGTTCTGATTTATTTGAGTGCAAGGACTTCAGTATTCAATTTAAAAGAGTGGAAATAAACCAGGAGAGAATAAGGGGCAAGAAAGCCTTGATGTCTTATCCTTTTAAGGTGCCTTTATTCTCTCAGCTTTATTATTATTAGAGTCATGTGGATCTAAATTTAAATAACAATGTAGTTAGGTTCCAGCTAATTGTCAGAGACTACTATCTTGAATTAATTGCTTCTAATATTGATTGATATTCAGCTTAGAGAAAGAAATATGTAAAGAAGTATATGTTGTCCATTACTTTTCTCATATAATATAAAATATATAATTTGATTAACTCCTACTAACCAAGATCAGGTTATCCAGACTACAATTCATTGGCAGGCACATAATTTTTTTCACTGAATTGTGTCTTTGAAGTATCATGCCTACATTGAGGGTTATTATAAGACAGGCCTAATATGTGTGTCTGCATGTGTCCTGGAAAGACCTTTAAGTAGTGATGTGCTGGTCAACATTTGACAACTAGCTTTCTAGGGGACAAAAATCCCTTCTATGTAGCATTTACCAATTCCCATGGTGTAAATTCTTCCACAGTATCTGATTTCAAAATATCAATGTGACTTCACTGGACTCAAGGTTAAGACATGTTTACAAATGCATCACATTGCATGGTTTAAGCTAGAGCAAATCAGATCCTGAATATCATTACCTGAAGCAGTAAGCATACTTCTCTACAATGATGGTTTCTTTGACCTTGTAGATAACAGTAACTTGCATCCTGGATCAAGTTTTATTTTTTGTATTTGTGCCACAAAGATTAGAGCCAAACTGAAAGCTGATTTAAAATAATATATGTATGTTTTCATGTTTTGGTTGCCTCATTCGTAGGTCCATTTGATCTTAACTCAACCCTTCTTTGTTTGTTTGTTTAGTTTAGTTTTGTTTTCAAAGACAGAGTCTCACTCTGTAGCCCAGGGTGGAGTACAGTGGCATGATCATGTCTCACTGCAGCTTCAAACTCCTGGGCTTGAGCAATCCTCCTGCCTCAGTCTCCCGGGTAGCTGGGGCTATAGTTGTGCCCCACCATGCCTGGTCTTGCTTTGATTTCTTTCATTCCTAGTTTTAAAGTTTGTTGCATTTTTTAAATTTATAAGCTATATCAATTTTTTTCTGGAATGAATCATAATAGACTTACATAAATAAATGAATAATCCTTGGACAACTTCAGACACAGAGTGGGAAGTAAAAATAAAGTACTAATAAATCTCATGGCTGAAAGTGAAAGAAAAAGAGGTTGCACATTAACTCCACTTCCACCTAGGCAGGAACAATTTGCTTCCCTCTCTGGCCCTCAGTATTCTTACCTATGTAATTAGGTATGCCAGGATAATACTATTTAAATTACCCATACTCTAATACTATTTAAATTACCCATAATTTTGTGACTTCAAAAGCCACTGGTTCATTGTAAAACTAGATTGCATTGATATTTAACACAGTTCAAATAAACTATGTAGTTTCATGCTATGTTCAAATGATTTTAATATACACAATTTTAACTTTTGCAGACTGCTACTCGCTCATTGGCAAACTTGTAGGTACATATTAATAGCTTTTTATAAAAATGACATTTCATCTGTAGGCAAAGTTAAAAATTTTGAATTTTATGCATGAAAAGATTGATAGCTGGCACAATTATTAATTTCTGCAGGCTTCCTGTTGGTGGTGTATGATTTGGAAAAGACATTTGCATGTACAGTCTAATAAAAAATGATTCTATCCTGTCGGTTAATTTTGGAAAGCAAAATACTTTAAGCAACTCTACTTTAATAGTCCTACTTCCCAGGGATATGTTAGCAATTCATATGAGCAGATGGCTATGGCATGGTAGAAAGTGTTCTAGGATTGTCAGAACTTGTACTTGAATTCCAACTACGCTTTTATAACCACTTGACCTTGGAGAAGGTATGAAATAAACTAAGCCTTAATTTTATGTTGTAAAATGAGCAAATCCATTCCATTTTCAGGACTGATTTGGAGATCCAATGCATTAATAGAGTTAATGTTCTTAGCACAGTTCTAACTTGGCAAATGCAGATATTTGTGACAATCCCCTCACTAGTCTTTTCATATGTTCTTTAGTGCGGAATTGCTCAGTCATATTCAAGGGCTTATTTTAAATCAAATGGCAAGGAAATCAATTGTTTCTTCCCAAATTCCTTAGTGCATGACTTCTCTCACAACAACAAATTTAGGTAAAATATTCCAGTACTAGCTATCTCAATGAAGAAAAAAAGATCTAAATAATTGTTGTAACAAGCAAAGCCTACAAATATTCTAAATTAAAAAGGCTGCTTAGTTCTGTTTCTTTCTACTGCTTAACTACATGAAAATCACATTTTTAATAATCTCATTTCTGGAAAATATAGTGACCTACCTCAAAATTTGGAAATAATCACCTTACATTTTGATTCCATATTGTAAGACATAATATAGATGTTCTTAGAAGTTAGATAAAGAGAAAAAAGAATGAAAGAAAATCCTTTATAAATATTTGTGATTCATATGTTCAAAATAAATCTTAACCCTATGGAAGATACTGTCATCACCTTATTTTTAAAATGTGTTGAAGAAGCAAAGTGTCAGATAGTGAACTTGTGATAATATCATTTAAATGTATTTATGGGGCATAAAATCTGCCTAATCAAAAAACTAAAGTCACTGGATTTTTACTTTCAATTAGAAGCAGTTGAATTTAAATTCCAGGTAAATAATGTATGAACAATGCAATGTTTGGCAGCTATAAGGCCATGATAATTATTAAGTTTAAAATTGATTTAACATATGTCTGTTTCAAAAAATACAACATAGAAATTACCATGAGCTATACAGTGTGCGTGTGCCAGAATTGGAGGAGGGACTCTGGGAAAAGGGTGGACTATGGAATATCATAGTACAATAAAGTACCTTTCTATAAATATAAATTAAATTTAGGAATTTAGAGGGCTAATCACCTCTTTATCTTGCATTATAATGTATGTTAGCATATAAGACTATTTACATATAGACTTTATAGCTCACAATTATTATTACTAATAGTATCTTCATAGTAACATCTATAAATTATTAATGCAAAATAGAATCTGTTTAAAAACTCTCAATAGCCATTATGCCTGTTTCCAAATACATATTCATATATTTGATCTCTGATTTTCAACCTGAGAGTCTAAGTACCCTTCAATATATAGAGAAAGGAGCGAAATGCTCCCTTCTCTCCCATGTTTTTAGATTTACTTGAGCCTCTGACCAGATACCAGTCTACTGGTGCTTTCGGTTATGGGGTTCCTGGGGTTTTACCTGGTTTATTTCAACTAAGAATGCATACCCTTCTGTATCTCACACATACCCAGGAACATAGCTGCAAATGCTATGGGAATGCATGGGAACTATGTGTTCCCTTGTGGGTCTCTGCATCCTTCCCCTCCACCCTTCCAGAACTGTAGGAACTGAGCAGCATCACTCCTGGGACTAACTACTCTGACTGATATTTAATTTGTTGTTTCCTTCTAAGGTAATTATATCAGTACACAGTGGTTTCTGTCACCTAATTTTTTTTTTTTTTCAGACAGACTATTACTCTGTCACCCAGGCTGGAGTGCAGTGGTGCCATCTTGGCTCACTGCAACCTCTGCCTCCTTGGTTGGAGCAATTCTCCTGCCTCAGTCTCCCGAGTAGCTGTGACTACAGGGATGCACCACCACACCCAGCTAATTTTTTGTATTTTTTGTAGAGACAGATTTTCGCCATGTTGGCCAGACTGGTCTTGAACTACTGACCTCAGGTGATCCACCCACCTTGGCCTCTCAGACTGCTGGGATTACAGGCATGAGCCACCACACCCAGCCTAAATTTTTTTTAAAAAGATTGGAGAAGACAGAATCTTACTTTTCTTATCTCTGTGATGATGTCTGTAAGATCTATTTACAAGCTCTACAAAGGCAAAAATGTATCATTATTAAATGTTTATACCATATAGCCCCAAATTTGTATGTGACTTTATGTACCAATGTGTTTATTATTTGATGAGCTTGTCTCAGTGCCAGCTGTCACTAAAAGAATGAGAAAAGAGGAAATGGGTAGGAGACAATTGAGGACTTCACATTTAACAATTTTTCCCATCTGCTTTCAGAACAATTTTTCTCAAAGAGAATGTGAAGACTAGAAAATAACTGGCAAATAATTTCTTTTTTGTTTATTTTGTCTGTTTGATCACAAATAAGAGCATGGCATGTGAAATACCTTCTACTAGTGGTTACATAATTGAATAGTCAGCTATTCAGAAAAGCATGAAATACCGATTTGAAAGACACTTTTCACCAGGCACTGTTCTAGACACTAGAAAGATGGTAAAAAATAAGGTAGACACATGTTCTGCCTTCATGGAGTTAACATTCTAGTGGGATATACAGCTATGGAGCTGAACTTCGAATTGAGATGAACCTTCTACAGTATGTCCCTTGCTGAATTTAAGTACATTTTACCTGAAAAGTATGTTTGGTTAAAACTCTGTGACATGGTTTGGATTCATGTCTCCACCCAAATCTCATGTCGAATTGTAACCCTCAATGTTGGAGGAGGGGCCTGGTGGGAGGTGGTTAGATCGTGGGGGTAGATTTCCCTGTTGTTATCCTTGTGATAGTGACTGAGTTCTCATGAGATCTGGTAATTGAAAAGTGTGTCTCTCTCTTCCTCCTGCTACTGCAATATAAGATGTGTCTCCTTACCGTTCGCTTTCTCTGTGATTGTAAGAACTAATGCCAATCCTACTCAAACTATTCTGAAAAATAGAGGAAGAGGGAATACTTTCAGACTTATTCTACAAGGCCAGTATTACCCTGATACAAAACTAGACAAACACAAAAAAGGAAAACTACTGGCAAATATATATGATAAATATTGATGCAAAAGTCCTCAACAAAATACTATCAAACTGAATTCATAACATAGAAAGGTTACTTATCATGACCCTGTGGGATTTATACCTATGATGCAAGATGATTCAATGTACATAAATCAATTAATATGATACATCATATCACCAGAATGATGGATAAAAAACATATGAGTATTTCAATTGATGCTGGAAAACACTGGATAAAATTCAATGATAAAACCCCTCAAAAAACTGGGTATAAAAAAATTTCAACTTAATAAAAGCCACTTATGACAGACCCACAGCTGGCATCATACTGAAAGGAGAGAAACTGAAAGCTCTTTCCCTAAGACCTGAAATATGACAAAGATGCCCACTTTCACAACTGTTTTTAAACATAGTACTTGATGTTCTAGCTGGAGGAATCAGACAACGGAAAGAAATAAAGGGCATCTAAATTGGATAGGAAGAAGTCAAATTATTGTTGTTTGGAAATGATATGATCCTATATTTGGAAAAACCTAAAGACTTCATAAGAAACATATTGGAGCTGACAAACATATTCAGTAAATTTGCAGGATACAAAATCAACATATAAAAATCAGTAACATTTCTATAGGCCAACAGTCATCAATCTGAAAAAAAATTAAAAATGTAATCCTATTTACAATAGCCACATATAAAATTAAACACCTAGAAATCATTTTAAACAAAGGATGAAAGATTTCTGCAATAAAAACTATAAAACAGTGATGAAATAAATTGAAGAGGACACAAAAAAATTGACAGAGATTCCATGTTCATGGATTACAAACATAATATCTTGTAAAAATATTCATACTACCCAAACCAGTCTACAGATTCAATTCAATCCCTGCGGCATTCTTCACAGAAATAGAAAAAAAATCCTAAAATTTATATGGAATCCCAAGTTCTCAGTATGGTCAATGCTATCCTAAGCAAAAAGAACAAAACTGGATGAATCACATTACCTCATTCCAACTTATACTACAGACCTATAGTAAACAAAACAGCATGGTACTGGTATAAAAACAGAAACATAGACCGTGGAAGGATAGAGAACTCAGAATCAAATCCACACACCTACTGTAAATTCATTTTTAACAAGGGTGCCAAGAACATACAGTGGGAAAACAATAGTTTTTTCAATAAATGGTGCTAGGAAAACTTGATATCCATAAGAAAAAGAATGACACTAAATCCCTATCCCTCACCATGTACAAAAATCAAATCAAAATGAATTAAAAACTTAAACCTAAGACCTCCAACTATGAAACTACTACAAGAAAACACTGGGAGGGCCAGGCATGGTGGCTCCTGCCTGTAATCCCAGCACTTTGGGAGGCAGATGCAGAAGAAATCCTTGAATCTAAGAGTTCAAGACCATCCTGGGAAATATGGTGAGATTTTTATCTCTACAAAATACAAAAATTAGTTGGGCATGGTGGCATGTGACTTTAGTCTCTGCTACTCAGGAGTTTGAGGAGGGAGGATTGCTTCAGCCTGGGAGATCAATACTGCCATGAGCTATGATTCTACCACTGCACTCCTGCCTGGTCAAGAGCAAGACCTTGACAAGAAGAAAAAAAAAAAAAAAAAAAAAAGGAAGGGAAGGGAAGAAAAGAAGAAAAGAAAAGAAAATATTGAGAAAAGTTTCCAGGACATTCATCTGGGCAATCATTTCTTGAACAAACTCCCACAAGCACAGGGAACCAAAGGAAAAATAAACAAATGGGATCACACCAAGTTGAAAAGTTTCTGCACAGCAAAGGATACAATCAACAAAGTGAAGAGACAACCCACAGAATGGAAGAAAATATTCGCAAATTATCCATCTGACAAGGGATTAATAACCAGGATATATAAAGAGCTCAAATAATGCTATAGGTAAACATCCAATAATTAGATCAAAAATGGGCAAAAGATTCAAGTAGACATTTTTTAGAAGAAAACATACAAATGACAAACAGGCATATACAAAGAAGCTCAAACTCAAGGATCAGAGAAATTCAATCAAAACTACAATGAGATATTTTAATCCAGTTAAAATGACATATTCAAATGATGAGCCATAACAAATGCTGGCAAGGATGGAGAGAAAAGGGAACCCCCATACACTGTTGGTGGGAATGTCAATTAAAACAACCACTATGGAGAACAGTTTGGAGGTTCCTCAAAAAACTAAATATAGAGCTGCCATATGATCTAACAACCACACTAGTGGGCATAGACCCCAAAGAAAAATCAGTATATCAAAGGGATGTCTGTACTCCCATATTTGTTATAGCACTGTTTACAATAGCTAAGATTTGGAAGCAACCTAAGTTTCCATCAACAGATGAAAATATAAAGAAAATGTGGTACATATACACAATAGAGGACTAGTTCACCACAAAAAAGAATGAAATCCAGTCATTTGTAAAACATGGATGGAACTAGAGATCATTATGTTAAATGAAATAAGCAATACATAGATAAACAAACATCACATGTTCTCACTTATTTTGGGATATAAAAATCAAAGCAATTGAACTAATGGACATAAAGAGTAGAAGATGCTGAACAGAGGGTGGGAAGGATAATGGGTAGTTTGGGGGATGGTAGAGATGGTTGATGGGCACAAAAATAATAGAAAGAATGAATAAAACCTAAGATTTGATAGAAAAGCAGGATGACTATCGTCAATATTAAATTGTATGTTTAAGAATAATTGGAGGTTGCGCACCAAGATGGCCAAGAGGGGGCAACACTGGAATGTAGCTCCCAGCAAATGAGACACAGAGGGCTAGAGGACTTCACAGTTCCAAGCGAGGTGCTGGGTTCATTTCAGTGGGACTGGTAGGACACTAAAAATATCCCAGAGAAGGAGCTGAAGTAGGGCAAGAGCTGTCCAGGGAGGAAAACTGAGACAGGGCAAAGTGTGTACCCACTTGGGACATGCAGCCAGCTCAGAAGGTTGGGGACTTCACTCCCGCAGTGCTCCAATTTGGACCCCATGCTTTCCTCATCCCTCCTGCAACCCACATCCATAAAAGCCCTGTCAGACTGAGGGGCACCATGCATTGTCAATGCAAATCTGAGTGATGGCTCCCGCCTGGTGCCATAAGTTGTTGGCATGGACCTGGGCAGAAGTTTGGACTAACGCCAGCAGGACAGAACTACCTGTCCCACAGAAAGAGGCAGAGTTGAAGGCAGGGAAACAGGCTATAAGATCTGGCAAGCCCCACCCCAACAAAACTCAAAGAGAAGCCCACACACTAGAGATCTTGGCAGTGAATACACCAGTTTGACCCTAACCGGGAAGATTGAGCCCGGGGAAGGAGAGATGCCATTGGGAAGGCGGGGCTAATCTCACCAGCAAACAAACTCCAGGAGAGGACCGCCTACCCAGCAGCCTGAATAAATCTGAGGCAGCCCAGCAGCGACTCTACAGACCAAAAAAGATATATCTCCAACCTCAACAGAAAGGATGTCCACTCAGAGATTCCTCCCCAAATCACCAACTTCAAAGATCAAAGGGATATAAATCCATGAAGATGTGAAGAAGCCAGCACAAAAAGGATGAAAACATCCAAAACCAGAATGCCTCTCTTCCTCCACGGGATCATAACTCCTCACTAGCAAGGGAGCAAAACAAGACAGAATAAGTTTGACAAATTGACAGAAGCAGGCTTCAGAAGGTGGGTAATAACAAAGATCTCTGAGTTAAAATAACATGTTCTAACCAAATACAAAGAAACTAAAAACCATGAAAAAAGTTTAGACAAAGTGCTAACTAGATAACCAGCTTAGAGAAGAACTTAAATGACTTGATGGAGCTGAAAAACACAGCACGAGACCTTCACAAGGCATAGCAAGTTTCAACAGCCAAATCCATCAAGCAGAAGAAAGGATATCAGAGATAGAAGATCAAATCAATGAAATAAAATGAGAAGGCAAGCTTAGAGAAAAAAGAGTGAAAAGAAATGAACAAGGCCTCCAAGAACTATGGGATTATGTGAAAATACCTAATCTACACTTAATCAGCATACCTGAATGCAATGAGGAGAATGAATCCAAACTCTTCAGGATATTATCCAAGAGAACTTCCCCAATCTAACAAGGCAGACCAAAATTCAAATCCAGGAAATACAGAGAACACCACAAAGATGCTCCTCAAGAAGAGCAATCCCAAGGCACATAATCATCAGATTCACCAGGGTTGAAATGAAGGAAAAAACCCCGAGGGCAGCCAAAGAGAAAGGTCAAGTCACTCACAAAGGGAAGACCTTCAGTTTCACAGCGGATCTCTTGGCAGAAACTCTACAAGCTAGAAGGGAGTGGGGGCCAATATTCAACATCCTTAAAGAAAAGAACTTTCAGCCCAGAATTTTATATATGGCCAAACTAAGCTTCATAGGTGAAGAAGAAATTTAAAAAATCCTGTATGGACAAGAAATTGCTGAGAGATTTCATCACTACAAGACCTGACTGAAGGAAGTGCTAAACATGGAAAGGAATAACCAGTACCAGCCACTGCAAAAAATGTACCAAAAGGTAAAGAACAACAACACAATGAAGAAACCATGTCATCTAACGGGCAAAATAACCAGACAGTAACAAAATGGCAAGATCAAATTCAAACACAACAACATTAACATTGAATGTAAATGTCCAAAATGCCCCAATCAAAAGACGCAGAGTGGCAAACTGAATAAAAAGTCAAGACCCATTGGTGTGCTGTATCAGAAGACCCATCTCCTGTGCAAAGACTCATATAGACTCAAAATAAAGGAATGAAAGATTTACCAAGTAGATGGAGAGCAAAGGAAAAAAAAAGCATGGGTAGGAATCCCAGCCTCTAATAAAACGGACTTTAAACCAACAAAGATGAAAAGAGACAATGAAGAACATTATATAATGGTAAAAGGATCAATGCAACAAGAAGAGCTTACTATCCTAATTATATATGCACCCAATGCAGGAGCACCCAGATACATAAAGCAAGTTCTTAATGACCTACAAAGAGACTTAGACTCCCACATAATAATAGTGGGAGACTTTAACACTCACTGACAATATTAGACAGATCAATGAGACAGAAAGTGAACAAGGATATCCAGGACTTGAATGCAGATCTGGACCAAGCGGACCTAATAAACATTTACAGAGCACTCCACCCCAAATCCACACATTCTTCTCAACACCACATAGTACTTACTCTAAAACTGACCACATAATTGGAAATAAATCACTCCTCAGCAAATGCAAAAGAAGGGAAATCATAACAAAGAGTCTCTCAGACCACAGCACAACCAAATTAGAACTCAGGATTAAGAAAAACACTCAAAACCACACAATCACATGGAAACTGAACAACTTGCTCCTGAATGACAAATGGATAAACAATGAAGGTAGAAATAAAACTGTTCTTTAAAACCAACGAGAACAAAGACACAACGTACTAGAATCTCTGGGACACATTTAAAGCAGTGTCTAGAGGGAAATTTATAGCAATAAATGCCCACATGAGAAACAAGAAAAGATCTGAAATCAACACCCTATCATCAAAATTGAAAGAGCTAGAGGAGCAAGATCAAAAAACTCAAAAGCAAGCAGCAGATCTGAAATATGCAAGACCAGAGCAGAACTGAAGGAGATAGAGACACAAAAAAAAAAACCCTTCAAAAAATCAATAAATCCAGGATCTTTTTTTTTTAAAGATCAACAAAGTAGATGAACGACTAGCTAGATTAATAAAAAAGAAAGAAGAATCAGATAGATGCAATAAAAAATGATAAAGGGGAGATCACCACCAATTCCTCAGAAAAACAAATTACCATCTGAGACTACTACAAACAGCTCTATGCATATAAACCAGTAGACCTGGAAGAAATGTATAAATTCCTGGACACTTGCACACTCCCAAGACTAAGCCAGGAAAAAGTTGAAATCCTGAATAGACCAATAACAAGGTCTGAAGTCGAGGCAGCAATTAATAGCCTACCAACAAAAAAAAGTCCAGGTCCAGATGGGTCCACAGCCGAATTCTACTAGACATACAAAGAAGAGATGGTACCATTCCTGTTGAAACTATACCAAACAATACAAAAAGAAGGAATCTCCCTAACTCTTTCTATGAGACCAACATCATCCTGATACCAAAACCAGGCAGAGACACAACTAAGAAAGAAAACTACAGGCCAATATACATAATGAACGTTGATGCAAAAATCTATAATAAAATACTGGCAAACTGATTGCAACAGCACATGAGAAAGATTATCCACCATGATCAAGTAGGCTTCATCCTGGGGATACAAGGCTGGTTCAACATATGCAAGTCTAAAATGTAATCCATCACATAAACAGAACCAAAGACAAAAACCACATGATTATCTCAATAGATGCATAGAATACCTTTGACAAAATTCAACAGCCCTTTATGCTAAAAACTCTCAATAAACTCGGTATCGATGGAACGTATCTCAAAATAATAAAAGCTATTTATGACAAACCCACAGCCAATATCATACTGAATGGGCAAAAACTAGAAGCATTACCTTTAAAAACTGGCACTAGGCAAGGATGCCCTTTCTCAAAACTCCTATTCAATATAGCTCTGGAAGTTCCAGCCAGAGCAATTAGGCAAGAAAAAGAAATAAAGGCCATTCAATTAGGAAAAGAGGAAGTCAGATTGTCCCTATTTGCAGACGACATAATTGTATATTTAGAAGAACCCATCGTCTCAGCCCAAAACCTCCTTAAGCTGATAAGCAACTTCAGCAAAGACTCAGGATACAAAATCAATGTGAGAAATCACAAGCATTCCTATACATCAACAACAAAGAAACAGAGAGCCAAATCATGAGCGAACTTCCATTTACAATTGCTAGAAAGAGAATAAAATACCTAGGAATACAACTGACAAAGTATGTAAAAGATCTCTTCAAGGAGAACTACAAACAACTGATCAAGGAAATAAGAGAGGACCCAAACAGATGGAAAAACATTCCATGTTCATGGTTAGGAAGAATCAGTATTGTGAAAATTGCCATACTGCCCAAAGTAATTTACAGATTCAATGCTATCCCTAACAAGCTACCATTGACTTTCTTCACAGAATTGGAAAAAAACACTTTAAACATCATATGGAACCAAAAGAGAGCTGGCATAGCCAAGACAATCCCAAGCAAAGAGAACACAGCTAGAGGCATCATGCTACATGACTTCAAACTATACTATAAGGCTACAGTAATCAACAGCATGATACTGGTACCAAAACAGAGATATAGACCAATAGAACAGAACAGAGGCCTCAGAAACAATGCCACACATCTACAGCCAACTGATCTTCGACAAACTGGACAAAAACAAGCAATGGGGAAAGGATTCCCTGTTTAATAAATGGTGTTGGGAAAACTGACTAGCCATAGGCTGGAAGCTGAAACTGGACCTCTTCCTTACACTTTACACAAAAATTAACTTCTGATGGATTAAAGATTTAAACATAAGAATTACACCATAAAAATCCTAGAAGAAAACCTAGGCAACACCATTCAGGACATAGGGACAGCCAAAGACTTCATGACTAAAACACGAAAAGCAATAGCAACAAAAGCCAAAATAGACAAATGGGATCTAATTAAACTTAAGATCTTCTGCGAAGCAAAAGAAACAATCATTAGAGGAAACCCGCAGCCGACAGAATGGGAAAAAATCTTTGCAATCTACCCATCTGACAAAGGGCTAATATCCAGAATCTACAAAGAACTAAAACAGATTTATAAGAAGAAAACAAACAAATTCACTCGAAAGTGGGCAAAGGATACAGACACTTCAAAAGAAGACATTTATGGAGCCAACAAACATGAAAAAATGCTCATCATCATTTGTCATTAGAGAAATGCAAATCAAAACCACATTGAGATACCATCTCATGCCAGTTAGAATGGCGATCATTAAACAATCTGGAGACAACAGATGCTGGAGAGGATGTGGAGAAAAAGGAACACTTTTACACTGTTGGTGGGAGTGTAAATTAGTTCAACCATTATGGAAGACAGTGTGGCGATTTCTCAAGGATCTAGAAATAGAAATTCCATTTGACCCAGCCATCCCATTATTGGGTGTATACCCAAGGGATTATAAATCATTCTATTATAAAGACACATGCACACGTATGTTCTTTGCAGCACTGTTTACAATAGCAAAGACCTGAAACCAACCCAAATGCCCATAAATGATAGACTGGACAAGGAAAATGTGTCACATATACACCATGGAATACTATTCAGCCATAAAAAAACAATAAATTTGCGTCCTTTGTAGAGACATGGATGAATCTAGAAACCATCATTCTCAGCAAACTTACACAAGAACAGAAAACCAAATGCCACATTTTTTCACTCATAGGTGGGTGATGAACAATGAGAACACTTGGGCACAGGGAAGAGAAAAACACTCACTGGGCTAGGTGGGAGGTTAGGGGGAAGGGAGGGGAGGGACAGTGTGGGGGTGGGGAGGATGGGAAGGGATAACACTGGGAGAAATGCCTGAGGTGGGTGACCAGGAAGGCAGTGATGGGGACAGCAACACATCATGGCATGTATGTACCTGTGCAACAATTCTGCAGGATGCAGGATGTGCACATGTATCCCAGAGCCCAAAGTACAATGAAAAAACAAAAAAGAATAACTAAAAGAGTTTAATTGGATTGTTTGTAACACAAAGGATAAATGCTTGAAGGGATGGGTATCCCACTCTCCATGATGTGATTATTACACTTTGCATACCTGTATCAAAATATTACATGTATCCCATAAATACATACACTTACCACAGACACACAAAAATTAAAAATAAATCTTAAAGTGCATACAAAGTACCTGACACATAGAAAACAACTTGTGAATTCTAGCTATTGTCCTATTATTAAAGTATAATGATTATAGATTTTTATTTATTTTCCTCTGTTAATAGATAAATTAGTCATTTTTTTGGTAAGTCAGAGAGACGTGGATTTGTATATTACATTATCTCATGCAATATGGCATTCTGAAAATGTGACACTAAAATGTATAGGCAAATAATCTACCTGGGCCTCATGTTTATTATTATTGCAAGGTAATAATATTCATTAAGCAAGATAAAACAACCATGATGGAAAGAAATTACAGATAATGAGATAATTAAGGGCATATTTATTTTGAGCCACCTGAGGCATTGTAGAGAGATTTAATAGTTGGATAGTGGGTCTTGAACTTAGAAGAGAACGACATAAAGTGTAAGACTAGAAGTACTAGCTCCATTCTTTGCCAATTGCTTGATCTAGGATATGGTTATTCATTTCTGAATCACAGTTTTATACTCTTAAAAATAAACGGAACTGATGACTAACAAAATACTATATGTAAAGCTAGCTAGCACTGCACCAGAGCTTTTAGTTAAATCCTTTGTCTGTCTTTCCATTTAATTCCTCCTATTCTCTTTCCCATGTAAACACCATGGGTATTGGTGACAAAGATAATTTGTTTTAAATCCTGATAGAATTATTAATAGTGTAACCTTGAACATCTTACTTAAACTCCATGAAATTTTATCATCAACTATTAAGTAAGCATGTAACCGTTTGTTGGTTTTGCCAAGATAAAGTAAATATTTATTTGTTTATTATTTAATTTATTACTATGATTTTAGTAATATGCCAGGAAAATACAAGGTGATTGTACAACGGTAGCTTTCATTTTCTTTTTTTCTTTTTGTCATTTCTATTTTCTATGTGTATTTTTCTTATTTATTTTTAATTACCTTGAGAAAATGTAAAATAAATACACTTCAGGATTCTACATAAGATCTTGATTTTAGTGTTTGTCTGTTATATACTTTTGTGTGGACTTTCTATTATTGGTGCTGGCAAAGCTTGTCCAAAAGTGTCTTTCTACTAGTAAATGAAGGCAACATAAAATGTCATGAATGACTCACTTGGCTGACACACTTTATTTGTTGGAATAAAAAGAAAAACTCTTCAGCAAGATTAAAATGCTGATTAGAGTGAAATCTAAGGATTTCTGAATTCCCAATTTATGTGATCCTTTCTTTAACTGCCTCCAAGCTTTGAACACCACAAACTGTACTTTAAAAAGCAGTCATACCAAATAATTATTTTAATATTGATGAATAATGATATTTCTAATATCAAATACATCAGAAACATTCGTTTTCATTTGTATTCAACAACCCATTCTATTAAGCTTGTTATTTTTCTTCATTTATAGAGCATAAATAATATCTTCCCTTGGTTACCTCTTTGGATTACTGGAATGATGAAATAATCCATATATAATTACAAAACCCATAAATTAGTAAGTTGTTAGTAATACTCCAACAAAATATGAAAATAGAAGCAATTAACACATTAAAAGTTAACAAGTTATTTTGTTGTATAGCTGACAAATACCTGTTGTTATTAAATAATGCATGTGATCAGGCAGAGATTTGTATGCTTTTTTTAACCCCAAAAGTAAATTTTCCAGAAAAACTACAAGCTATGTGAGTTTTAGAATATCAAAAATCTTCTGGGAAGAAGAAATGTGAATCCTTGTTGAATAATAAATTTTTGGCAGATTGTTGTCAAAAAACTTAAAATTCCAGTGTCTACCAGTTGTATAGTACTAAAATAAACCTATCCTTGTTTTTTTCAAAATTTTTTCAATAACCATGCAGCCGGGAACTGCACAAGCTAAATTAAATCAACATATTTGAAGAAAAGGAGTTCATGATGCCAGTAATCACTGAGTATTTAAGTGATGTAAGGGCTGAGAATCAAATAAAAAGCATGGAAGGGTGGGAGAGAGAAAATAAATCATAGACAGCAGATAGTTTATAACTAGGGCAAGCCAGTAGCTTTAATGAACATTTTCTATAAAATACCATGAGAAGTGATGCTTAAAATATTGTGCATACAATTATTTCTGCTTCTCCTTTTAGCCAGTGGATAATATATTGAATTTGAAATTTTATGATTTCAAACTACTAGATTTTGTACATAATTATGACAAATTCCTTTAAGGTTTTCATGAGATGTCAGTACTAGCTATGATCAAGAGCTATAAAATGACTGCAATATAGGTTCGTTTCAAGTGTAATTTCTAAAATAGCCAAGTGTTTTCAAGAATAATTTATTATTAGATTCTAAGGCAATTACTTATTAATCATTAAAAATAAAAAATAATCTACATAGTCAACAAGAAGCTAGAGAAGAGAAAAAAAAAATTTTTTTTGAGACTTAGTCTTATTCTGTGGCCCAGGCTAGAGTGCAGTGGTGCAATCTCAGCTCACTGCAGCCTCCATCTCCCGGGCTCAAGTGATTCTTCTGCCTCAGCCTCGGGAGTAGCTGGGACTACAGATTCATGCCACCACAGATTCACGCCCAGCTAATTTTTGTGTTTGTAGTAGAGACAGGGTTTCACTATGTTGGCCGGGCTGGTCTTGAACTCCTGACCTCAAGTGATCTGCCCACCTCGGCCTCTCAAAGTATGGCGATTACAGGCATGAGCCACCATGCCTGGTGGAGAAAAGATTTTTTAACTAAGAAATTTAATAACATTAGTAAATAAGATATTTCTAAATAATATACAAGGAAATAAGTGAAGCACAAAACAAACTAGAAAATCTTTGTAATCTCAAAGTTTCTGTGGCACAACAAAGCAGTGCTTTGTAATAAACGTAGATAGATTTAAAATTTTAAATGCAAAGCAAAATCTAAATGCATAGAAAAAGTGTAAGAATAGAGATAATTAAGAAATGTGGTTCCATGAAAGAATAATAAAATTGATAAACTCATAGCTGGATAGATCACAAATTACCAGTTTATTAATGAAGGAGTGAACATTATATAGAATACCATAGACATTAAAATGATATTTACAAATTTGAAAAATAATTATTGGACAATAAATTTAACAACTTAGATTTTTAAAATCCTTAAAAACACAACATGCAAAACTGACACAATATTAAAGAGAAAATGAAAATATCCTTATGTCTCTTAAGGAAATTGAATGTGTTATAAAAGTCCTTTCAATAAAGTAAACTTGAGAGGAGTGGTGCTTCAAGAAGGCTGGCTACAGGCATCTGGTACTAACCGCCTCTACAAAGACAAACCAAATAATGAATAGATAATAATGCTTTGAATACATCACCTAAGAAAAAATGCTGGAATTCAACAGAGGAATGACAGGAAACACCTGAAGTCAAAAAGGAGAGGAAAATGAGCTAGGCTACTCATGCTGTATTGGCTGGGAGACTAAAAAGGCTCCCCAATGTGGAGAAAGGGTAAGTGAGTGACTCCCGTAGCAGTCTACATTCCCACGACAGACTCCTGCAATCCTAGCCATGGAAGAGCTCCTCAACTTATGATACACATAGACTTTGAAACTAACATGGAGCACTGCCTGAAGACTTTGCAACAGCATTATTCCAGAGAAGGAGCACATGTTCTTTCGAAATAACCCAATCAGGCAAATATTAAGAGGAATAAAAAAGTGACTATGTGACATAAGGAACAACATGAAGCAACGAAATATTTGAATTTTCAGAGTCCCAGAAGGCAGAAAGGAAACAAAAGTGGGAGAAACGTATTAATCGTAACATTTCCCAAGTACAGCAAGAGATTTAGACATTCAGATACAGGAAGCTCAGAGATACCCAAACCAATACAATACAAAAAGCTGCTCTTTACTGCACATTGTAGTCAAACTATCAAAAGTGAAAGACAAAGTGAGAATTCTTTTTTAAAATCTACAAGAAAAAGAAAAGTTACTCATAAGGGAACCCCCATCAGACTAAGTGAGTTTATCAGTGGAAACTTTATAGGCCAGGGGAAAATTAAATAATATATTCTCAGTGCTAAGAGAAGAAAACTGCCAGCAAAGGATACTAGACCTAGCAAAGCTACTTTTTATAAATGAAGAAAAAATAAAGTTTTTCTCAGACAAGCAAAAGCTAAAGTAATTCATCACCACTAGAGTGGCACCACAAGAAATGCTTGAGGGATCTGTACACGTGGAAGTAAAAGGATCATATCTATATCACAAAAATACATAAAAGTCTAAAAACCACTGGTAGAAAAAACAAATGAGGAAGAGAAAGGACTCAAATGTTACCAGTGTAGAAAAACACCAAACCAAAAAATAATAATAATAAACAATAAGAAAGAAAGGAATTAAAGGACAAACAAGCAGGGATGAAGAAAACAACCAGGTATCAATTAATGAAATGATAATAATAAGCCCTCACATATCAGTAACAGCCTTGAATGTAAATGGAATAAACCTGCCCACTTCAAAGATACAGACTAGCTCAATGGATAAAAGAAAAATATATGACCCAACTATATGCTGCCTATAAGACACTCATCCTTCTTGCAAAGACACATGTAGAATAAAATTAAAGAGATAAAAAAAGAGATCCCATGCTAACAGAAACCAAAAGTGGGCAGGAGTAGCTATACCTGTATCAGATAAAACAAACTTTAAGTCAAAAGCAGTAAAAAAGAAATAAAGGTCATTATATAATGATAGAGATCAGTTCAGCAAGAAGATACAATTCTACCTATACATGAACCCAACTCTGGAGTACCCAAATATATAAAGCAAATATTAGATCTAAAGGGAACGATAGACTCTAGCACTATATGACTATATGTATTTGGGAACTTTACCACCCAACTCTCAACATTAGAAAGAACATTTAGACAGAAAATTAACAAAGAAATATTGGATTTAAACTACCCCAAAGGACCTAACAGATAGTTACAGAGCATTTCATTTAACAGCTACATAATACATGTTATTCTCATCAGCATATGGAACATTCTTCAGCATAGTTTACATTTTAGAAAACAAAACAAGTCTCAATGAATTTTTAAAAATCAAAATCACAAGTATCTTTTCAGACAATATAATAAAGCTAGACATCAGTAACAGGAGGAACTTTGGAAACTATACAAAATATGGAAATTAAACATCCTCCTTCTATATGACCATTGGATCAAGGAAGAAATGAACGATACGATTTTTTAAACATTTTTGAAACAAATGAAAACCAAAATACAACATACCAAACCCAACGGGATATAGCAAAAAGCAGCATTTAGAGTAATGTTTATAGCAATAAATGCCTACATTAAAAAAGTAGAAAGATTTTACATAAACAATCTTACAGTTCTTCTCAAGAAACTACAAAACAAGAAAAAAAAACAAAGCCAAAGTTAATAGAAGGAAATAGTAAAGATCAGAGCAGAGTAAATGCAATAGAGACTAAGAAACAACATAAATTATCAACAAATGAAAAGTTGAGGTTTTTTTTTACTACCTGTTTGCTACTTTTGTTTAACTTATTTTGTAGCTTCCTCACTGGTTTGTGTTGCTAAGCAAATGTATACAAACAGAAAAGGAGCTTCCTAAATTGCACATTTTTGCATCTCTTGTGCATTCTGGAAGAAGATAATGAGTCCATGTATTTCTATATAATTATCTTCTTCATTTTTAAGCTGTTTTCATTTGTAATGATGCTACATAATTTTGTGACTCTTTAATGCAATAATGTACAGAAGATTAAAAAAATTTATAATTGAACAATTTGTTTATCTGTTCACTGAATATGTTGCAGGTCATGCTCCCATGCCTCCCTTTCTAAGCTGATATCAGCAAGACTGGAATGTGATATCAGGGGCAAGTTATCATAAAACAACAAAATAGAGTAAACTCTTTTAGAGCATCTGTATCTGCAACCTGTAAATGGTAAAATGACTGTGTATTTTTTTAAATGTACCTTTTCAATAAAAGTACAAAATTAAAAAAAAAGTTGAGGTTTTTAAAATATTAAATAAAATTGATAAACTGCTAGCTATACCAACCAAAAAATAAAGACTCAAATAAACAATATCAGAAATGGAAAATGAGACATTATAATGAATGCCACATAATAGTTATCAGAGGCTATTATGAACAACTATACACTAACAAACTGGAAAAACTACAGGAAATTGATAAATTCTTGGATATATACAACTTACCAAGATTAAACCAAGAAGAAACAGAAAACCTGAACAGAATGATGAGTAATGAAATTGAATCAGCAATAAAAACTGCCCCAACAAGGGCCGGGCGTGGTGGCTCACGACTGTAATTCCAGCACTTTGGGAGGCCAAGGCAGGTGGATCATGAGGTCAAGAGATCGAGACCATCCTGGTCAACATGGTGAAACCCCGTCGCTACTAAAAATACAAAAAATTAGCTGGGCATGGTAGTGCGTACCTGTAATCCCAGCTACTCAGGAGGCTGAGGCAGGAGAATTACCTGAACCCAGGAGGCGGAGGTTGCGGTGAGCCAAGACAGCGCCATTGCACTCCAGCCTAGGTAACAAGAGCGAAACTCCATCTCAAAAAAAAAAAAAAAAAAAAAAAAAATTGCTCCAACAGATAAAAGTCCAGGATCAGATGGCTTCACTGACAACAAATTCTACCAAACTTTCAAAGAAGAACTACCATCAATTCTCCTCAAAGTATTTTTTAAAACATGTAGAGGATGGAATTCTCCCAAACTTATTCTAAGAGGCCACCATTACCTTTATAACAAAACCAGACAAAAATACAAGCACCACAAACATTATAGGCTAATATTCCTGATCAACAGAGACACAAAAATCCTTAAGAAAATATGAGAAAACCAAATCCAGCAGCATATCAGAAAGGTAACACAATACAATCATGAAGAATTTATCCCAGGGATACAAGGATGGTCAGACCTATGTAAATCAATACACATGATACATCACAACAACAGAATGAAGGACCTATATCATATGAATATTTCAACATGCCCAGTAAAAGCATTTGTCAAAATTCAACATCCATTCACATTAAAAACTATCACTAAACTAGAAGAAATGTATTTAAACATAATTAAGGCTATATATGATAAATCCACAGCTAACAGCATATTAAATGAGGAAAAGTTGAAAGCTTCTCATTTCAGAACTCAACCAAGATAAAGATGCCCATTTTCTCCACTTCTACTCAATATAGCACTAAAATTCCTAGCTGGAGCAATCAAGCAAGAAAATAAATAAAAGGCATCTGAATTGGAAAATGAGAAGTCAAATTGTTCCTCATTGAGGGTGACAAAAATCTCATATCTAGAAAAATCTAAAGACTCCACCAAAAAACAAATTTGATAAACAAATTTAGTAAGGGTTCATTATACAAAAATCAACATAGAAAACTCAGCAGTCTTTCTCATAGAGCGGAGCAACACACACTGTGGCCTGTCAGAGGGTGAAGAGTGGGAGGAAGGAAAGGATAAGGAAAAATAACTAATGGGTACTCAGCTTAATACTTGAATAATGAAATAATCTGTACAAAAAAATCCCATGACACAAGTTTTCCTATGTAAGAAACCTCCACATATTCACCTCAACTTAAAAACTAAAAATAAAATGAAAAAGAAGCTTAAAAAACAAAATTTAGTATTGTTTCTATATGCCTTAATGAAATAGCTGATAAAAAATATTAAGAAGGAAGTTCCAATAGCAAAGACCTGGAATCAACCCAAATGCCCATCGATGATAGACTGGACAGGGAAAACGTGGCACATATACACCATGGAATATTATGCAGGCATCAAAAATGATGAGTTTGTGTCCTTTGTAGGGACATGGATGAACCTGGAAACCGTCATTCTCAGCAAACTGACACAAGAACAGAAAATCAAACACTGCATGTTCTCACTCATAGGTGGGTGTTGAACAATGAGAACACATGGACACAGGGAGGAGAGCACTACACACTGGGGTCAGTTGGGGGGAAATAGGGGAGGGACAGTGGGGGTTGGGGAATGGGGAGGGATGGCATGGGGAGAAATGCCAGATATAGGTGATGGGGAGGAAGGCAGCAAATCACACTGCCATGTGTGTACCTGTGCAACAATCTTGCATGTTCTTCACATGTACCCCAAAACCTAAAATGCAATAAAAAAAAATCAATGGCAACAAAAAAGAAGAAGGAAGTTCCATTTACAATCAACACACATACACAAATACCTAGGAATAAATTTAACCAATGAGGTGAAAGGTTTTTATGCAGCCATCAAAAATGATGAGTTCGTGTCCTTTGTAGGGACATGGATGAACCTGGAAACCATCATTCTCAGCAAACTGACACAAGAGCAGAAAATCAAACACTGCATGTTCTCATTCATAGGTGGGTGTTGAACAATGAGAACACATGGACACAGAGAGGGGAGCATCACACATTGGGGTCTGTTGGGGGGAAATGGGGGAGGGATGGGGGGTGGGGAGGTTGGGAAGATAGCATGGGGAGAAATGCCAGATATAGGTGAAGGGGAGGAAGGCAGCAAATCACACTGCCATGTGTGTACCTATGCAACAATCTTGCATGTTCTTCACATGTACCCCAAAACCTAAAATGTAATTAAAAAAAAGAAAAGAAAAACTGTAAAACACAGAAAAATAAAAATACTTGACCTGAACACAAACAAATGAAAAGACACCCTATGCTCATGGATCAGAGGAATTAATGTTATTAAAATGTCAATACTACCAATGAAAGCTACAGATTCAGTACACTCCCTATCAAAATACCAATGTCATTTTACCAGAAATAGAAATAACTATCTTCACATTTGCATGGAACCAAAAAAGAGTCTAAATAGCCAAAGAAATCCTGACCAAAAAGAGCAAAGCTGGAAGGATCTTACTGACTTCAAAATATATCACAAATCTATACCAACCAAAAAAGCTTAGTGTTCATATAAAAACAGACAGACCAATGTAACAGAATAGAGAAACCAAAACTAAATTCACATATTTACTGCAAACTGATCTTTGACAAAGGTGCCAAAAACATGCAGTGTGGAAAGGATACCCTCTTTAGTAAATGTTGCTGGGAAAATTGGTATCCACATACAGAAGAAAGAAATTAGGCCCATATATCTCACTATATACAAAAATCAACTCAAGATGGAATAAAAACTTAAACTTAAGGCCTGAATTATATAAAACTACTAGAAGAAACAAGATAAAACACTTTATGACATTGGTCTAGGCAAAGATTCTATGGCTAAAACATCAAAGCACAGGTAAAAATTCAAAAATGTACAAATATACAGATTATATTAAAGTAAAAACTTCTACACAGCTAAGAAAACAATCAATAGAGTGAAGAGACAACATGTTGAATGGGAGAAAACATTTTCAAACTATTCATTCAACAAAGGACTAATATTCAGAGCATAAAAGGGACCCAAGCAACTCAACAGGGAAAACAACAAGTTATCCCATTAGAAATGGGTAAAGAACATGAACAGGCATTTCTTAAAAGAAGACATACAAATGGCCAGCAGGTATTATAAAAAATGCTCAACATCAGTGATTATTAGGGAAATGTAAATCAAAATCACAATAAGATATTATATTATCTGGCTATTACTTAAAATACAAAAATAACGGATGCCAGTGAGTATGTGCAGAAAAAGGAACTCTTATACACTATTGGTGGAAATGTATATTAGTACATCCACTAAGGAAAGCAGTATGCTCATTTCTCAAAAACTATTCATAGAACTTTTGTATAATTATAATCTAGCCATTCTGCTACTGGGTATTTATCCAAAAAAGAGTAATGAATATTTCAAAAAGATACCTGCATCCTCATGTTTATTTCAGCACTATTCACAATAGCAAATATATAGAATCAATCTAAGTGTTGAAGAAAATGTGGTGTGTGTGTGTGTATATATATATATATACACACACACATTATAAAAAGCTATATATATATATATATATATATATATATATATATATATAATTTATATACAGTGTCCATAAAAAATACTAAAATTATGTCATTTGCAGTGACATGAATGAAACCAGAAGTCATTATGTTAAGTGAAATTAGCCAGGCAGAGAAAAACAAATATCGCATATTCTCACTCATACCTGGGAGCTAGTAAAAGTTGATCTTATGAAGGTAGAGAGTGAAATTATAGATACTAGAGGTTGACCAGGATGTGTGAGTTTGTGGAGTGGGGGTGAAGAGAAGTTGGTTAATGGGTACAAGCATACAGTTAGATAAAATATATTTTAATGTACATTAGAAGAGGGGAGAGTAGTTAATACCAATGTATTCTATATTTTAAAATAGCTGAAAGAGAGGACTTGAAGTGTTCCCAATATGCAGAAATGATATTCGAGGTGATGAATACCCTAAGGATCCTGACTTGATCATCACACATTATATGCATGTAACAACATTTCAAATGTACCTCAGAAATCTGTACAAATATTATGTATCAATGAAAAACTAAAAAATATATATTTAAAAACACAAAATTAAAATAAAGCAAATATCATGCCCTCATGGCATCAATGATACCTCTGCTAAACATTCAAAGAGAAAATGCCAATGTCGTGGGAACACTTCCAAGAAACAAAAGTGGAAGGAGCCTTTCTAAACTCATTTCATGAAATCAGCATCACCATAATAGAGGTTGAGTATCCTAATCTGAAAAAAATTCTCGAAAATTTTAGTCTTTTTGAGCACCAACATGATGCTCAGAGGAACTGCTCATTGGAACATTTTGGAGTTCAGATATTTGGATTAAGGATGCTTAACCTAAGGATAATGCAAATATTCCAAAATCTGAAAAAATTTGAAATTCCAAATGCTTCTGGTCACAAGCATTTTGGATTAGGGATACTCAACCTGTCCCAAAATATAACAAAGATGTAGTTTAAAACATGTGCCAATATCCCTTAATTAATATAGAAACTTATTTAGCAGATATTAGCCAACAATTAACAGTAGTATTAAGAAGCCGAGTATACTGTGAACAATCAGCATTAATCTGAGTAATTTGGGATTGGTTTTACATTTGAAAATCAACCATTGCATCTTACCATAAAAAGAGAATAAAAGACAAAAACGGTTCCCATTTCAATAAATGCTTAAAAAGCATATAACAAAGTTTAACAGATAAAAAACTCCCAGCAAAATAAAAAATATAAGGAGTCTTCCTCAACCTAATAGAAGTCATCTACAAAAGGCCTACAGCTAAATAATAAATATTTGAATATTGCAAAAGGCTGTGATGTACACTTCTACCACTTCTATTCTGCACTGCATTGGTGCTCTTCTCCAATGAAATCAGGAAAGGAAAACAGATTAAAAAATAATAAAGATATAAAAGGGAGAAGTAAACCATTTATATTTGCAAATGTCATGATTAGTTATATAGCAAATCCTGAGGAATCTATGATAAAACTATGGAACTAATGCATTTATTTAATGAGGTTGCATGATACAAGGTTAATATATACCAGCAGCAAACAAAATGAAGAAAAAGATTTCATTTAAAATTTTGTCCTACACATAACATGTTGTTTAATAAATTTAATAATAGATATGCAAACTTCTGCATTAAAACATACAAAACATTGTCGCGCTAAATTAAAGACCATCTATGTAAATATCTAAATAACTAGAGTTTTACAAGATTTATGGGTTGGAAGACTCAGTATTGGTAGGACATCAACTTTACACAAACTGATCCATATATTCAATATAAATTTAATGTAAATCCAAATGCTAGAAGAATTTTTATAGAAATTGACAAGCTAAATGTATACTTTATGTGGAAATGCAAAGATTTAAAATAACCAAAGCTATCTTGAAAAAGAAACCAAAGTTGGAAGATTTATACTTTATGACATCATGAGTTAATATAAAACTACACTAATTAAGACAGTGCAGTACTGGCATAAGTACTGGCACAAAATATTGATGTAACAAAATAGAAAGTTAAAACATACAGACACATTTATATAATTTCATGCATAGATAAATATTTATATAGTATCATTTGACTTATGAACAGGGCATCAAATTAGCTAAAGGCGGAAAAGAAAGTTTTCTTATTTTTTCAACACGTTGTGCTAGAAAAAAATGTGTATTCTTGGAGAAGAAAGAAAAAGAGAAATTTGACTCCCACCTTACATGAAGCAAAACAATTGTTTAGATATAGAGTGTAGATTAAAAGATAAAAGCAATTGAGTACAGGACTTTTAGAGAAAAGCAGCAGCAAATATTTTTACGACTTGGGAGACAAGCTTTTTCACCAATTCACAGAAAGCAATAACTTTAGAATAAAATATATAACAATAAATCAGACTTCGTAAAAAAATGTACTCATTAAAAATATCAGTTAGAAAATCAATGTGTAAGCTCTGGACAGCAAAGAAAACAATCAACAAAGTGAAGAGACAACCTACAGAATAGAAAAAAAATATTTACAAAACATACATCTGATAAGAGATTAATATCCAAAATATATAAGGAACTCAACTCAATATATAAGAACAAAAATAGCCCACTTAAAAAAATAGGTGAAGGACCTGAACACATATTTCTCTAAAAAAGACATACAAATAGCCAACAGTTATATGAAAAATGGTCAACATCACTGGTCATCAGGGAAACAAAAATTAAAACCACAATAAGATATCATTTAATACCTGTTGAAATGGCTTTGATCAAAAACTAAAGATAACAAGTGTTTTTGAGGATGTAGATAAAATAGAACGCTTGTGCCCTTTTGGTGGGAATGTAAATTACTATAGGTAATAATAAAAATAGTATGGAAGTTCCTTGAAGAATTCGAAATAAAATTACACCATATGATCCAGCAATCTCACTACCGGGTATATATACAAAGGAAATGAAATCATTATGTCAAAGAGATATCTGCCCTTTGGTGTTGATTTCAGCACTATTCACAACAGCTAAGACATGGAACCAACCTAAGTGTCCATCAACAGATGAATGAATAAAGAAAATGTGATATATTTACACAAGGGAATGCTATTCAGCCCTAAGAAAGAAGGAAATTCTGCCATTTGTTTCAACATGGATAAGCCTGGAGAACATCATATTAAGTGAAATAAGCCAAACACAAAAGACAAATATGGTATGGCATAATCTCACTTATATATGAAATCTTAAAAAAGATGAACTCATAGAAGCAGAGAGTGATGGTTACCAGGCACTGGAAGTGGCGTGGAGGATAGGGAGATAGGTCAAAGAATAAAATGTTTTGGTTAGACGGAAGGACTAAATTCAAGAGATCTATTTTACAACATGATGACTATAGTTAATAATAGTGTATTGTATACTTGAAAACTGTTTAAAAGCGTAGATTTGAAGTGTTCTCAGCACAAAAAAGGTAAGTATTTGAGGTAATGTATATATTAATTAGCTTGATTTAGCCAATCCACAATGTAACCATATTTCAAAACATCATGTTGTGCACAATAAATATATACAACTTTTATTTGCCAATTAAAAAATTAATATTTTTAAAAATTTGGTGTGGTGATACATGTCTGTAGTCTCAGCTACTGAGGAGCCTGAGGCGGGAGGATCACTTGAGCCCAGGAAGTTAAGGCAGCAGTGAGCTGTGATCGCACCACTGCACACTCCAACCTGGGGGAAAGCGTGAGACCTTGTGTCAAAAAAAAGCCTTAATTATTAAATAAAATAAATGTGTAAGCCACAGTCTGGAAAAAAACATTCACAAAGCAAATACATGACCAAAATCTGGTCTCCAGAATTTATAAGGAGCTCTATAACTCAATAATAACAATACAAGCCACTAAATTGAAAAAAAAAAAATAGTGGGCAAAAGATTTGATAGACACTTAAAAGAGAAAGGGTGGGAGAAAGAGACAGATGAGTTCACATAAAGCACAGGAAAAAGACTCAATATTATTTTATAAATGAAAATTATAATGAGATACTACACGAAGTATATCATATGGTATATGAAAAACAATTCAAATAGACCTATTGTAAGGGCCTAACTGGAAATTTTGTAGAAGAAAACACAGGAGAAAATCTTATGACTTTGGGTTTGGCAAAGAGAATTTAAATAGGACACAAAAAGAAAAGCTTTAAAAGGAAGCATCTAGTAAATTGGACTTCATCAAAATTTACACTTTTATTCTTCCAGAGTCACTATTATGAAATACGAAAGTGAGCCACACCAGGAGTACATACTCCTGAAACCTAAGCCTAACAATGGGCTTGTATTTAGAACATAAAAAGAGCTCTTACAATTCAGAAAAAAGAAGGCAATCCATGAAAGCGAATATATGAATCATTTCCTCTCTCTAAGTCAAATATTTTGTCATTTAATACAAAATTGGCAGAGGTTAAGAAAATGAATAAGCAATTCACACAAATCAGAAAGCTTTTTTATTAGCTTTCTGTTGTGTGCTGGATGCGACCATCATTACAGTTCTCTATGGTTCCTAATTATTCTTCTATTTTCATCTTATCAATAAATTGTTTCTTTCAAAATAACATTCTTTTTGGTCATTTCTGCACATCTCTTTTATTCATCAGATGTTTTTAAGATTGCTGGTACCTTTTTATTGTTGATACTCTATGGGTTACCTTCACCTATGAGTTGATAGGTATAGGGAAATGGTGGGGTATTCTATGTAGTTTTTTATTTTTATTTATTTATTTTAATTTAATTTTCTTTTTTTTATTTTGCCAAGAAGCCCCTTCCCTGCTGAATCACCTGACTGTGGGCTCAGCGTATACTGGGCTGTGTCTGGCCAGGCACATGGGCAGCAAGGGGTGACACGGGCAGACTGCCTGTAATGAGACACCATGGTCAAAATAACAAAGGACCGAAATTCAGGCGTGAACACTTTATGCATCTTAGACACAAATATACACTCTGCAAAACGAAAAGGAATATTTTATATTTCGAAAAGTCACAAAGAACAAAATAACCCCTTTTCCTCTTTCAAATCAACAGTGTTTTCCAAGCAACATTTCCTCTGGGTGCATTCCTAGTTTCATGTCTATAGTCTACCCAGCCTGCCCCTCTCCTGCTGATGTCAGTTAGGAAGCCTTTATCATCTACCCTGGAGATACAGCCTCGTCAGCACTGAGTTGTAATTGCATGATATTGTTTCATAAACACAGGATAAGATTAAATGCAGCTTTTATTCCTTCTGTAGCACATTTAATAAAGAAGTTACTTAATTTAAATATAATTTAATTTATTTTAAATAAATAAGAGGAAAACAGGCAAACAGGGTAATAGCATAGTAAGTTCTACTTTTAATTTAATCTAATTGACTGAGATAATGGTACTCCTTCCCAGGAACTATGAATAATGCTCTCAGGAGACGATTTAGGTGCCTGATGTCTTTCCACCCCCACCATTCCAACTCCTTTGACAAGAAATTCAGAAATATTGTCTCCATCTAATCACATTTTCACAATTTCTCAAGAGCAAACAGTCTATGCTATGATCATATGTTTATCTAATTCACACTATTAATCTATGCAGGTCTTGTCTCAAACTGAAAGGTAGAGATTTTACATTATATAGACTACATAACAGTTTTATACCTCAAAAAAGGTATTAAGTAAAAGTCTTTTGAATTAATAATGCTAAATATAGATTGTATTTGTAGGTAAAAAAAACAATTAGAATATTTTCAAGTGATTTCATATGTACCTATGTTTCTACTGTCATTCAATAATTTTATTTCTTTATACTCTTTTCTTTAGAAACCTGCCCAAATCAAGATGGCTTATATTACCTTTATGAAGTAACATAATATTTCTAATTGTTCATTGTCATTTTTGATGTGTCATTCAATATTAGGTGCATTCTAATTATTACACATTGGTAAAATATACATTTTCATTTCAAAATGAAATAAATTAAAGATGAAAGTTTTTTAGAATTTGAGAAGAATATCTTGTAATAAAAACAAAATATCTTTCCAGCAAAAAAGAAAGGCATTATAGAAATGATTTTAATTCAAAGCCACAAGTGGACCTCACCACATATATCATCGAATGTTTTATAAGAGAATGTTATAGAAAACTCCAGGCATCCCTTTAAAAACAGGCCTTTTGTAGTCTAGAATAGCAGAACTTTGCTGAAATTATACAAACACTACTCAACTTTCAGATTCGTAGACAAAGAATAATGGACTTTATATTTTCTAACTCTAGAGAAAATAGACGAGTCATACTTAAGAACAATTTCAACAATTTCCATATAACCAAATCCTGGAATGTATTAGAACAATGTAGTAGGAGATTACTCTAATAAATAATAATTTTAATATTGAAATAGTAAAAATATTTATTTAAACTACCAAGTGCAGAATTATTATGGCATTGGAATGAATGGATATAACAAAACTCCTACCATGATAAACGTAAAAATGTTTTGAGTTATATGTAGTTATTTAGAAATCTAAGTTCACATGTATCTATGATTCACATTTAAACTCCTCTTTGAGGTTATTAACTGTGTGATTATTATGAACTAAATGTTTGTGTACCCCCAAATTCATATGTTGGTATCGTAACCCCAAATGCAATGGTGTTAGGAGGGGGGAGCTTTGGAAAGTGATTTGATCATGAGAGAGAGCCCTCATTAATGGGATTAGCAGTCTATACGAAGAGACACAACATCTTGCTCTCTCTCTCTCTGCTCTCTCCTCCAGTTGAGAATATGAGAAGTTACTGCAAATCAGGAAATGGCCCTCATAAGCGGACTCTGCCGGCACTTTGATCTTGAACTTTAAAGCCTCTAGAATTGTAAGAAATAAATGTTTATTAAACCACCCCGGCCGGGCGCTGTGGCTCATGCCTGTAATCCCAGCACTTTGGGAGGTCGAGGCTGGAGGATCACGAGGTCAAGAGATCGAGACCATCCTGGCCAACATGGTGAAACCCCATCTCTACTAAAAAATACAAAAATTAGCTGGGGGTGCTGGTGCACGCCTGTAGTGCCAGCTACTTGGGAAGCTGAGGCAGGAGAATTGCTTGAACCCAGGAGGCAGAGATTGCAGTGAGCCAAGATTGCGCCACTGCACTCCAGCCTGCTGCCTGGTGACAGAGCAAGACTCTGTCTCAAAAAAAAAAAACAAAAGCAACAACAAAAACACCCAGTCCATGGTCTTGTTGCTACAGGATTCCAAACTAAGATAGTAATCCTGAACAGTTTCCTTAACTTCTCTAAGCCTCAATTTCCATATACATTTACTTTCTTTAGGACTTATGTATAAGAAAACCCAGAAGTAAATTTGGCCCAGTACTTTATTTATGATATTTCTTTATAATTCATAGTGTGTAATTAATTACACTGCAAATTGAGCCAAAAAATTTCTGGGAAACAAAAATTATTTTATATAAAAATACAGCATACAGTAAAAGGAAATAGTATGTGCAATGTCATTTGTAATTACAAAAATTATAATTGAAGTAAAAACTTAATATTATAGTTCCAAATTTACACATAATTTTTATTTTGATGATTGGCATGCATTATATAGCCAGTTTAAATTGAATATTGAAGTAATAGATGTCTAGTCAAATTATCTGAATTCATTAATTAGAAAGTATACATATATGAAGAAAACTTATATACATATATAGTAAAATATAACAGATAAAAATATGAACTAACCATTTCTCTTAAAAAACATTGTTAATAATTCTAAGAATCCTTAATTGCTACTTCTTAATTGTATTCCCCCATTTTCTGCTTTTGTACTAAAATTTATACTGCAATTATATTCTTGCAAATGCCTCCTGATGCTCATTTACATAAGATTTTCTTGAGTACTTTTCTAAGACTGAAAATACTTGATCATAACTATGCATATTTTCCAAATTGCATAGATAAGTCTACATTGTCTTCAAAAGCTTTTACATCAATCAAAAGTTTTGCATCCCCAATAACCATATATAACAATTCCCATTGCTACATGTCTTCACCAACACTTGGTACTTTCCAGATACCCTACTTTCTGTTGAGTATAAAACTATATTGCATAATGGTTGTAATTAGCATTTCCCAGATTACTAATGAGGTTGGCATATTTTCATATATATATTGATCACTTACATTCTTTCTTCCATGAAATGGCTGTTCATGTCTTTTGTACATTATATTTTTGTTTTATATTTGTCTTGATTTTTCTATCCTTTTTTTTTGTTCTATTAGATTTAGACATATTCTTATTTCTGTGTCATTGTTTTCCTCTCAGTTTATTTTTCTAACTCATTATTGACAGATAGCTCTCTTGGGTATAAAGTCCTGAATTGGTAGTCCTATTTCCTAGCATTTTGAATGTATTATTTTAATATATTCTGGCTTTCTTTGTGATTCCTTTGTATACAATCTGTTCTTTCTTGCTTGCTAAATTTAATATTTTCTCTTAGACTTAGTAGTTAGCAATCTCAATGCAATTCTTTTAATTTTCTTCTTTTTTATCATGAACACTTTTGCTGTATCCCAGAGATTTTAATAGGTTGTGTTACTATTATCATTCAATTCAAAGAATTTTTTAATTTCCAACTTGATTTCAATGTTGACCTAACAGTCATTCAAGAGGTTATTTAATTTCCTTGTATTTGCATGATACTGAGGATTCCTTTTGGAGTTGATTTCTAATTTTATTCCACTGTGGTTTGAATACTTGATATAATTTTGATTTTTGTAAATTTATTGAGTCTTGTTTTATGGCCTATCATATGGTCTATCTTAGAGAATGTTCCATGTGCTGATGAATAGAATGTATGTTCTCCAGTTACTAGGGAGAATGTTCTGTAAATTATGTTAAGTCCCTTTCTTTTAGGGTAAAGTCTAAATCAATTCTTTGTTGAGTTTCTGTCTTGATGACCTATCTAATGCTGTTAGTGGAGTATTAAAGTTCCCCAGTATTATTGGGTTGCTGTCTATCTCATTTCTTAGGTGTAGTAGTGATTGTTTTACAAATTTGGGAGCTCCAGTGTTAGGTTAATATATATTTAGGATTGTGATATTTTCCTGTTGGGCTAGAACTTTTATCCTTATATAATGTCGCTCTTTAACTTTTTACTGTTGTTGCTTTAAAGTCTGTTTTGTCCAATATAAGAATAGCTACTCCTGCTCACTTTTGGTGTCCATTTGCATGGAATGTCTTTCTCCACCCCTTTACCTTAAGTTTATGTGAGTCCTTATATGTCAGGTGAGTCTCTTTAAGACAACAGAGGCTTGGTTAGTGAATTCTTATCCATTCTGCCATTCTGTATCTTTCAAGTGGAGCATTTAGGCCAGTTACATTAAGCTGGTTGTTGCCTGAATACCTTGTTTTTTGTTTCATTGTCTTATTATGTTATAGAAGTGCTGTGAGATTTATGCTCTGAGAAGGTTCTATTTTGCTACATTTCAAGGTTTTGTTGCAAGATTTAAAATTCCTTTTATCAGTTCTTGTGGTGCTAACTTGGGAGTGGAGAATTCTCTCAGAATGTATTTGAAAAAGACTATATCTTTCCATTTATAAAGTTTAGTTTAGATAGATACAAAGTTCTTGACTGATACTTGTTTTGTCTAAGGAGGCAAAACATAGGAGCCAATCACTTTTAGCTTGTAGGCTTTCTGTTGAGAAATCTGCCATTAATCTGACATTCTCAAATAATCTCTAATTTCCTTTTGTGGAACTGTGTTTTGAGCAATATTAAATTTTCTCTTAATTATTGTAAATATATCTTAAGCTCTCCTTTATATGTTCCATCTTCTTTTGTCTCAACACAGCTTTATACGTAACTTCATAGGTATATCTTGTTGTTCAATAATTTTTAATTACTTATAAAATTTAACATATTACCTATTTACTTTTTATTTCAATTATTATTTTTAATTTATAGAAGTTTTTAAATTCATTGTTAAATCTTTTTCACAATTTTTGGTAGCCTTTTTATTCATAACTATTTTATTTCAAGTTTATCACTTGTTTTAAAATAATTTCATTTATAATTATTTTCATTTATCATTTATATTTTTCCAAAATTCTCAAGAGTATTTTTATGTACTCATTAATATTGTTTTATTCCTTTATATGTTTTTAATTCTTATATTTGATTTCATTTACCATAAGCATTAGCTCAAGGATCTTTATTTGTAAAAGTTTTTGTCCAGAAAATATTTAATTTTATCTCTCTGTGTACCTAAGATATATAATTTTAAATCTTAGATACTTTAATTCTTAGATAATTTAATTCTTAGATAGAGGTCTTCTAATCTTGTGGATACTACAAATTTAGACCTCAAGTGAGACACACTTTCATTACAAAATCTTAGGAGAGACTATTTTATCCCATAACTTAAAGCTCAGTCATATGTACACAAGTTTTCTTTTGGGGTTTTCTACACATAGTTGCATTTTCATTCCTTTTCACATAACCTTTCTTTGAGGAAACAACCCTTCATTATTCAATCTAATGAATTATTTATAAGAAATTAAACATTTTTCTTACGTTTAAAAAAAAGGGGGGGGTTTTGTCCTAACATTATGTTGGTTCATTATTCCTTTTGTTTGTTTGCTTTTTTTTTTTTTTCCAATATTGGGATAGTTTAACAAGACATTAAAAATTATATTTTTTATAATTTCTTTAGAATCTAGATATTTTCAAGCATAATATTCAGTCTATAATACTTCTGAAAGCAGAAGTCAGTTATGTCATATTGTCATTATTTGAGATTTTTGATAAGATACCATAATTTAATTATAATTTTGAATATTTGACATTATTTCTGTTCTGAAGATTTTTAAAAAGAAGCAACTATTATTATAAATGGTGCAGTTTTTTCTTTGAAACAAATTTTTATATAAAACTGACATTATTCATCTCATTTAACACTGAACTAAATAAGACTGTCTTTCTATCCTGCAGCCATTCAAAGGCACAGCACTGACATTTAGTAGGAAACATTTAGTCATTTTTTTTTTTTATAGAAAGACATAGGGCTTCTCTATGAAATTGAAATAAATGTGAAAAGTAAGGGAAAAGCATGCTTTAACTAGGAAATTGAGAGAGAAATTATTTTTTTTAAACATTTCCACTAATTGGGGCTCAAATGAGACTGTGAGAGGCCAACGTTTTCTAAAGTAGGGTAGGAAGAGGGAGAAATGAGAATTTTCATTTTATGTGTAACTGATTAAAAATTAGCTTAAAGATGGAGATTAGAAACTGCAGCTGGGTAAAATAAAAAGAATCAATTTTTAGATAACTTCTAAAATAAATTCGAATTCCAATTTCAGTAGAAATGTATTCATGTTAAAGGAAAATAATCAACTACCATTTTAAGCATCTTCATTTTTTATTTTGTTCTGTTGACTTAAAACTAAGAGCTGGCTTAGCAGATTGATATTTGTGTGATGTCATTCATAAACAAACATGTTCTGAGTGTGCATTACACTTTTTACATTTGTTTTGTTTTGTTTTGAGACTGTCTTGCTCTGTCGCCCAGCCTGGAGTGCCATGGTATGATCTCGGTACACTGCAACCTCCGCCTCCAAGTTCAAGTGACTCTCCTGCCTCAGTCTCCCAAGTAGCTAGGATAATGGGCACCCACCACCATACCCGGCTAATTTTTGTATTTTATTTTTTGGTAGAGACGGAGTTTCACCATGTTGGCCAGGCTGGTCTTGAACTCCTGTCCTCAAGTCATCCAACTACCTCGGTCTCCCAAAGTGCTAGGGTTACAGGCATCAGCAACCGTGCCAGGCCCACACTTCTTCTTCAATTTAAAACATTACTTTCTCATTTCTCATATCACCATTTTCTATAATACATCCCTTATATTATGTGTAATTTACAGATATTTCTCTCTTTCACAGCGAAAAGCTTAAAAGACAACGTTCACGTTAATATTAACTTTCTCGTTTTTTCACTGAAATTGCTTTTGATGAGGAATCACTCTGAAGAGCTATTAAATAATGGAATAATATTTAATGCAGTATCTGATTATTGAGAAAAGACAGTTGTATTTCTTCATTTTATACATGAAGTATTAACCACAGACCATGCTGAGCGCAATTGATTTCAGTGACAAAATCTCAGTGAAATGTTACAACCTAGCTACTTTGCTTGCCAATAGTGATATGTTTCACAACTATTTGTGCTGAGACTTGGTATTTTCTCATAGACGTTTCCTACTGTATTATTGCTTCCTCATTTTCAGCTAGAAAATATTGATTGTGTAATCAAAAATATAGTTTTCATTATTTTCAGGGCTACTGACATACACCTTTAAAGCAGTTGGAGATACAGTGGTAAATATTACTAGCAAAATCCTTGTGCCCATAGGTCCAACTATGTAGACTATGCCTGAGAATATGAGTTTCTAGCTTAGATTTAAAGAGAAGTTTTATTATATGCTTGAATTTAAAAATCCCCGAAAACAATTAGGTAACTGTATTTAGTTGTTTTAACATTAAAAGAAACAATTTCAAGGTTTACTTTTTTCTTTAAAAATTCACCTTTTCAGTGTCTAAGTAGATTTTAAAAGTCATTTTGATTCAAGAGTTAAATCTAGAATTAATTCATATGATATGTACATCAGTGAAACTTCCTCAGTATAACTGAACACAGATTTTTGAAGACCATGGAGTGATATAAAATACCTGTGAATCATGTCAACTCATCCAAGTTTTCAATTGTTTAATTAACTCAGAATAATGTTGAAATATATACAGTTGCATAATTGTGTGTGTGTGTGAACATAAGCAAATGCTTTATAAATATAACTGTGTTTTTACACAGTTCTAACACACACATAGTTATATTTATAAGGTATTTTCTTGAGTATGTTCATGATATATAGGTACGTAGGTATGCACATACATGAAATATTGTTCATGAGGAAATCATAAGTAAAAATTGTTGAGAGTAATTTAATGATAATAGAGAATCTATTCTAACACTTCAGAAACAGCATTTTTTAAAAATTTACCAAGGTAAACATAATTAATAATTAAATTTGAGTTTAGAACCAGCCATGGGCAGAGCTGGTGAGCACTCCAGGTTTCCAAATGGAGCTTATGGAAGATTATGCCCTAGAAGCACAGTCAATACAAAGCCAGCTGGAATATTGCCAATATTGTATTGCAGAATGTAGAAAGCTCTGTTCCTTGTCATATTGAAGTCATCAGTCCTGCTCTATTTGTCTGAAAGGATAAACATTCTCTAGAAGAAGAAACCACCATCCAGAATCCCATATACGGTGCCCAGCTTTTAATCTCAAATTCTGAGCCATGCCAAGAAAAAAGCCCCTAAACCACTGATTAATAAGTAAACTTAGCAGTTGATGAATACAAGGTCAGCATACAAAATTCAATTATAATTCCACATGCTAGCAAAAAAAATAGAGAACAAAAGTTTTAAAAGGGGATTTTTTTTTTTTTTTTTTTTTTTGAGACAGAGTCTCACTCTGTTGCCTAGGTTGGAGTGCAATGGCACAATCTTGGCTCACTACAACCTCCACCCCCCAGGTTCAAGTAATTCTCTTGTCTCAGTCTCCTGAGTTGCTGGAATTACAGGTAGGCGCCACTATGCCTGCAGTCTAATTTTTGTATTTTTAGTAGAGACTGGGTTTCACTCTATTGGTCAGGCTGGTCTCGAACTCCTGACCTCATTATCTGCCCACCTAGGCCTCCCAAAGTGCTGGGATTACAGGTGTGAGCCACCATGCCCGGCAAAAAGGGGGATGATTTTTATTAGTATCAGAAGAACTTCAGTACCTGACAATAATTCTAAAAACAGCTGTACAAGAATTCTAAAATAAAACACCAAAACATTATTATGGAAATCAAAAAAATTTCAGTGAATGAAAAGATAGATACTGTTAATAAATTCCAAGACTCAATATTTTAAAGACATGCTTTTTCCAGATTAATCTATGGAATCGATGCAAAACTCTATCAAAATGTGAACAAATTGGTATTACTTGTATGGGTGTGTCTGTGTGTGTAAACTTACTGGCTGCTTAAAATTAATTTAGGAAAATCACAAAACGCTAAATAAAATAAAATATTAAATAAGAGTAAAGTTAGGGAAATTTTACAGTAGATTTTTACAAAAATAACCTACAGTGATTAAGACAATGCTATATGGACAGGTAAACTAATGGAATGATGTCAAGAGTGCAGACCCATCCAAACAGGGTAATTTGATTTGTGAGAAACGTCACACCACATTACAGTGAGGAAAGTGACAGTCTTACAAATAAATGTGCTGGAGCAACTAGAGAGCCATATAGATACAATTTAATCTTGCCTTCAGCCACAGACCATTCACAAGAATCAATTCTAGATTGACTGCAGATCTTTATATAAAATGTAACTACATGAAAATCTAGGAAAAATAGGAAATATTTTTATATTATTGAGGTAAGCAAATATTTATTAAATAGGACACTAAAACTGCTAACAGTGATGGTGAAATTCAATAAACTGATAAAACTATTAAAGTTAAAAATCTGCATTTATCAAACAAATATTGTAAAGACATTGAACAAACAAGAATGGGGGATGCTGTCTGTTGAACCTGTATCTAACAAAGTCCCATATTCAGAATATATAAATATCTACAAATCATTTTTTTACTTTTTAAAATTTTTCTTTAATTTTTTGAGACTGGGTCTCTCTCTGTCATCCAGGCTGGAGTGCAGTGGTACAATCATAGCTCACTGCAGCCTCAAACTCCTGAGGCTCAAGTAATCCCCTGGCCTCAGACTCCCAATATCTGGGACTACAGGCTCACACCACCGTACCTGTCTAACATGTTTATTATTATTATTATTATTATTTGTAGAGATGAGGTCACACTATGTTGCCCAGGCTAGTCTCAAATTCCTGGGCTCAAGTTATTTCTCACCTTAGCCTCCCAAAATGCTAGATGTATAATAAGCATAAGCCACTGCCCCTGGCCAATATATACAAATCAGTAACATAAAGATTAACAGAGCAATAGAAAAAATAGACAAAAGACATACACTGACACTTTATGATGTCATCAGGGTAATAAACATATGGAATTTGTTTTGGAAATCAAGTTGCATAGGGAAATACAAGCCAAAACCACAATTACTGCTACCACACAGCTACCAGAGAGCTAAAATAAAAAAGATAATAATGCCAAGTGTTAGCAAGGATGTAGCAGTCTCAGATACAAATGAAGAGTGAATGGTAACCACTTTTCAAAATTGTTTACCAATATCTAATATAGCCAAATTATGCATACTCAGTGTCTCCACCACTCCTCTGCTATATACATATTCCAATATACATATGTACATATGCTCATTAAGAGACACATACAAGGATGTTCATAGCAGTGTTAATAATAGCAAATGTCTGGAAACACTAAGATAAATTTAAAATATCTCTACTTATAAAAACTGGATAAATCTCAAAATATAATTTCTAATAAAAATATAGGTATATATGAGTATGTTTAGTACATAATTCTATTAATAAAAATACTATTAAGAGGTCAAATACATCTGTGGACCGAGACATCATAATAATTATTACCTTTGTGAAGAAATGATGACTGGGAAGTTCACTTTTGGAATATTGGTAATGACCTATTTCTTTTATCAGTGCTGATCACTAAGTTTATTTCAATTTGTCAAAATAAAGTTGTATACGTTTGATTTGTGTACTTTGGATCTATGTATTATAGTTCAAAAAACATTTTAAATATGATTTAAAAAACAAAAACTAGATTTAGACTATTGTCACACACATCTGACCAAGAAAAAGTCATTTCTACCTCAAAAAGCAAATATATTAAAAATACTATGCTACATCAAAAACCTAGTGAGATCTCAAATGGACACCCTAACATCACAACTAAAAGAACTAGAGAACCAAGAATAAACAGACCCCAAAGTTAGCAGGAGAGAAGAAATAACCAAGATCAAAGTAGAACTGAAGGAGAGGCATGAAAAAGTCTTCAAAAAAAATCAAGGAATCCAGGAGTGGGTTTTTTGAAAACTATAATAAAATAGATTGACCGCTAGCTAGACTAATAAAGAAAAGAGAGAAGAGTTAAATAGACACAATTAAATTAAGGGATGTCACCACTGATCTCACAGAAAAACAAACAACCATCAGAGAATATTAATATAAACACCTCTATGCAAATAAATTAGCAGATCTAGAAGAAGTGGACAAACTCCTGGATACATATAACCTCCTAAGACTGAACCAGGAAAAAAGTAGAATCCCTGAATAGACCAATAACAAGTTCTGAAATTGAGACACTAATTGTTGGTGGGAAAGTAAATTAGTTCAACCATTGTGGAAGACAGTGTGGCTATTTCTCAAAGGTGGTAGAATAAGAAACACCATTTGACTCAGCAATCCCATTTCTGGGTATATACCCAAAGAAATATATATTGTTCTATTGTAAATATACATGCTCATCCATGTATTTTCATTGCAGCACTATTCATAATAGCAAACACATGAAATCAATCAAAATGTCCATCAGTGATAGACTAAAATGTGGTGCATATACACCATGGAACACTAAATTGGAATGAGATTATGTCCTTTGCAGGGACATGGATGGAGTTGAAGGCCATTATTCTCAGCAAACTAATCTATAGTTTCTTGGAACAGAAAACCAAATATTGCATGTTCTCACTTATAAGAGGGAGCTGAGTAATGGGAATACATGGACACAGTGAGGGGGATGACATGTACTGGGGCCTGCCGTGGGAGTTGGCGGGGAGGGAGAGCATCAGGATGAATGGCTAATCCACATGCGGTTTAATACCTAGGTGATGGCTTGATAGGCACAACAAACCAGCATGGCACACAGTTACCTATGTAACAAGTGTGCATGTCCTTCACATGTATCCCAGAATTAAAAATGAAATTAAATTTAATATTAAAAAAAGGATATTGTGCTAATAAGTACAGGTGGCTCATTCTTAGTAAAAAATTTCAAACGTGACATGTATCTACAAAGTGTTATTATGTATGCACATTTTCTTTTTTTGTTTTTATTTTAATTCAGGGGTACATGTGCCGATCTTGCAGGACTGTTACATAGGTATACACATCCCATGTTGGTTTGCTGCCTCCATCCCCCTGTCAACTACATTAGGTATTTCTCCTAATGTTATCCCTCCCCATTCTCCCCACCCCTGCTATCCCTTCCCTAGCTCCCCTAACAACACACCCCAGTGTGTAACGTTCCCCTCCCCGCATCCATGTGTTCTCATTGTTCGACACCCACTTAGGAGTGAGAAGATGCAGTGCTTGGTTTTCTGTTCTTGTGTCAGTTTACTGATAATGATGGTTTCCAGCTTTATCCATGTCCCTGCAAAGGACATGAAGTCATTTTTTATGGCTACATAGTATTCCATGGTGTATATGTGACACATTTTCTTTATCCAGTCTATCTTTGATGGGCATTTGGGTTGGTTACAAGTCTTTGCTATTGCAAACAGTTCCACAGTGAATATATGTGTGCATGTGTCTTTATAACAGAATGATTTATAATCCTTGGAGTATATACCCAGTAACGGGATTGCTGGCTCAAATGGTATTTCTAGTTCGGGATCCTTGAGGAATTGCTACACTGTCTTCCACAATGATTGAGCTAATTTACACTCCCACCAACAGTGTAACAGTGTTCCTATTTCTCCACATTCTCTCCAGCATCTGTTGTCTCTAGATGTTTTAATGCTTGCCATTCTAACTGGCGTGAGAGGGTATCTCAATGTGGTTTTCATTTGCATTTCTCTAATGACCAGTGATGATGAGCATTTTTTTTGTATGTTTGTTGGCCACATAAATGTCTTCTTTTGAAAAATACCTGTTCATATCCTTCACCCACTTTTTGATTTTTTTTTCTTGTAAATTTGTTTTAAGTTCTTTGTAGATTCTGGATATTAGCCCTTTGTCAGATTGGTAACTTACAAAATTTCTTTCCCATTCTGTTGGTTGCCTGTTCACTCTAATCATTGTGTGTTTTGTTGTTGTTGTTGTTGTTTTGTTGTGTATGTGCATTTTCTAAAATTGAGCACAAACTTCATATTCTATAGTGAGGCTTTTTTGTTCTAAATATGTACATATAATGATTAATAACTTCCTCATTTGTTGCCCTATACACAAGACAATGCTTTGCTCAATTGTCTTGTAACAAAGCATGCATTTTTAAGTCTTTGGTGAAATGGTTGTAATTAGTAGTATCTTCTAGAGCAGAATGATGTACTTTCAAATAAACTCACACAGGCTACTTGGTTTGTGGCAATTCACAAATGTAGGGACTAAGAATAAATTTTATGATTTTAAATATTTATTTTCATTATAGATGATATATTGTTCAATGCTATTTTCCTGTTCTTAAAAGATAATTTTACACACACTATTACACATTTTTTGATTTATAAGAATCTAAATAATGAATAATTTTAACAGCACAAAAGTAAGAGCAAGACAATTACCTCAGATGCTCAATTTTCTAGTTGACATTTTTTGAGCACTCTCACCATTGTTATTCTACAGAGAAATCATCTTCCTTTCAATCTCATTACCATGATAATGAAATATTAGGGCATTACTCAGAAAATATGGAGTTGTATTTGAAGGTTTTAAACTTAGGTAAATGACATGATTAGAGCTGGAGAAAACCAGCTTGGCATTAGATTGTAGGTTGGATTAGAGATGAAAACTGGAAGATGGAAGGCCAGATAAGATATAATTAGTAAAGCCTAAGCAAGATGTAAATATAACTTCGCGTAGGCTGTTGTCAGTAAAAATAGAAAGCAGAAGTAAAAATGAACAATAACGAGACAATATAGTCAGCAAATATGAAAACTGATTGGATGCTGAAAATTAGGCAGAAAGATACATAGGAGATTTTATGTGTGAGGGTCTTCAATTTACTATCATATGCCATGTGTAGATTTAACATCTACTTAAATATTTCCATTTTTTATAAGCTCACACAATAAATCACTTCAGCCCTGTAAACCATTTAATATTTGATCATATTTTCCAATACCTGAGGCACCTCTACACTGAGCCTAAGTCAAAGTAGGTGAGAGGAAGGGACCAGAAAGTTTTCTACTAAAGCAATGTTGGAGAGAGGAAACAAGAGAGCGAGAGTGAGAGAGAGAGAGGAACAAGAGAGAGAAGTTTGAAGCTGGGAAAGTTCAGTCACATTAACTGACAATTCATGGTCTCTCCACTCTTCATGCCAATACTTATAATGTCTCAGGGTACCATGTGGCAGGGAAGCAGGTGCTACCACCAATAATGGTCCTTGTCCCAAAGAGACCACTGTGCTGGGCATGGTGGCTCATGCTTGTGATCCTAGCACTTTGGGAGGCCAAAGAGAGAGGATCATGAGGTCAGGAGATTGAGGCCATCCTGGCTAACACGGTGAAACCGCACCTCTAACTAAAAATTTTAAAAACTTAGCCAGGTGTGGTGCCATGCACCTGTAGTCCCAGCTACTCAGGAGTCTGAGGTAGAAGAATCATTTGAAACTGGAAGGCGGAGGTTGCAGTGAGCCGAGATCACGCCACTGCACTCCAGCCTGGGTGACAAAGTGAGACTCTATGTTAAAGGAAAAAAAAAAAAAAAGAGACCATTGACTATGTTGATCTGTAGCCTCTGGAAACTTAGGGACAATATACGGAGCACAGAAGGAATGCTTGCTGGAAGCTGTGTTGAATGCATGAGTATTATCCCTGTCCTCAAGAATCCTCTTTCCTTCCTTTTAACAAATCAAGATTTCAAGCTCTAATAACATAATAGAAATTCTTTTTATATTGAATCTGACATTTGATGTTGAAAGGCACAAAAATGTACGATCCAGTGAATGGATCTTAGATTCAAAATCAGAATGTGTGCCTGTCATAAGTAAAATGTTAACCCAGGTAACAGCCTGAAATATATTATTAATTGAGCACTTGAATTGAAGAAATTTGTTATGAATAAAACCAAAGTTAATTTTTGTAATGATATAATTTCAGTAAAATTGTGACACTGGGGAAGTGAAGCCCGATTTCCAGGGATTTGGGGGAAATTATACTCACTCTGCACCAAACAGTATTTTTAAGAACACGTAAAATTCATGGCAGTAGTTTCATCAATAAGTATAATTTTTAAATCAAGATTTGGACAAAGGCTATGCTCTAATAAGTCTGCAAAGAGGTGATCTGCTTAATACTCAAAGTATAATACACTTTGCAGCACTGTACTTCTTATAGGACATAAATCAACCACTCTGGATTATAAGATCGTTATGGTATAGGGAATTCTGAGTTGTCCTGAAGCCATTCAATGCAAAGCAAATATTCAGTGTTTGCATGACATTTTCTTATTTCCTTGTGTCAGGTTCTTGACAGGAAGATTTCTATGCATGCACTGTTTGGCTTGTACATGTAAATTCAACAACTTCCTTACTTACCTGTAGTTTCATTAGCCTTATGCCAGAAAAAAAACCAAAATAAACAAAATAAATAAAGAAAAACTTACAACCTATTGGTACTAAGCTTGCTGCTCACAGTCTGACTGCTGATAAAATTTGAACCTAATAAAAGTTTATAAGCCTGTTTGTCAAAAAAAAAAATCATAAACTCGGAACTAGGAGAAAATATGAGTGTATATATGTGTATATCTGTGTTCAATAAAATTTTAGCATGTAGAATATAAAGGGTTCCTAAAAATTGGTAACACAATGTGAAGCAGTTCAGTGGAAAAGTAGGCCAAACACATGACAAAAGAAGGTAGAGGGAGAGATGAAGTAAAGGTGGTTAATGGGTAAGTACATTTAAATAGCAGGAATGGGCTGGGCAAGAGGCTCACATCTGTAATCCCAGCACTTTGGGAGGCTGAGGAGGACAGATCACGAGGTCAGGAGATCGAGACCATCCTAGACAACATGGTGAAACCCCGTCTCTACTAAAATACAAAAAATCAGCTGAGCGTGGTGGCACGCACCTGTAGTCCCAGCTACTCAGAAAGCTGAGGCAGGGGAATTGCTTGAACCCAGGAGGTGGAGATTGCAGTGAGCTGGGATTGGGCCACTGCACCCCAACCTGGTGACACAGTGAGACTCCTTCTCAAAAAAATAAAAAATAGGAATACATTTTAGTATTTGACATAATAAGGAAATTATAGTTAATAATAATTTACTGTAATTTTCAAAATAACTAGAAGAGTTTTCGACATAAAATATATATGTTTGAGGTGATGGTTATCCCATTTACCCAGATTTGAGCATTATACATTGTATACATGTTTGAAAATATCATATGTATCCCTAAAATATGTACAGCTATTATTTATAAATTTAAAAAATACAAAAAATATAATACACATGACAAAAGTAGAGAAGCCAAGGTCAATTAGCATATGAAAGGCTGTCAAAAATCAGTGTTAATTTGAGAAATATGAATTAAAATAACCAGAGAAAATTTATACATTCTAAGTTTTCAAAATTAAGAAGTCAAATAATGCAACCATGATCTCCTTTACTTCTTATGAGAATGTAAATTGATTGTAACCATTTTTGAAACAATCTAGGACAACTCATAAAGTTAAATATCTGTATACCTTTTACCCAGTAATTTCATTCATAGACCTATATCCAAACTCTTGTCTGTATGCACCATGTAGAAGAGCATATTCTCATCAAAAGTTTATATTAACAAAACAAAACAATAAAGCAAAACTACAAGCAATTCAAGTTCATAAAGTATGGTATATCAACACAATAAGACAACAGGGAAATTAGTTGTACAGAGCAACACGAATAGAGTTTGGAAGTAGAACATCATTAAGTAAGACGTGAAAGCATAACATTAAGTAAGAGGTCAGACTTACAAAACTATCCACAATATTATCTTTTATTCACTAATTTAACAAGAGAAATCAATGAGTTCATGTCCTTTGTAGGGACATGGATGAAACTGAAAACCATCATTCTCAGCAAACTAACATAGGAACAGAAAACCAAACACTGCATATTCTCACTCATAAGTGGGAGTTGAACAATGAGCACACATGGACACAGAGAGGGGAACATCACACACCAAGACCTGTTGGGGGTTGTGGGTAGAGGAGGGATAGCATTAGGAGAAATATCTAATGTAGATGATGGGTCGATGGCTGCAGCAAACCATCATGGCACGTGTGCACCTAAGTAACAAAGTAGTCATTGGTCCTCTTCAATGACCTCATGAACAAGATGAACAACCCATGTATCCCAGAACTTAAAGTGTAATAATAATAAAAATTTGTTATTTTGTAAAAATGTATATACAACAGGACTTTAAAATTTCATTAAAAATAGAAATAAAGGATAAGAATAAAAATATAAACTTATTTCTTAACGTAAACTCTGTCAAGTTCAAAATACTTTCGTAAGAGACGATACCAGCCATTCAGTCCATCCCTAAAAAATTGGGGGTCCTGGGACTTCTACCGGAATAACAACTGATTTAACAAATTTTTTATATGATTATTTTTATATTTTTAACTGAAGAAAAATGGGTGTGTCCTTTAAACATTTTGGTTAAGATTAGAAAACAAAAAGAAGTTAGAAGCAGCAGCAAAATCAGGACTGGAAGGTGGATGCCTAATACTTTGTTGAAACTCACAAAATTGCTCTTGTTTGATGAGAGAAACGTGCAGGTACCTTGTCATGGGGCAGAATGACTCTCTATTGCAGTTTTCCTTGGTGTTTTTGCTAAAGCTTTGGCTAACTTTCTCAAAACATTATCATAATAAGCAGATATTATTAGTCTTGGCTCTCCAGGAAGTTAGCAAGCAAAACAGTTTGAGCCTCCCAAAAAAGTGTTGCCATGACTTTTGCTCTTGACCAGTCTGCTTTTGTTTGACCGGACCACTTTCACATCTGGTAGCCATTGCTTTGATTGTTCTTTGTCTTTAGGATCATACTGGTGAAGCCACGTTTTTATCTCTTATTATAATTCTTTGAAGAAATGCTACAGGATCTTAATTCTGCTTGTTTAAACTTTGTATTGAAAGCTCTGCTCTTGTCTGCAGCTAATCTGGGCACAACACTTTTGGCACTTATCAAGTGGAAAGTTGGTTCAACTTTAATTTTTCAGTCAAGAGTTGCGTAAGCTAAACCAGTTGAGATGTCTATGGCCTGGGCTGTTGTTTGTGCTGTTAATCATTGGTCCACTCCAATTAGCACATGAACAAGATGAACAACAAACTGAAGTGGATGGTCTGCTACTGCAAGCTTCATTTTCAACACTCTCTCACTGCTTCTTAAAAGGAGGTATTCATTTGTAAGATGTTGATGTTTCGGGGACATTGTCTCCATAAACTTTTTATAAAACATCAATGAGTTCATCATTCTTCCTCCCAAGCTTCACAATAAAATTAATGTTTGTTCTTGCTTCAGTTTTAACAGAATTTATGTTGCTCTGATAGAAGCTCTTTTCAAACTGATGGGTTATTCTTAAGTACCTCAAACTAGATGATTTTCAAGCATGTTACAAGTTAGTAGGAGTTTATCTTGATGCAAAAAATAAATTCATGCATGTTTTCTCATAATATACATTTTCATAAACTATTTGAAGAACTCTCTTACATAATAAAATATATAAAATACATTGGGACATAAGGAGAAAGACAGAAAGTAGCAATAGGTAATGTAAGCTATTGATTACATTTTAGTTCATGGGCTGGAAAGTCGGTTCATGGTTATTTATTATTACAGTTTGTCAATCATATTAATATTACTTATATCTATTTGTATTTGTTCAATACATTAAAAATTGATAAAGCAAAACTACAGGAAAGTTTAAACAGCTTTGTATAACAATTTTTTTAAGATAATGAGACAATATACACTTGCTTAATCAGATAGTTTATTTTACATGATGTTCGAGAAAGAAGATACTTCATGTTATTTTTCAGCAGATATATTTCACCTTTTCCTATGATATTTTTTATTAAGCAAATGGCAAACAAGAAGGTTTTTATTGTAGAGCTAAATACATATGACATAATAGTTTGTTGATAATATGCTATGATTAATAGTGTGTTAATGTTATTAATATATTATTAGTACATTACTAGTACACTATTAATAGTAATTATAAATGGTATGTTATTAGTGGTATGTCATTTAATAGTATGTTGAAAAATATGCAGTTTAATGTTTGTTGAGCAGAGTAAAATATAGTTGAATATTTTTCCTTGTATATGACATAGATTATATGTGAGTGTGTATATTATCTCAGAGAAAAGTGAGGCACATTTTTGTGAGGGTAAAGCCTATGTTTACATGTAGATTTTTATAAACCCAATGAATATAGTTGGAAATGTCAAAACTGAAAGTTATCTATAGTCTTTTAGATATTCAGACGGTTTTTAACCATCTCATAAAAGATTAATAAAAGTTCTACTTTGTGCATCCCAATGAGGCTTGAAAATGAATATTGTTTCTGTGACACTGTTGGTTTCTTCATCATGTATCCATACCATTTGCAAATGAATTGGTTTACTTGTGAAATTTTAGTTGTCACTTTTATGTAGGCAATCTTCACTATTTCCAAAACAGCCAAGCTTTTTAAAGAGATGTGTCTTAGTTACACTATAACTTTAACTAATTAAAGACTATTACTTTGCCAGTTTTAAATTAAGATTAAAAATTCTGCTGAAAAGGATGTGAATCATGAAAGAGCCAATCCTTCAAGATAGACTTTGAGTGGCTAACTGTGCCTAAATTCAAAATAGAGCCAAGCCCCCATTTGCTGACTGTAGGGGTCACACATGTATCCTGCATTCCTAGGAAACCCAGAGACACTCCTAAAATTTTGGGACTTTTATAACTGTCTGTAGCCATTCAGGCTAAAATCCCATTTTGCTTTCTGGACCTAACCAACAGACTGTATGCTGCACCAATCAACAAGAACTAAACAAGTTTGTATTCCTCATTTGCATAAGCAGACCAGAATGGGAACCTGAATGGCACTCTCTATGAAAAAAGAGCAATCTCTTTTCTTTCCAAACACACCTTTGCTTTGTAAGGAAGGCATCATCTCTCTTGTTTGCAAACTGCTCACTGGAATAGTCTCCTTTCTTTTTTAAAAAAGAAAATTATTTTCAGTGGATTTGTTAACAGGTGGTTTGAAGGTTTTAGCAGTGGCTAATGGACCTAATAACATGATTTGGAAAGAACAAGTTCAGCAGCATACAAAAGCTTATAAAATGACCCATATTACAAGACAAGTATTAGAGTATTTTAGATATGAAAAAGAGCTTAGAGGCAATCTCCAAGTAATCCATTCAAGTAAGAGATTCTGTATGCAATCTCAAAGTTATTCATTTGTCAAACTAAATTAATGTCTTTTGTCCAGTTTAAACACATCTTTTTCTTAAATGTAGTACAGTAATATATAAACTAAGCAATTAATGTTAAATTTGTATTTCTAAGGTACACATTAAATATGGATTCAAATTTAGTTTTATTCACCATAAGACAAAATTCAACTATAGTAGAAGATGTACCTAAATTGCTTTTAGATCTTTTGTTTGTAATTACCATGCTGCAAGTCAAGTAGTTATTATAAATAATACATAGATTTGTAACTTACCAGGATAAACTTTGTTTCTATACAGCCAATCAGACGTTAGTGATTTTCCTCTTCTTTTATCGTGTTCATATGTTTCATATGTTTTCATATGTTCATGGTACATTATCAAGGATAATGGGAAACATCTCCCTGGTTAAAAACAAACCAACCATGTCTTAGAAACAGCCAGAAAGTGGGCTCTATACAATAGTTAGACATACCCACAAAAAGGTAAATAGAATTGCCTAATAAAATTATATTGAAAATAAGACCAAAAGTTGAACACAATACTCAATTAACTGATATTAATAATTCATATTTGATCCTACATCACAGTAAATCTTTAATAGTGCCTAGCACATACTAAAGCCAAAACTTACTACATAGCTACATTACTAAATATCTATTCTTAGTGTTATTTTTGCACTTTTGCTTTTGAAAATTGAAGAAAGTTGGTTTAGAACTCTGAGAAAGAAAAGAAGTTACTCTTAAATAAGAACATAATTAAAGAAGGATGCTCCTAAATCAAATTTAGCAAATTTGCATAGTGAGCAAGTGAACCTGCAGGTGTAGTATTTTAGGCATAACTTATTATGCACAAAACTAGCAATTCCAAATTTCAGAAATCTATGCTATTGTCATAAATTATTTATAATCCATTATTACAATCTCAAAATCACTTTCCACAGCAGATTCTCAAATCCTGTAGTTTCCACTTCTTGGAATCACTCAAACAGAAAAATCAAAACACAAAAAGCACTAGAGAGAGAGAGAGACAGAGAGAGAGAGAGAGAGAGAGAAAACAATTGAAGTAAACTAAGTAAAGTATCCATCACGGGAGAAATTTTTCAGTAATTTATGTTAAATTTGTAGTAGAGTAAAACACATATTTAAAATAGGTATGTAATGTTATACATATGTTACCTGACAAAATGTCTATTATGCATTTAGGGAAAACATAGTATTTCAATTAATCCAATGAAAGTGATTGAATAAAAAGAATGTGCTTGTGTATGTGTGCATATGTGTGCACATGTGTGCACGTTTGTGACAGAGGAGAGAAACTAAATATAATTATACTTGTAAAAGCAATATACAACATTCATGTCCCAAATTTTTATTAAAAAATCCATCTGAATATTTTGTTCCAAAATAGTCATATGTAGAATGGCTCATGATTTAATTTACAAGAAGAGTATTAAAAAAAGCATTTATAATATTTTCCCCTTTAAATTCTAATTGTCAATATGCTCTGCTAAGTATTCAGCAAAACAGGTTTAAACAATATAATCTGAACTCCTCTAGTTGCACAGAATTTAAAATTCACAATGCTTCAGAGCAGATTAATTACATATAAATTGTATTTTTCTTTGTGTGCAACTCAATAGATAATTAGACTTAATTGGTTTGTGAATGAATAAGAGTTGCACGTCAGAGAATAGAAGTTGCTATTATATAAAATTAAGAGTTTAAAAAGGTTTCAAAAATAATTTTAAAACAATATTTGACTTATAAAGTTTCCTAATTAGCCAGAAAATTTTGTCCACATTTAATAATAATACACAGCTGCTCTTTATTTCTTTCAAATACTTTCAGGCTGGAAAAAGAGAGACATCTATATAATGTAAATACATTCTCTTAACTTCTCTCTCCCACCCCTCTGCCCAGACAAAACAGTATATTGACTGTATATAATCAATTTTATCAATATTTCTCATTTAATTTTTAGTTTACTAGAATTATTTATGTTCTTAGGCTATTCAGGCTTTATCTTCTGCTGTTTTCTAGATCTACAGACAAGTTTTCTTTAGATGTTTTAAGAGTTTGTGACACTTTACAGTCAATTTCAGATAAGTTGGGTCTCTTGCATTCATGCAATATTAAGGTTTAGTTTTTCTGCTTCAGAGCAGTACTGTGAACTAACCACTATTTATCCTTAAAGTGCTCACCGGCAGCTCACCTTTAGCTTTAGCTGCTAATTTGGTAGTGCATGATGAGGGTGAAGTAGAATGGAAAGTACTTATTTTCACGGGTAAAAAAAAGATGACAAACATCTAATATATTTTGGACCTTGAATTAAACTGTTCAACCTGAATTAGAAAAAGGAAGCAACCTCATTATACAATTAATATTTTCCCTCAAATTGCCAGTTATTATAGCAAATGCATCTTTCCCATTGAAGCTTTTCACATGCAAGGTTGAACAGGGTAATAACTGTCCCATTATCCCATTGTCTTTATAAAACATATGCAGCCTGCTACCTAGGAAACTTGAGTGTAGGAGGAGCTGTTCTGAGAGACTGCACATGGCTCCAGTTGCCAAGGAAACTCATGCCTTTTTTCCCTGTAAATGCACAGAGCAGTTCCTTATTAGGATTGCGGTAACAGTCTTCTTAAAGGAAAAGCTGAGTGGAGAAGGTAGTAAATCCTTTCCTGCGTATGATATGAATTGTAAACTCTGTGTAAGCTGTGTTGAATTGTTTTTAGCAAGTAGGCTTCAGTGATAAAAGTAAAAACTAAAACTTGTGGATTATCACATATTGTTTTATCTGACAATTGAAAACATTAGAAAATGCAAAAAGTTGATGTTAAATGAAAAATATACCATTTGTTTATAAAGAAAAAATTGATTTTCAGACTAATAAATGACATATACTGACAATGTATGGTATGTATCCAAATTTATTTAATCTACACTTTTAGAATGACTCTACATAAAATATGTTTTCCTAAAATACTTTAATATCTAGCAATTCTAACTAATCATTTAAATTAATTCTCTTCATATCACTCTGTTATTATTGTGTGCTAAAAATCACCGATTTCTCCTCACTGACTGCTACTGCTCTCTAGAAAAGCTTCCATTACTCACAGTCTTTCACTAGCTGAGACCGGTGTCCAGGGTGCCGGCTCCTCATCTCACTTTGGCTTATGCTAAAGATGTAAAATTTGGTGCAGATGCCTAAGCCTTAATGCTGCAAGATATAGACCTTTTAGCCAATGCTTTAGCTGTTACAATAGGGCCAAAGGGAAGAGCAGTGACTATTGAACAGAGCTGTGAAAGTCCCAAAGTAACAAAAGATGGTGTGACTGTTGAAAAGTCTATTGACTCCAAGGATAAATATAAAAATATTGGAGTTAAACTCGTTCAAGATGTTGCCAATAACACAAGTGAAGAGGCTGGGGATGACACTAGTACTGCTACTGTTCTGGGATGCTCTATTGCCAAGGAAGACTTCAAAAAGATGAGCAAAGGTGCTAATCTATTGGAAATGGGGAGAAGTGTGATGTTAGCTGTTGATGCTGTAATTGCTGAAGTTAAGACAGTCTAAACCTGTAACTACCCCTGACGAGGTTGGCCAGGTTGCTACAATTTCCACAAATGGAGACAGACAGAGGAAAGGTTGCCATCACAGTAAAGGATGGAAAAAACACTGAATGATGAATTAGACATAATTGAAGGCATGAAGTTTGATCGAGGATATATTTCTCCATACTTTATTGTCAGGAGGCTAGAAATGTGAATTCCAGGATGCCTATGTTCTAATGAGTGAATAGAAAATTTCTAGTGTCCTGTCCATTGTACCTGCTCTTAAAGTTGCCAATGCTCATCATAAACCTTCAGGCATAATTGCTAAAGATATTGATGGAGAAGCTCTAAGTACATTCATTTTGAATAGGCTAAAAGTTGGTCTTCAGGTTATAGCAAAGCTCCAGGGTTTGGTGACAATGGAAACAGCTTAAAGATATAGCTATTGCTACTGGTGGTGCCATGGAAAAGAGGGCTTGACCCTAAATCTTAAAGCTGTGCAGCCTCATGACTTAGATAAAGTTGGAGAGGTCATTGTGATCAAAGATGATGCCATGCTCTTAAAAGGAGAAGATGACAAGGCTGAAATTGAAATAATGGTATTCAAGAAATCATGGAGAAGTTGGATGTCACAATTAGTGAATATGAAAAGAAAAAGCTGTTAGAATGGCTACACAACCTTTCAGATGAGTAGCTGTGCTGAAGGTTGGTGGGACAAGTGATGTCAAAGGAAATGAAAAGGAAAACAGAGTTACAGATGCCTTAATGAGCAACCGCTGCTCTTGAAGAAGGCATTGTTCTGGGAGGGGGCTGTGCCCTGCTTCAGTACATTCCAGCCTTGTACTCACTGACTCCAGCTAGTGAAGAGCAAAACCTTGGTATAGAAATTAGAATATTCAAAATTGCTGCAGTGGCAATTGCTAAAAATGCAGGTGTTGAAGGATGCTTTATAGTTGAGAAAATTATGCAAAGTTCCACAGAAGTTGGTTATGATGCCATGATCAGAGATTTTGTGAATATGGTGGAAAAATAAATCATTGACCCAACAAAGCTTGTGAAAACCGCTTTATTGGCTGCTTCTGGGGTGGCCTCACTGTAACTACAGCAGAAATTTTAGTCATAAAAATTCCCAAAGAAGAGAAGCACCCTGGAATGGGTGAAATGTAAAGAATGGGAAGTGGCATGTTCTAATTCCTAGAATAGTGCTTTACCTATATTAATGAACTGTGACAGGAAGCTCAAGGCAGTCTCAGAGAAGTTAGCTGGAGAACATGACTGAAGAAAAGGTTGACTGATATTTAAGAAATCACTGTAACCATCAGTTACTCATTTCAGTTGACAAAACATATAATGGTTTACCACTGTCATTGTACAGAACTACAGATAATTTATTTTGTATTTTTGAATAAAAAGACATTTGTACATCTCTGATATTGGGTGCAAAGCCTTGTACCAATATACTGCTTTCAACTTAAATCCCTAAGGCATTTTTACCACTATTCTGTTAAAATTTTAGTGCTTGCCATGACCAGATGAGAAGTTAAGCAGCCATCCTGTGGAGAGTAAAAATAATTGTGTACAAAGCAGAGAAATATTTAATTACATGGCAAACTTTGTATAATAAAAATTATTTTAAAGTTAAAAACCACCTATTTCATATTCTAACAGTCCATTTTTTTGTGCTTTTGAAATTAAAATTCTCTAAAGTCTCAAGTTCTCCTTGAAGAGGTCCTTTGCATCCCTTGTTAGTTGTATTCCTAGGTATTTTATTCTCTTTGTAGCAACTGTGAATGGGAATTCACTCATGATTTGACTCTCTGTCTGTTACTGGTATATGGGAATGCTTGTGATTTTTGCACATTGATTTTGTATCCTGAGACTTGGCTGAAGTTGCTTATCAGCTTAAGGGGATTTTGGGCTGAGACAATGGGGTTTTCTAAATATACGATCATGTAATCTGCAAATAGAGATAATTGACTTCCTCCTTTCCTAACTGAATACCTTTACTTCTTTTTCTTGCCTGATTGCCTTGGCAAGAACTTCCAGTACTATGTTGAACGGAGTGGTGAAAGAGGGCATCCTTGTCTTGTGCCAGTTTTCAAAGGGAATGCTTCAGTTTTGTCCCATTCAGTTTGATATTGGCTGTGAGTTTGTCATAAATAGCTGCTATTATTTTGAGATACGTTCCATTGATACCTAGCTTATTGAGAATTTTTAGCATAAACGGCTGTTGAATTTTGTTGAAGGCCTTCTCTGTATTTGTTGAGATAATCATGTGGTTTTTGTCTTTGGTTTTGTGTATGTGATGGATTACATTTATAGATTTGTATATGTTGAACGGGGCTTGCATCCCAGGGATGAAGCCAACTTGATCATGAATAGAATGGTGATCATTAAAAAATCAGGAGTCAACAGATGCTGAAGAGGATGTGGAGAAATAGGGCCACTTTTATACTGTTTGTGTCAGTGTAAATTAGTTCATCCATTGTGGAAGACAGTGTGGCAATTCCTCAAGAATCTAGAAATAGAAATACCATTTGACCCAGCAATCCCATTATTGGGTATATACCCAAAGGATTATAAATCATTCTATTATAAAGACACGTGTAAATGTATGTTTATTGCGGCACTATTCACAATAGCAAAGACTTGGAACCAGCCCAAATGCCTGTCAATGATAGACTGGATAAAGAAAACGTGTCACATATACACCATGGAATGCTATGCAGCCATAAAAAAGAATGAGTTCATGTCCTTCGCGGGGACATGGATAAAGCTGGAAACCATCATTCTCAGCAAACTGACACAAGAACAGAAAACCAAACACTGCATGTTCTCACTCATAATTGAGTGTTGAACAATGAGAACACATGGACACAGGGAGGGGAACATCATACACTGGGGCCTGTGTGGGGATAGGGGCCAGGGGAGGGATAGCACGGGGTGAGCGGATAAGGGAGGGATAGCATTAGGAGAAATACCTAATATAGATGACTGGGTGATGGATGCAGCAAACCACCATGACATATGTATACATATGTAACAAACCTGTACATTCTGCACATGTACCCCAGAACTTAAAGTATAATTAAAAAGTTAAAAAAAAAAAAAAAAGAAGATGAGGAATGCTGGCCAGGACAAAATGAAGGCCTACAATCTGGTGATTGTCATTAAAGAAACATTTGGAAATTTAAAAAAGAAAAAAGTCTCAAATTATGTATTCTAAATGTTACCTCAGTATGATCTATTATCACTTTTAGTTATTACGTCTATCATTTATCAACTACATAAAACAACTTTAGGTAAAATTTAATAATTTTTTTCAAAAGATCCTTAAAGAATCATGTACTGTGGAAGGAAAAAAGGAAATGGGAATATTTCCAGGCAAGAGGGCTATTTCTTGGAAATTTGAGCTATATCTTCTATGTTAAAAATAATATAAAAATTCATATGGATCAAAAAAGATTCCCAGCAGCCAAAGCATTTCTTAAAGAAAATGAAAAATGCTAGAAGTATCCCACTACCTGACTGCAAAGTATACTACAAAACTATAGTAGCTAAATTGGGCTGGCACTGTCATAAAAACAGACTCACAGACCAATGAAATAGAATAAAGCCCAGAAATAAATCCACATATTTACAGCCAACTGATTTTTAAAATGAAGGTGCCAAGAACATACATTGGGGAAAATATAGTCTCTTCAATAAATAGTGCTATGGAACTGGATATCTATAGGCAGAAGAATGAAACCAAACCCTCACTGTTCATCTTATACAAAAATCAACTCAAAATGTATTAAAGACTTAAATATAAGAACCAGAACTCTAAAACTACTAGAAGAAGACACAGGGGAAATGCTTCGTGACAATAATTTGGGTAAAAATTTTTTTAGATGAGACCTCAAATCATAAGCAATAAAAGCAAAAATAGACAAATGTGATTACATCAAACTAAAAAGCTTCTGCACAGCAAAGAAACAAATCCTAAAAGTAAACGGACAACCCACAGAATGGGAGAAAATATTTGCAAATGATTCATCCAACTAGGACTTAATATATAGACTATATATAGAAAGTATATTAACCATGTATTGTACATTTCAAGACAGCTACAAAAGAGATTTTTGAAAATTATTATTACAAAAATATGATAAAGGTTTGTGATGAACACACTAACTACCCTTGAGTATTAATGTAAGCATGTATTAAAACAAACACTGTACCTCATAAACATGTACAACTACTATGTGTCAATTGTAAATATTTTTTTAAGTCAGGTATCCAACCTAAATGCAGACAGAGTAATACCCAAGTCTTTTATCACAAAATAAGTGGAAAAGTTTAAGTTGTTCCCTCTTGAGAAATAATTTGTGAAGAACTATAATTCTTTGTGTATTCTACTGAGTAGTGAAAGTGTGTGAAAGCAGGCATTTTCATGTATTGCTGACAGAGTGTACACTGAAGCAGCCTGTTTAAAGTGCAATGTGGAAAAAAGCCCTTAAATGCCTTAAATCCCCATTAGATTTTGTTGGACCCAGCAATATAGTTTTAAGACAGTTTCTTTGAAAACAAAAAAAACAACAACAACTATATTTACAAAGATAAGAATCACACTTTGCCAAAAAAATACCTAAATTTTAAGACTTGATCATCAATGAAGTCATGATAAGTATATGTAGAAAATAAAGTACTATGCTGATATTCAGTCATTAAAATGAATCATAGTGAGAAGAATAGGTAATCACATAAAGTATGTTCATTACAGATTTTGAAGTGGAAAATGAAAAATCACACAAAAGGTCTAAAATATTTGACATAATACTGGAAGAACATACATCGATATGTTGAGTATTACTTTTTCTTCCTTTTGTGCAATTCTGCCAAGTTGTTTCCATTGAGCATTTATTACATTTGTATTTAGAAAATATTTTAGGTTGAAAACATAGGAGAGGATCCAAGATGGCCGCTTAGGAACAGCTCAGGATTGCAGCTCCCAGTGAAAGCGCAGAGAGTGAGTGGACGCCACATTTTTATTGCCCATAGGCCAGGAAATTCCCAGGCGGAGGAGCCCCAAGGTGGCCAGCGCGGCTGTGCCGGCCGGTGCCGCTGCTTTGCCCCGCACAGCTGCTTTATCGGCGCCCTGGAGCAGCAGTTCTCCGTACAAAATACACCAGTCTGGGTGCCCTTTCAGCTGGCGATTGGAGCCACGGAAAGTCGCCCATTCGTCTGTTTAAAAAGGGGACTGAGCAGGGAACCAGGACAGTAGATTCCAGGGCAAAAAAAAAAAAAAAAGCGCCACAAACCTCAGTGCCGCTGTTTAAGCCAGCACAGTGAGTGGCCGCAGGGGAAAACAAACAGACCCCGGCGCCTCTTCAACAGGCAACTGGAACACCAACTTAAAAAAGGCTCTGAGGCAGGGAGCCAGGCGATCAGGCTTGGCTGGTCCCACCCCCACAAAAGAACAGCAACCAGAGACTCTGAATTGAGACTTTCACAGCAAGCGCAGCTGAACCCGGGATGGTCCAGCTCTGTGGGGGAGGGGCGTCTGCCATTACCGAGGCAGCCCACCAAGACTGAGGTAGTCGGCCAATGCTGAGGCAGCCAGCCGTTGCCAAGGCAACCCACCATTGCTGAGGCAGCCTGCTGTTGCCAAGGCAAACCACCACAGTAAAGAGACTCTGCCTCAACAGAGGCGGGCCACCATCGCCAAAGCAGTTCTAACTACACCTACATAAACAGGACTGCAGGGAAGTTCACTCGGCAGCTGGGCGGAGCCCACAGCAGCTCAGCAAAGCCTCTACAGGCCACCAGTGACTAGGCTGCCTCCTTGCTGGGCAGGGCAGGTCTGAAGGGGAAAAAAAAAAAAAAGAAGGTGGCAGCATAACGGAAACTCATAAATAAAGCCCTAAATCCCTGGGACAGAGCACCTGGGAACAAAAAGCAGTTTATGAGTTCTGCTGCAGCAGACCTAAACGTACCTGCCCAGTAGCTCTGAATGAACAACAACAGAGCTCACAGCTCACCATTTGAGCTCATATAAAGAAGAGACCAACTCCTCAAGCACTTCCCTGACCCCTATATATCCAAAGAGACACCTCATAAAAGAGAGATCAGATTGACACTAGGCTGGTATCCTTCTGGGACAAAGATAGCACAAGAAGAAAACTGGTAACAACCCTTACTGTTCAGCAGCTGCTGCAGGTGAGCCCCAGGCAAGCAGGGCCTAGAGTGAACCTCAGCAGACCTACAGCAGAGGGGCCAGGCTGTCAGAAGGAAAACCAAGAAACAGAAATAACCCCATCATCAACAAACAGAACGTCAATCTGAAAGATTTGAGACCCAATCTGAATGCCAGCAACTACAAAGTCGACAGGTGGATAAATCCTTAAAGATGGGAAGAAACCAGCGCAAAAAGGAGGAAAACACCCGAAACCAGAACACCTCTCCTCCTAAAAGGGATCACAACTCCTCACCAGCAAGGGAACGAGGTTGGAGGGAGAACGAGTGTGATGAAATGACAGAATCAGACTTCAGAAGGTGGGTAGTAAGAAACTTCTGTGAACTTAAAGAACATGTTATAGCCAAATGCAAAGAAACTAAGAACCTTGAAAAAAGATTTGACGAAATGCTAACGAGAATGGACAAAACAGAAAGGAATATAAGTGAATTCATTGAGCTGAAAAACGCAACACGAGAACTTCGTGAAGCATGCACAAGTATCAACAGCCGAATTGACCAAGCAGAAGAAAGGATACCAGAGGTCGAAGATCAACTCAATGAAATAAAATGGGAAGTCAAGACTGGAGAAAAAAGGGTAAAAAGGAATGAACAAACTAACCAAGAAATGTGGGACTATGTGAAAAGACCTAATCTATGTTTGATAGGCGTACCTGAATGCGACGAAGAGAATGAATCCAAGCTGGAAAATACTCTTCAGGATATTATCCAGGAAAACTTCCCCAACCTAGCAAGGCAGGCAAACATTCAAGTCCAGGAAACACAGAGAACACCACAAAGATATTCGTCAAGAAGAGCAACCCCAAGACACATAATCGTCAGATTCACCAGGGTTGAAATGAAGGAGAAAATACTAAGGGCAGCCAGAGAGAAAGGTCGGGTTACCCACAAAGGGAAGCCCATCAGACTCACAGCAGATCTCTCAGCAGAAACCCTACAAGCCAGAAGAGAGTGGGGGCTGATATTCAACATCCTTAAAGAAAAGAACTTTCAACCCAGAATCTCCTATCCAGCCAAAATAAGCTTCATAAGTGAAGGAAAAATAAAATCCTTTGGGAACATGCAAGTACTCAGAGATTTCGTCACCACCAGGCCAGCTCTACAAGAGCTCCTGAAAGAGGCTCTACACATATAAAGAAACAACAAGTACCAGCTCAACTAAAGGGCAAAACACCCAACTAGCACCAAAATGGCAGTATCAAATTCACACTTAACAATATTAACCCTAAATGTAAATGGACTAAATGCCCCAGTCAAAAGACACAGACTGGCAAATTGGATAAAAAGACAAAACCGATCGGGGTGCTGTATCCAGGAAACCCATCTCACATGCAAGGATACACAAAGGCTCAAAATAAAGGGATGGAGGAAGATTTACCAAGCAAATGGAGAGCAAAAAAAAAAAAAGCAGGAGTTGCAATTCTCATCTCTGATAAATTAGACTTTAAAGCAACAAAGATCAAAAGAGGCAAAGAGGGACATTACATAATGGTAAAAGGATCAATGCAACAAGAAGAGCTAACGATCCTAAATATATATGCACCCAATACAGGAGCACCCAGATACATAAGGCAAGTTCTTAATGACTTACAAAGAGACTTAGACTCCCACACAATTATAGTGGGAGACTTTAACACCCCATTGTCAACATTAGACAGACCAACAAGACAGAAAATTAACAAGGATATCCAGGACTTGAACTCAGACCTGGACCAACCAAACCTAATAGACATTTACAGAACTCTCCACCCCAAATCCACAGAATATACATTCTTCTCAGCACCACATCACACCTACTCTAAAATTGTCCACATAATTGGGAGTAATTCACTCCTCAGCAAATGCAAAAGAACAGAAATCATAACAAACAGTCTCTCAGACCACAGTGCAATCAAGTTAGAACTCAGAATTCAAAAACTAACCGAGAACCACACAGCTTCATGGAAACTGAACAACTTGCTCTTGAATATTGACTGGATAAACAATGAAGTGAAGGCAGAAATAAAGATGTTCTTCGAAACCAACGAGAATGAAGACACAACATACCAAAATCTCTGGGACACATTTAAAGCAGTCTCTAGAGGAAAATATATAGCAATAAGTGCCCACATGAGAAGCAAGGAGAGATCAAAAATTGACACCCTATCGTCAAAACTGAAAGAGCTAGAGGAGGAAGATCAAAAAAACTCAAAGTCTAGCAGAAGACAAGAAATAGCTAAGATCAGAGCAGAACTGAAGGAGATAGAGACACAAAAAACCCTTCAAAAAATCAATAAATCCAGGAGCTGGTTTTTCGAAAAGATCAACAAAATAGACAGACCACTAGCCAGATTAATAAAAAAGAAAAGAGATAATAACCAAATTGATGCAATAAAAAACGATAAAGGGGATATCACCACAGATTCCACAGAAATTCAAACCATCATCAGAGATTATTACAAACAACTCAATGCACACTCAATCCAATGGAAGAAATGGATAAATTCCTGGACACTTGCCTCCTCCCAAGACTAAAGCAGGAAGAAGCCGAAACCCTGAACAGACCCATAACAAGGTCTGAAGTTGAGGCAGCAATTAAGAGCTTACCACCCAAAAAAATCCCAGGACCAGATGGGTTCACAGCTGTATTCTACCAGACATACAAAGAGGAGCTGGTACCATTCCTTCTGAAACTATTCCAAACAATACAAAAAGAGGGAATTTTTCCCAAATCATTTTATGAGACCATCATCATCCTGATTCCAAAACCCGGCAGAGACTCAACAAGAAAAGAAAACTTCAGGCCAATATCCGTGATGAACATAGATGCAAAAATCTTCAATAAAATACTGACAAGCCGATTGCAATGGCACATCAAAAAGGTTATCCACCATGATCAAGTAGGCTTCATCCCGGGGATGCAAGGCTGGTTCAACATATGCAAGTCTATAAACGTAATTCACCACATAAACAGAACCAAAGACAAAAACCACATGATTATCTCAATTGATGCAGAGAAGGCCTTTGACAAAATTCAACAGCCCTTTATGCTAAAAACCCTCAATAAGCTAGGGATCGATGGAATGTATCTCAAAATAATAAAAGCTATTTATGACAAACCAACAGCCAAAATCATACTGAATGGGCAAAAACTGGAAGCATTCCCCTTGAAATGTGGCACCAGACAAGGATGCCCTCTCTCACCACTCCTATTCAATATGGTATTAGAAGTTCTAGCCAGAGCAATCAGACAAGAAAAAGAAATAAAGGGCATTCAAATAGGAAAGGAGGAAGTCAAATTGTCTCTATTTGCAGACAACATGATTGTATATCTAGAAGACCCTATCGTCTCAGGACCAAACCTCCTGAAACTGATAAGCAAGTTCAGCAAAGTCTCAGGATACAAAATCAATGTGCAAAAATCACATGCATTCCTATACACCAATAACAGACTTAAAGAGAGCCAAATCAAGAACAAACTTCCATTCACAATTGCCACAAAGAGAATAAAATACCTAGAAATACAACTAACAAGGAACGTAAAGGACCTCTTCAAGGAGAACTACAAGCCACTGCTCAACAAAATAAGAGAGGATACAAACAGATGGACAAACATTCCATGTTCATGGTTAGGAAGAATCAATATCGTGAAAATGGCCATACTGCCCAAAGTAATTTACAGATTCAATGCTATCCCCTTCAAGCTACCAATGACCTTCTTCACAGAACTGGAAAAAAACCACCTTAAACTTCATATGGAACCAAAAGAGAGCCCGCATAGCCAAGTCAATTCTAAGCAAAAATAACAAAGCAGGGGGCATCACACTACCGGACTTCAAACTATACTACAAGGCTACAGTAATCAAAACAGCATGGTACTGGTACCAAAACAGAGATATAGACCAATGGAACAGAACAGAGGTCTCAGAGGCAACACAACATATCTACAACCATCTGATCTTTGACAAACCAGACAAAAACAAGCAATGGGGAAAGGATTCCCTGTTCAATAAAGGGCGTTGGGAAAGCTGGCTAGCCATGTGCAGAAAGCAGAAACTGGACCCCTTCCTGACACCTTACACTAAAATTAACTCCAGATGGATTAAAGACTTAAACATAACACCTAACACCATAAAAACCCTAGAAGAAAATCTAGACAAAACGATTCAGGACATAGGTGTAGGCAATGACTTCATGACCAAAACACCAAAAGCATTGACAACAAAAGCCAAAATAGACAAATGGGACCTAATCAAACTCCACAGCTTCTGCACAGCAAAAGAAACAATCATTAGAGTGAATCGGCAACCAACAGAATGGGAAAAAATTTTTGCAGTTTACCCATCTGACAAAGGGCTGATATCCAGAATTTACAAAGAACTAAAACAGATATACAAGAAAAAATCTAACAAGCCCATTCAAAAGTGGGCAAAGGATATGAACAGACACTTTACAAAAGAAGATATACATGAGGCCAACAAACATGAAAAAATGCTCATCATCACTGGTCATCAGAGAAATGCAAATCAAAACAACATTGAGATACCATGTCACGCCAGTTAGAATGGCGATCATTAAAAAATCTGGAGACAACAGATGCTGGAGAGGATGTGGAGAAATAGGAACACTTTTACACTGTTGGTGGGAGTGTAAATTAGTTCAACCATTGTGGAAGACAGTGTGGCGATTCCTCAAGTACCTAGAAATAGAAATTCCATTTGACCCAGCAATCCCATTACTGGGTATATATCCAAAGGATTACAAATCGTTCTACTATAAGGACACATGCACACGAAATAATAAAGCTTTTTATTGCAGATTGATTTTGTATCCTGGGACTTTGCTGAAATTGCTTATCAGTTTCAGGAGACTTTGGGCTGAGATGATGGGGTCTTCTAGATATACAATCATGTCATCTGCAAATAGAGACAATCCAAAGGATTATAAATTGTTCTACTATAAGGACACGTGCACACGAATGTTCATTGCAGCACTGTTTACAATAGCAAAGACCTGGAACCAACCCAAATGCCCATCGATGATAGACTGGACAGGGAAAATGTGGCACATATACACCATGGAATAGTATGCAGCCATCAAAAACGATGAGTTTGTGTCCTTTGTAGGGACATGGATGAACCTGGAAACCATCATTCTCAGCAAACTGACAAGAGCAGAAGATCAAACACCGCATGTTCTCACTCATAGGTGGGTGTTGAGCAATGAGAACACATGGACACAGGGAGAGGAGCACTACACACTGGGGTCTGTTGGGGGGAAATACGGGGAGGACGGTGGGGGGTGGGGAGTTGGGGAGAGATAGCAAGGGGGGAGATGCCTGATGTAGGTGATGGGGAGGAAGGCAGCAAATCACACTGCCACGTGTGTACCTATGCAACAATCTTGCATGTTCTTCACATGTACCCCAAAACCTAAAATGCAATAAAAAAAAAAGAATCAAGCTTAAATTACTAGGGGATACATATAATGGCAAAGAAAAGCAAGTTTGCACATAATATATAGATACAAACATCACAATGACAACAAAAATATGTACATTTAGCACATTATTAGGCAGCTCGATATTTTAAAATAAATGTAAAGATTTTGTGCTGGTTAGTTTGAGGTGTCAACTTGACTCAATTAAGGAATAACTAGAAACCCAATAGTCCATTACTGTTGGCTGTGTCCGTGAGGGTTTTTGCAGAGATTAGCATGTGAGTCTGAGTGGACTACGTGGGGAAGAGCAGCCCTGGTAGTAGGTGGGCGCCATCAAACAAATTGAGGAAAGGCCACTATGTTGAACCATCTGATAGAGCTAGGATACACTCTTTCTTTCTTGCCTTTGAAAACAACTCCAAGCTTCCCAGCCTTTGGACTTCAGGACTTAAACACAACAGCTTATTCTCAGGCCTTTGGCCTCAAACTGAGGGTTAACCATCAGCTTTTTTGGCCTTCAGACTTGGACTGATCCACACTAATGGCATGTCAGGGTCTCCCTGCTTGCAGATGGCTTGTCACAGGACATCTCAGCCTCTATAATCTCATGAACTAATGAGTAAGTACCTTCCCACCTATCATCCATTTTTCTTTCTTTCTTTTCTTTTTCTTTCTTTCTTTCTCTTTTCTATCCTTTCTTTCTTTTGTTCTTTCTTCTTTGTTTTTCTTTCTCTTTCTTTCTTTCCTTTCTTTCTCTTTCTTTCTTTTTTTTAATTAAAAAAATTTTATTGCATTTTAGGTTTTGGGGTACATGTGAAGAACATGCAAGATTATTGTATAAGTACACACATGGCAGTGTGATTTGCTGCCTTCCGCCACTTCACCTATATCTGACATTTCTCGCCATGCTATCTCTCCCCACCTCCCCAGCCCCCCATCCCCCCCCCCTTTTCCCCCAACAGACCCCAGTGTGTGGTGCTCCCCTCCCTGTGTCCAAGTGTTCTCATTGTTCAACACCCGCCTATGAGTGAGAACATGCGGTGTTTGATTTTCTACTCTTGTGTCAGTTTGCTGAGAATGATGGTTTCCAGGTTCATCCATGTCCCTACAAAGGACACGAACTCATCATTTTTGATGGCTGCATAATATTCCATGGTGTATATGTACCACATTTTTCCTGTCCAGTCTATCATCGATGGGGATTTGGGTTGGTTCAAAAGAGAGCCCGCATAGCCAAGTCAATTCTAAGCAAAAAGAACAAAGCAGGAGGCATCACACTACTGGACTTCAAACTATACTACAAGGCTACAGTAATCAAAACAGCATGGTACTGGTACCAAAACAGAGATATAGACCAATGGAACAGAACAGAGGCCTTGGAGGCAACACAACATATCTACAACCATCCGATCTTTGACAAACCTGAAAAAAACAAGCAATGGGGAAAAGATTCCCTGTTTAATAAATGGTGTTGGGAAAACTGGCTAGCCATGTGCAGAAAGCAGAAACTGGACCCCTTCCTGATGCCTTACACTAAGATTAACTCCAGATGGATTAAAGACTTTTTTTCTTTCTTTCTTTCTTTTTCTTTCTTTATCTTTGTACCTACCTACCTATCTACCTGTCGTGCGTGTGTGTGTGTGTGTGTGTGTGTGTGTGTGTGTGTATCTTAGTTCTTTCTCTCTGGAGAATCCTAATATAAATATTAACCTTAATAACTAATCAGTAAAATCCATACTGCAACAAAATTTTAATTTTTATTTTTTATTTTATTTTTTAAAATTAGCAATCATTTTAAAAGTGGTAATTGTCAACGTGATTGGGAAAATATACTCTATAGTATAAATGGGGCTAAAAATTGGTATAATTTATTTGAAGTGAAATTTGATGGTATTTATTACAATTAAAAATATGTGTATACTCTGAGGAATTTGCTTTAGGTTTCTCAATAGTTGCATAGGCTTCTTCATTGTGGGGAACCCAGGACCTCAACTGCTGCAGAGAAATTTCAGTGAAACAGTTAGTTGTCTCTTCTTAAAATTCATGAACAGTATGATTGAGCCTTAGCCAGTTTGAAACTCCTACCCAGGAATTTGAACCCTGAGAAAATTGCTTCAACATGTAAGGATGGTGAGAGGTCATTTGCGGTGGCAGTAATGGGATTAAAAGTTCAGTGCTATAGTCAAGGTTGTTCATTGTCATTTAGCCCTAATGTTCATAACATTTTAGGTTCAGCATGATAATGAAACACATATCATTTCAGTCTCAAAAGATGCACACACCTGTGACGGGACATTAGCTGTTCCTTGCCTTTTCGAATTTTCTGTCCTTTCTGTGCTTAGTTCCTTAACATTCCTGATAATGCTCTGAACCATGTAGTATCCTTCTGATAAAATATTTTTCTGGTGAAGTTAGCTATATTAGTGTCTGTTATTGGTAAAAAGATTTATGATTAGGGCAATGCACCTTCCTGTGGACCAGAAATTTTATATCTACTTATCTAGTATATCAAGATGCTTAGATACTTAAGCAAATGTGCAAAAACCTAAGTACTAGGAAATTCAATACTGTATTGCTTATAATCAAGATAACATGACACAGCCTCCATAGGGTAACTGCAAGATATAATAGATGACAGCATCTTTATACAACGAAATGTTATACAATTATTAGAAATACATTCATTTGTGTGTGCGTGTATATATATACATTATTTGTGATATTAAAAAGTTGCAAATCAGAGTACACATGACCTAATTTTATTTTTAAAAGACAGAAAACTTAACACATATAGTTACTTGTATATGACTGTTTAGAAAAAAGTGATGTATATGGATATTTATTTAAGAAAAGGGCATAGCAAGATGTTACCTATGTACTAATTTATTAAAAGTGACTATTTCCTTCACCTATATATGAAAAAATAACAGTGCTTTTAAAAGTGAGAATGTGATTTTACTTTTAGGAAAAGTAAGAACGGAATATCAATACTAGTGTTTCTTTTAATTCTGCACTGATTAGGCCAATATGTTTCTGTTCTAAGTAAAATATTCTAAGAAGGATGCAGCTAAATTGAAGCACAACACAACTAGATGTTGAAGGGTGTGGAACAATGCCATGCAAAAAAGAGGCAACCTAATCATAACCATTTAACTGAAAACCTGAAAGTATATAAAATTTTGTGAGTATGTTTTCCTCCAAATATTTGAAACTGATATTATGTAGATACATAATACACATTTGTCGTAGTAACCACTTTGATGTACCACACAGACCATACTTCAGGAAGGAAACGTGTATTCCCCAGCTGCTGAGAGAGCTGCAGGCAAACAGTCCTTAACTGTCAGCTCTTTGAAAATTGCCTCAATGGCAAAAGCCAACTACCCCAAAGTAAACTCCTTTCCCAAACAGTCCACATTTACTAACCAACTAATCATCACTTGTGCAGAGGTAAGCTCTGTCTATTTTATGCAGATTTTCCTAACCATAATCTAGGACAATCATCATTCCACAAGTTTCACTAGAATTTTTTATGATATACACCAGTGATCCCCAACCCTTTTGGCACCAGGAACCAGTTTCATGGAAGACAATTTTTCTGTGGACCTAGGGGGTGGGGAAATGATTTTGGGATGATTCAAGCATATTACATTTATTGGGCACTTTATTTCTATTATTATATTGTAATATATAATTAGATAATTATACAATTCACCACAATGTAGAATCAATGGAAGCCCCAAGCCTGTTTTCCTGAAACTAGGTGGTCCTATCTGGGGATGTTGGAAGACAGTGACACGTGATCACGCATTAGATTCTCATAAGGGGCATGCAGCCTAGATCCCTCACATGCACCATTCACAATAGCATCTGTGTTCTTCTGAGAATCTAATACCATTACCATTATAGGAGGTGGAGCTCAGACAGTAATGCAAGCAATGCAGAGCTGTGACATACAGATAGAGCTTTGCTTGCTCACTCACCTGCTGCTCATCTCTTAGTGTGTGGCCCAGTTCCTAACAGGCCATGGACCTGTTAGGAACTGGGCTGCATATGGCATAGCATGGCCATGTGGTTGAGATTTTCCTCCCTCCTTCCCGCCCTTCCTTCCTTTTCTTCATTCCTTCCTTCCCTTCTTCCCTCCTTCCCTTCTACCTACCTACCTACCCTGCTTCCTTCCTTCCCTTCCTTCCTTCCCTTCTTTCCTTCCTTGCTTTTCTTCCTTCATTCCCTCTTTCCTTCCCTCTCTCCCTCCTTCCCTTCTTCCCTCCCTCCTTCTTTCCTTTCTCTCTCTCCCTCCCTTCTTCCCTCCTCCCTTCCTTCCTTTCCTTTCTTCCTCCTTCCTTCCTTTCCTTCCTTCCTTCCCTCCCTCCTTTCTTCCCTCCTTCTCTTCTTCCCTCCTTCCTTCCCTCCCTCTCTCCCTTTCTACCTTCCCTCCCTCCCTCACTTCCTTTGTTCCTTCCTTCCACTTCCCTCCCTCTCTCCCTTCTGTCCTTTCATCCTACTGTCTCTATCTCTTTTATTTCTCTTTCTTTTAGCTAAGCACATTTGGCACATTATACAGCATATGAGCTTATCAAATTTTCTTCAATTATATACACTATATATTTCTAGGTAATTTATTTTAAATTTTTTAAAATTTTCAAAATTATTTTAGACTTGCACAAAGTTGTGAAAATAGTCCAGTGAGTTTCAATTTACCTGTCATTCAGTTTCTTTCAATGACAAATAGCCTCTTACATGCCAGATTATATTATCAAACAAGCAATTTTTAAATGTATATATTTGCAAAGTTTATGATATGTATTAGATAAAAACACAGCACAAAATGCTACATAATTCTAAAGAAATGTTCAATGTTACCCCTTTATAGACATTACATTCTCCTCAACCTAAAGCCCTGACAACTACTGGACTATTCCCTATCACTATTAATTGAATATTGTAGAATGCTATATAAATAGAATCTTACTGATACGTTTTGGCTCTGTGTCCCCACTCAAATCTCATGTAGAATTATAATCGCCATATGTTGGGGAAGAGACCTGATGGGAAGTGATTGGATTATGGGGGTTGTTTCTAATGGTTTAGCACTATCCGCCTAGTGCTGTCTCATGATAGAGTTCTCAAGAGATATGGTTATTTAAAAGTGTGTAGCACCTCCCCATTTGCTCTGGATCTCTCCTGCTGCCATGTGAAAAGGGGTGCCTGCTTCCTCTTCACCTTCAGCCATGATTGTAAGTTTCCTGAGGCTTCCCCAGCCACGTAGAACTGTAAGTCAATTAAATCCCTTTTCTTTAAAAATTACAGTTTTAGGTAATTCTTTATAGAAAATGAAAATGGACTAACAGTTATAGTATGTAACTTTTAAGTTTAGGGTTTTTTATTATATTGTCATTTTTGAAAAATTTAGTCATTCTAATAACTGTGTAGTTTTCTCCTATTGTGGCTTTAATTTGCATTTCCTTAATGGCTAAGGATGTTGAATATGTTTTTATATGTTTTGATGTAGTTATTGCCATTGATATACCCTCTTTAGTAAGGTGTTCTATTTTCCAGAAGATTATTTTCTTACCTTTGAGTTCTGCAATATATATAACATTGATCAATTCCTCAAAATCCACAAACTCACCCAAGATAAAATAGACAATATAAATATACCTATAAATATTGAATTTATGGTCAAATATAATTCATGAGCAAAGAAATTGAATTCCTGATTTAGAACTTTCTGAAAAACTGTATTTAGATCTAGATGATTTCAGGTGTGAATCCTGCCATATATTTAAATAAGAAATAACATTTATTCTGCACTGTCTCTTCCAAAGAACAGAACAGGAGAAAACACTTTCCAATTCCTTTTATGGGACCAGTTCACCTTGATATCAAAAGCAAAAGCAGGACCGAGAAAAGCACAAAACCCTTGTGAACATCTCTAAGAAACAGGCCAACAATGAGAAACAGGCTCTTAACAGGCACCAAATCTATCTGTACCTTGATCTTGGACTTCTAGGCTCTAGAAATTTAAGAAATGCATTTATGTTTTATATAAGTTATCCAGTCTACATATTTTGTCATAGAAGCATAAATGGAGTAAGACAATAATTACATTTTAAATTTGTCACACTTTCACGGCTTTTGTCATGTTTTTATCTTTTTAATCATTATCACCATAGTTTAATGAAGCCTTAGAAAATATTAATAACAGCAGCTTTAAGGATTGCATTTTTCCTGTGCTAATTCTAATATCTGAGTGATCTAAGGTTTGATTATAGTAGTCCCCCCTTATTAGCAGAGGATAGGCTCCAAGACCTCCAGTGGATAACTGAAATCATGGATACTACCAAACCATGTATACGCTGTGATTTTTCCTAAACATATATACCTATAACAAAGTTAAATTTATAAATTAGGAAACAGTAAGAAGTTAACAAAAATAACAAATAAAATAGAATGATTATAACAATATAATAAAAGTCATGTGACTGTGGTCTCTCTCTTTTCTCCCAAAATACCTTATTGTACTGTAACTGAAACTGCAGAAATCAAAACTGTGAATAAAGGGGGACTACTCTACTATGTGCTGCTATTTCTTTCAAACGTGGATTACATATTCAATTTTTTTGCACATTTAATTATTTTGTATTATAAGCTGAACATTGTGTGTGATAATTGTAGGAAATCTAGTTAACGTAAATTTCATTTAAAGAGTGTTAAGTTTTCTTTTAACTGATAAATTGCTGGTGGGTTATTTAAGTGCAGCCAGACATTGCAGTGGTTTGAGTCTGTCCCCCCAAAGTTATGTGTTGGAAACTTAACCTGTAATGTAAAAACTGGGGGCAGTAGATTCTAATGAAAGGTGATTCATCCATGAGGGCCCTGCCCTCATGAGTGGATTAATGCCATTACTGAGGGAGTGGGCTTTTTATTTAGTTGGTGCAAAAATAATTATGGTTTTGCCATTATTTTCAATTTGTCTCTCTCACTCACTCTTTTTCTTCCTGCCATGTGATGACACAGCAAGAAAGCCCTTGACGGATACCAACTCCTTTATCTTGGATTTTCTGGCCTTCAGCGCCATGAGCCAATAGATTTCTGCTCATTATAATATATCTAGTTTGTGGTATTCTATCATAGTAGCACAAAACAGACTAGGAAGGATATGAATTTATTTGTTGTTAGGGCATATTTATTTTGCTTTTCAACTTAGTCCTATGGCTTGGTCCTTACTCTTGAATGTGGTTTTTACTAAAACCTGTTGTCCTTCTGCAGTCTCAATTGAAGTCCAATATGCTGAGTAATTTCCTTTTACTCTGGATAACTGTAATTCCAGTGTCCCTCACCCTGCTGGCCTTTCACTGTTCATCTCTCTGTCCCATAGCAACAATTCTCTGTCAGGAACCACAGAGCTTTGCTCTTTTTTTTTTTTTTTTTTTCCCAAGCCTATCCATTGACCAAAGGCTGAGTAACTTTCATGCAGACTTTATGGTGGCTTTCCCTCAACAGTTTCCTCTTCTCAGGCACTTTGAGAAGAAATCCCTGAAGCCCCAACAGCCTGCAAATCTGGACTTTGTTTCCTCAGTTAAATCAGACTTATACGCAGGTTCGGCTCCATCTCTCTGCTCTACTCCCTGCAATGAATCACTCTGAGGCAGAAAACCAGGGCAATCTGGGAGCTCCCTTTTTGTTTTTCTTTCCTCAAGGATAAAGGTCATAAACTGCTTCTTTTTCATTGTCAAAATAATGACACAGTATTTCATCAAATTTTATAGGTGTTTTTTTGTTGGGAGCCCAAATCTCATACCAGTTATTCTTTCCAAGCAGAAATATATTTTTCTTGTTTTTAAGATAAGAACATTTAAATTAGGAAAGGCTAAGTTATTTGCTTATTGTGACAAAGTAAGTGATAAACAAAAATAAATTTTAACCTGGGTCTTCAGATTTTATAGCCATGGTATTACTACTACATTAGAGCTGTTTAAAAAATAAAGAGCACTAGAGGAATATTGATTGGTGTAGGTTTCCTAGCTAAAAGTTTCACAAACTTTTCATTTCAGGGTACAATAAACATGCAGATACTTTGTAGGAAATGACTTATGGGTAACAGCTGTTTATTATTCCTAAATATTAAACACATAAAATAACAACAATAATGATCACTACTAGCATTATTATTCATAAAAGGAAGGCCATAAAATCACATAAATTGTATAAACGAACATACTATTTTAAAACAAAGAAAAATTCCATCAAATAAATGTATTTTGTTTTATAAAAGACTAATGTCAATGTACTTTATCTCCATTGGCCATAGTAGAGTCAACATCATTATGGATCAAAGGCTGTCTGAAGACAGATATTTGGAAATGACTGATAGTACTATTTAAACAAACATTATTATAGCATTTTTTGTGTGTGGCAGGATTCCCAGTGCTTACAGTTAATAATGAATTTAAACATCATAATTACATTAAGAATCAAGTCCTGTTATATTCCTCATTTACAGATGATCAATCTGACCTGTGAAAAACATAAAATATTTTGCCCAAGGTCACACAACTAATGAGTGGCAGATCAAGGACTGACACCCAGAGAATCAGGATCTTAAACTTTGCTCCTTTTCTCTGATTATTCCTTTTAAAAATAGGAATCTGAGTTAAAAGTAGATATAGGCTATAAATAATGTTTCAGAAATTATTTTTCTAATTCAATCTTTGAATGGATATGAATTTTCCCACAACGTATTATTGTGGTTAAAGAGAAATATTTTATTACAATTTTTTTCTTGAAATTGTGTCTCAGGTAAACTAAGAATGCACTATGTAGAATTGGAAAATGGCATATTTTTTCTAGTTCTGCATTTCTAGTCATAAATGAAGGTTAATATTTGAGAGCAGATGGGAGAGTACATCATTAAAACAGATAATGTTCCCTGAAAATGAATAGAAATTTAGAAGGTGAAATTTTCAGTTAAGCTTAGTCCTAAAAATGTAACCCTTTAAAAAAATTTAATCTGTATAAATTTTTGGTGCAAAGAACTGTTTAAAATAGCTCCCTGAGCGAAGTCATGCATCAAAAAGAATGATGATGTAGTGCTCAAATGCAAATAGAAAGTATGGATTTAGGGTAGTAGCTTCCATGTAAGAAGGGAAGAAATAAATGTTATTCTTCCAATTTTTACTTCATGAGAAAATTAAAATGGATTTTCTAATTAAAATGTATTCATTAAAAAACATTCAATAATTTAGATAATCATGAGAGAATAATTAAGCATATGTTGCCCTTTATCATTGAAAGTTACGAGCATTAAAAAAATAGGAGAAAAGAATAATTTGCAGGAAGATACATCAGGCTATCTAGTTTTTTATGCCTTATTAATATTTCTAATCTTTTAGGAAGATGACATTTAGATAATCTCAGTGAACTTAAATGAATGGAAATTACTTATTGCTCAGATGTTGGTTAAAAAAAAAAAAACTTGTATTTACTTGAAATCTAAACCAGAATGGAGTAAAAACAATATTTTGCTGTACATTATTTTATGCTAAAAAAATGTTTGCAGATACTAGAATTTTTCTTTTTCTAGGATGATTATAGGAAAACAACGGCAAAATAAAATATGTAAACAGATGGCTATTTTCCAAATATATTTAATAGCAGAAAACTATCAAAATGGCTCTAATCCAAATTCCAAAGCAGGAAAATGCTATGGATCTTTGGCTTCTAAATAAAACCTGTATTAGAACTGCTCTGTGGAACTTCTTGAGTTACTAATCTTCACCTTTTATATACAACCCTTCAAAACTTAGCCTACTATATTTTCTGGGTTCTTTGCTTTTTCAGATCAATTATTAAATATCACATCCTATATCTTTGTTTTTCGTTTGTTTGAGACAGAGTTTCATTCTTATCACCCAGGCTGGAGTGCAATGGTTTGATCGTGGCTCACTGCAACGTCCACCTCCCAGGTTCAAGCTATTCGCCTGCCTCAGCCTCTCGAGTAGCTGGGATTACAGGCATATGCCATCACGTCCAGCTAATTTTTGTAGTTTTAGTAGAGACAGGTTTTCACCATGTTGGTCAGGCTGGTCTGGAGCTCCTGATCTCAGGTGATCCACCCGCCTCCACCTCCCAAAGTGCTAGGATTACAGGCATGAGCCACTGTGCCTGGCCACTTTCTCCATCTTTGAATTTCAATGTTTAAAACTTGTATTCAACACAATTAATGACATGGTTCTATCTTTCTTATGCTGTTTTTATTTTTAATTCCTTTCTCCTTTTCTACATTTTTTGCATTATTAGAATATTTTAGTATTCTATTTAAATTTATTTATTAGCTTTTTGTCTCTTTCTTTTTTTATATTATTTTTGATGATTACTTTTGAGTTTATAATATAACTTACTCCAATCTGTTTAGATAGTAACTCCCCTATACATAATGTGTTACTTGTTTCTTCTGGCTGCTATCAAGATATTAATGCTGATTATTACATATCTGGCCTTTGTTTCCTCTGAGCTTATCATATTTGGGGTTTGGTGAGCTTCTTGAATCTGAAAATTTGAGTATTAACTATCCTGGGAAGATTTTGGTCATTATTTCCTTAAACATCTCTAAAAACTGTGAACAAAACACAAAATTCATAAAACACTAGAAAGTTCATAATTTTTGTATTTTTAGTAGAGACGGGGTTTCACCATGTTGGCTAGGATGGTCTCAGCCTCCCAAAGTGCTGGGATTACAGAACTGAACCATCGTGCTGACCTAGTTGTTTTTATATTAATTTTGGATTGTATCCTGGATATTTTGGAAATATTGTAAGACTCCTCATCCCATTGGAAGAGGTTCTGCTTGTTGCTATTGTTGTTCCAGTAGACAATCCATTCATATTCAGAATACAAATTCTGTCTTGTCTTCTGTGGACAGTTCTAATTTGAATTCAGTTTTCAAACTTTTGGTGTTACTTCGGTTCTGTTTCACACATACACAGCACAGGGGTCAGCTTGGGTCTTGTGTTAGTTCATACACAGAATTAGGGAATCCTCTTCTCCAGCTTTTTCCCTTTATAAGAACTTCCCTGCACTTTCTTTTTCTGGCTATAAAAACAAGTATCAGGGCCACCGCCTCAGAAACATGGCAAGAGAAAGAGCAGAGTTAAAAAAAAAAAAGAAAAAAAAAGATGATCATTCATTCCCTCTTTAGACCTTATGTCTTCTTTTTCTGATTTTTCAGACCAAAATCTGAGAATGAGTCCCCCATCCATATCATTATTCTATATATTAAGAAACATGTCTTCCAAATATTTTCTACTATATTTGTGTTGAAAGTGCCATAATATAATTTTGTTTTCAACTTATTTTTAAATTTTCTCTTTATAAGATAATATTCTTATTATTTTTTCATATGAGAAAAACCAAGCCCCAAACATAGGGATAGAATATAGGTGAGTAGCAGAATTCAACTTACTTTTAGGTTGTTGAAATTATAATATAAATTTTATATGAAAAAAATAGACAATGTTGCTCTATTTAGGGGAGCTGAGAGAAAATAAGGAATCAGCTAGTGTGGAATGTTAAGCTATTGGGGGAGAAACTGAGGCATATAAATATTTGAGTGCTCCCGGCAAAAGCTTACAATATTTTTACAATATCACCTTTCAACTATTCCTCAGAATATTGCAATCACTTCCTTACTTCTTAAAGATGGTGGGTGGTGAGGGTAATTACCAATAGGCAATTATCCTTAAGTGAACATTTCCAAGTGTATAATTAGTTGAGAGGGCAATTTCCATTCCATTCGGGTCAATTTAGATGGTTGATTTTTGCTGGAAGGAAAGATTTACTTTTAAAAAGCAACTATTTAACAGCAAGCATGCCAGTCATTTTTTATACATGTAGCCTGCAATCCTAACTGCAAGCTTTAAACACTAAAGAGAAGTTTTCTTACTGTGGACAGCAAGTCCACAGTAAGAAAATTCATATTAAAGGCAAGTAAACATTGCGAAATACAATTTAGACATTTATTGAAGATACGTTCTGGAATTCTGAGAGAACACTTCCAATTTTCATAAAGGGACACACTTGTTTGATATAAGAAGTCAGATCAAAAATGTATATGCTTAGACTATAGGATAATATATCTTTCCTCATAAGAATTAAATGGCTCATAAGTAAAATGTATATCTTCTTTTAAAAGTACATAGTATAATGAGGAAGAGCAAAATAAATTGGCTTTTTTAACATTATATTATATTGATATTTCAGTAGTTAGGAAATGTATGACGGTACTAGTGACAAAGATTAGAAATAATATTAAATTCTTTTTTTATCTCAGTTAAATCTAAAGGTTCAAAGGCAAACAGTCCAGGACTGGTATGACAAAACTGGCTTTTTGTGGTTTTTACTTCTTATCTTAAGAAGATAGCTTTAATTCTGGTCATCTTATAGTTCAAGATGACATTTGAAGCCCCAGCCATCTATACTAGGAAGCAAGAGAATGAAGAGAGGGAAGATAGAAAGAAAACTTTCTTTTAAAATGAATTTCTCCAGGAATCACATTCAACAATTTCTTCTTACATTTCATTGACTAGATATATTCTTACAATCACACTTGTCTACTAAAAGGCTGAACGTCTAGGCTTTGAGCTGGGAATATTTCTTTCCAAATAAATTGGTGTTCCATTGCTTGAAAACAAGGAGTACGGATAGAGTCAGCAAAATTATAATGACAATAACAACCAGCAGTCTCTGCCACACTAAGAATGAGGCAAATGCAAAATCATTCAATTATTCATTTATTCATCACTCCATCTTTTCAAACATATTAACTGTCAATTACATACCAAGGACTATGCTAGAATGGAAACACACAGATAACTAATCATCTCAAAATATCTATTATTTGCCAGGAAAGTTAGGGCTGTGTAACCATGTAACTATAAAACAATTAGAATTTGTGCTGAGAAATCTAAGGAGATTCTATTTAGTTTAAACTCAAGGAATCTATTATTAGTTATAAGGCAGAGATATTGCTGTTCTCCTGATGCTCTTTCTCTTAATTAAAATCCACTTATGTGACTCTAATAGCTTTCAAGATTTGTGTTACACTCAGAGACTCTTATTACCATAAGAAATAGATAAGCTGCATGTATTTTTTCCCTAAACTCTGATATACTCTTCTTTTCAGGCCAGCCATAAACTTGCCTTATTTAATGGACCCATTCAAAGACTGTAGCTACATCTACTTAGTTTTATATATGTTTTAATTTAAATATTTTTATAAATGCTATCAATTTTTTTAAATATTTCATTTGATTACTAAGATTTTTTTTAACAAGACTGAATTAGCAAAACACTTATTTTGTCAACATTTCTAAATAGTTTTTAGTTCATTTAAATCAATTTTAACAATTCTAGGGTCTATTTTTATTTTAAATAATTATTTAACATAAGTATTTAATTTCAGTGTTTAATCTACATGTGAAGTGTTGAATTCACAGGAAACAAAACATATTCCTTGGTGTTAAAGATCATATAAGCTAGTGTTTAAGGATTCAAGTATTCAAACAGATAATTTTTAAAAGTAAAAATTTACTAAAGCTTTGAATGTTGTGTTATGGAACTAACAAATGGAAGGGTATCATCTGCTAAAAATGAATAGGCAAAACAAAATTTTAAAAAAACAGGTAAAAATCTGAGAAGGCTTCAAAATAGAGGTGAAGTTTGATCTACAAATACCATAATGGTGAACATGTAACACTAGGCATTTGCCAAAACCCATAAAACTTAAAAGCACAAAGAATGACTTTTAATATAAGTCAATTCAAAAAAATCATTGGGAGATCAGGGATGCCAAGGTCAAATCCAGAATGTGATGAAACAAACTAACTGTATTGCAAATGTATGAAACCACCACAGTGGTCATGGGGGAAAAAGGTGCCAACTTAAGTCACTCTGGAAGTGAGTGAAGTCTAAGACTAAAGGAAAAAGAAATGAAATCTAAGCACCATACTCTAGTTGTTTCTCACAGAGGTAAGTGTTAACTCTTCTGCAAATGCTGTTTATGTCTACAGGACTTTAAAAATTAAGTAAATGGCTGGTTAATGATGGGAGGCAAGTTTCTCACTGTTGCAGTGAGAAGTTAAAGATAAGCAAGGAAAGAAAGGAGGCTAGAATAATCCATCTGGTAATGGATTAGGGTTGGCTAATTCATTTAATATAGACACAGATGATTACATATAGAAATATTAATAAATGTATATATACTGAATTAATATATGTGATAAATATAATAATGACCTCCTGAAGGCATACAACTCCTAATCCTCAGAGCCTGTGAATATGTTATATTACATAGTAAGGGAAGATTTAAGTTGCAGATGGAATTGACCATAAAATAGGATTACCTGGATTATCAGGGGTCTAATCACAGGAGTCCTTTGAGTAAAAGAAAAGACAGAAAAGTCAGTGTCAGAATGGTGTGATGTTAGAGAGACTGACCCACCAATGCTGGCTGTGAAGATGTAAGGTGTCCACAAGCCAAGGAATGAAGGCAGCCTCTAGAAACCGGAAAAGGTAAGGAAAAAAAAAACTGACAGACAGAAAGAGAGAGAGTTAAAGAGAGAGAGAGAGGGAGGGAGAGGAAGGAAGGAAGGGAGGGAGGGAGGGAGGGAGGGAGGGAGGGAGGAAGGGAAGGGGGAGGGAGGGAGGGAGGGAGGGAAGGAAGGAAGGAAGGAAAGAAAGAAAGAGGACGGAAGGAAGGACAAGAAAATGAATTACATTGTAGAGCCTCTAAAAAGTAATACAGCCCTACTGACATCTTGATTTCAGCCCATTGAGGCTCATTTTGAACTTTTGACAACTAACACAATAAAAGAATAAATATTGTTTACAGCCACTAAGCTTACAGTAAATTGTTATAGCACCGATAGAAGATTCAGTATACATACATATTTCTTCATTATGGTAGTCAAAGTGGTCTGGAAGCAATCACAACCCACTAGCAATGAGCATATCTAGTGCCCATATTTGGTTTCTAATACCATTCTCCCATTAAAGGATACCTGGCTCTTTGAAGGAATGCCTGATTCTAGGACAGGTCAGAAAACATACAAAATGAGCATGAAGCATTTTAGAGCACCAGAAAATAAAGAAGTGTTCTAACAAAATAAAAAGACCCCACCATGATGAAGTATGACTAAAAGACACAAGAGCCAACTGAAAGAGTTCCCAGTGGCCAAGTAGAACAATACGAGCAACAGAAGAAATGATCATATGTTGAGTTATAATGTACAATATAAAATATCTATGAGTTCATATTGATAAATGATTGCATAAACATCTAAATGGAGAAAAGGAGACAGATGTTCTTAGCATAAGAATTCCAAATAATTTATGTAGAAACTCCATCCAACAGGCAGTAGAGAATTCTCTTCACTCCTTAAGTGTGGATGTATATAGTGACTTTCTGACTAGTACAGTATGGAAGGGGTGTGTATATGTGCAGTAATTTTACAGTGAAGAAACACAACATCAGCCAGGTGATCAAGGTTTACATCATTAGTGTTAAGTCATTTTGATAGCATATACCGTGATATGATGCAATGGGAATGCACTTTACTTATTTGGTCTTGCTTCACTTAACTCATATCCTCAGTCTAATCATGAGAAAAATATTTGAAAAATCCCCACTGAGGGGCATACTACAAAATACCTAACCAGTGCATTCCAAAATTATCAAAGTCATAAAAAACAAGCAAACACTGCAGAGACAAAGAAGACATGATGACTTAACGTAATGTTGTACCCTCAATGAGGTCCTGGAATGGAAAAAGGACATTAGATAAAAACTAAAGAAATATGAATAAAGTATGAACTTTAATTGGTAATAATGTAGCAAAATCAGTTCATTATTATAAATGTACCATACTAATGTAATATTTTAACAATATGGAAAACTGGATGTGAGGTATGTGGAAATGTATTTGTAATTTTCTGTAATCTAAAGTTATTCTAAAACAAGAATACCTAATGCTTAAAACCTAGATAACAGGTTGATGGGTGCAGCAAACCACCATGGCAAATGTATACCTATGTAACAAACCTGCATGCTCTGCACATGTATCCCAGAACTTAAAGTAAAAAAGAACTTAAAGTAAAAAAAAAAAAAGTGTAATTAGTAAACGTGGAAAGTAAAAAAGAAAACAAATATACATTTTAGGCAAAGGATACACTATTCACAATGTGATAAGGACATGTATTTAGTTAACACAGAAGGTTTTTGTATGACTAAAGTATAGACTGCTTAAAGTTCTGTCTGAATAGATAAGGCTAGGAAGAAATAAGTGTGGCCTGATTCTGAAAATACTTAAATAAAGGAAAATCAGTTTTAATTGTAGAAAACCAACTCAGGCTGTTAAAAAAAAAAAAAAAGATGTTACATAATGAAACTTACACTTGAGAAAAGGGTATGCTTATGGTAGTGCGAAGGATGAACCTCAAAGAAAATAATGGATAATGAGACAAGGGAAACAGGACAAATGTTTATCAATATCAGGGGACTATTTCCATTACAGTCTGGGAAAGACATAGTGAGGGCCCAAGCCAATCAAGCAGTGTAAGTTGAGAGAGTGATAGGGCTCACAGGTTCTGCAAATTTAAAGGATAGGTGTTTTAAAGTCTCTTACCATTATTTGGCCAAATCCAGGTGTGTTTGAAAATATTAAAGCAGGGGATCCCAATACAGGATGTGCATCACAATCATCTGGTGAACTTGTTCACCATTGAGTTATGGGCTCCATTCAAACAAAGTAGCTTGTGGAATGATGGAGGTAGGGCAAAGGCAATATGGAGATCTTTAATTTATGCTTTAGATAATTCAGAATAAACAATTAAATACACAAGTATTCCAGCTTGTGAGCTATGTCATTATTTGTTTGCTTCCAACTCAAACAAACAAAAAAAAAGGCAAAAAAAAAAATGGGTAAAGGCATACAACCCAATTTAAACTCTCTTTTTAGAAGTTTTACATTTTTTAGATTTCCTTTTCATTAGAATAGGAAATGTAATTTATGTAATTATTACTCTAATATTTCACTCTAGAAAAATTAGTCAAATTCTTCAACATATAAGTTATTTTAGGTTGAAGTAAAATGAAAATATGCATAATGTATGTTTTTATATACAGTATGACACACTTAATAGAATGAAAATAGGATGAAGTGGATACATTTCTATTGACTCATATAAGCCTCAAATCAAAAGAAAATCTTTTGTTTAGAATAATGGATGTGCTTGGATTTTAAATGTAAGTACATCTAAAGTGGTTTTTAAAAGCTAATGTAATGAGATTGCTAATTTGTACTTTGTTAATGTACAACACTAATGACATCTGAAATTTTGAATGCATTAAAATATGGTTGACTATTTCCCGGTGCACATATTTCAGCTCTGAAATTTAATTGAAGCTCAATAATGTACTATATTTGTCTTTTTTCAATTATTCTATTATGCAGAACTAATGTGAAGGCAGATCAAAGTTGTGTATTTGAACATGACTTCTGTTTGAAAGTAGAATTATATTGTGTTTATGGTAGAAAAGACTTTCTAAATGGAATAACATTTAGAATAAAAGCAAGTTTTTTTTATTATTTAAAATTGAGCTCTGTGAAAAAATCTCATTCAAAAGAAAAAAAAGCACTTCCCATGCACTGTTAGAAGCAAAGAGCAAGATGGGAGCTTAGAAATCATCCATTCAACTCCTACATTTTACAAATAAGGCTATTACGTTGTAGATGAGTTACGCATCTTTCTAAAGATACTGATCCTGTTAGTGATAGAATAACAACCGTGATCTAAATTCCTGTAAAACAGGCTAACAAAGCTTCTCCCAGGTTAGGAAGGAGGCACATAAAGTGAAGAGAAAAAAATTCAAATATTTACTTTTTAATTAAAAAAAAATCTCCTAGGCACATTCTCATTTAGGAAAATTGGGACATTGTCCATTTGGTCAAGCTGAAACTTTATTTACTATAATGTATTTCCCTTACAGTTCTGAATCCAAGTTTGCTAAAAGAGATGTACTGGGGATAAGTGAAGCAGGAGTCATTTTCTGAAGGTTTCAGAAACTAACAGATGCAGCATTTTGGTGGCTTTCAGATTGCCTGTAGTCTCCTCTGCTTCACATCCATCTATTTTTCCTAGTCACTGGTAATGATAACTAACCATAGCCCTAGCATTTGCTTAATGGAGAAATACAAAATAAAAACCCTTTGAGAACCAAATTTATATGGTGGGAGCTTTTGATGGGCCAAGTATAAGGTTGACTTATACATTTAGTTTTGGACTGTATAAGTTTGTTTTCTGTACTATCTATTTTTGAACACTTTCTGAATGTTGATTGTCTACTTGCTGCCCGATGAGTAGAGTCATATTTCTGTTGTGTTTCTCAGGCAGAACTATAAGCCAGTATCACACTTCTGTTTTGTTTTGGTTCGGTTTTCATATTATGACTTTACTTTTGTTCAGTGCCGAGGCTAGTTTGATCCCTCTACCTAACCTTTGTATACATTTTGGTTCTTTTCCCTATGTCAAGTGTTACTCATACTTATCAACCTTGGAGATCTAGTTTGCAATTTTACCCTCTAAAATTTGCAAGCTTTATTAGCAAAGAAAGAGAAATAGGGACTATCTCACCCAACATCAGAGATGCTATGGTCCACTGAAATCTATTCTCTACTTTTTCATAGCAGTGAAATTATACAGCAGGGGATGTGGCTATACTACACCCTTCAGTATCTCTTGCAATTGATTTTGGTCATATGACTAAGCCATTTCCAATGGACTGTGAGTATAGGCATGTGTGCCATCTTTGGGGCCAGGTGAAAGCATGAGTGTGCCTAGGCCAGACATCCCTCTGCCTTCTCTCCTGATGAAGTTATGACTACCACAGCATCCCTAGAAGCCATGCATAGAGGATATCAAATCCAGCAACACTTTGGATCCCTGAGTAACTACGTAGAGCCCACTCTCTTCAAACATTCATCTCAGACATTTATGAGAAAGAATAATCAACTTCAATATTACTTGAGATTTTTTTTTGAGAACTCTGTTAAATAAGCTTAGCATATCTTAACAAAATTAGGAGATAAAGCCTCCATGTGGGTATATGACACAAGGAATCATAAATGAAATTCATAATGGTTCTGAAGGTCCAAAATGTTATTAAAGAAATTTTATAGTAATGAAGCCCTAATTTGAGGAATTACGCTTGCATAGAAACAAAGTTCTTAAGAAATAGGCCGGGCGCGGTGGCTCACGCCTGTAATCCCAGCACTTTGGGAGGCCGAGGTGGGTGGATCACGAGGTCAGGAGATCGAGACCATCCTGGTCAACATGGTGAAACCCCGTCTCTACTAAAAATACAAAAATCAGCTGGGCATGGTGGTGCGTGCCTGTAATCCCAGCTACTCAGGAGGCTGAGGCAGGAGAATTGCCTGGACCCAGGAGGCGGAGGTTGCAGTGAGCCGAGATCGCGCCATTGCACTCCAGCCTGGGTAACAAGAGTGAAACTCCATCTCAAAAAAAAAAAAAAAAAAAAGAAATAAAAATTTCAGAATGTTTCAGTTAGGAATCAACAAATTACATACAGTCTGCAGACCAATTCAGACCTGCTGCATATTTTCATAAATAAAATTTTATTGGAACACAGCTATATGCATTCAATTACATATTATTTATGGTTACTTTCACACTACAGTGTGAGAGATGAATAACTGCTACAGAAACTGGATGGTTTACAAAGCCTAAAATTTATACTATGTGGCTCTTTATGAAACCATTGCAGCCTCCTGCCTTCAATGAACAGATAATTTTGCCCCAAAACAGTTAGTCTCTGAATAGAAGAGAATAAACTAAAAGTAAGAAGGGGGTACTTAAGGGTGTTTTTAAATGAAGATTCAAGATTTTAAAGGCCAAGCTAGATCTGCATGAAAGGGCAAAAAGGGAAATATATACCAGAATCTCATTAACTTAGAGATGACGCTAGTCTGCATGACAGTTTTTTTTGGATATAATTCCCAAAGCACAGGCAAATAAAACCAAAAATAGACAAATGGGATTGTATCAAACTAAAAAGTTTCTGCTTAGCAAAAGAAACAATTAACCAAGTGAAGAGACAACTCTCAGAATGGAAGAAAATATTTACAAACCCTACGTCTGATGAGGAGCTAATATTTGAAATATATAAAGAACTAAAACAACTCAATAGTGAGAGAATGAATAACTTGATTTCAAAGTAGGCAAGGGATCTGAACAACAGATACTGCTCAAAAGAAGACACACCAATGGCCAACAAGTATATGGAAAAAAATGCTCAGCATCACTAATCATTAGGGAAATGCAAATTAAAATCACAATGAGATATCACCTCACAGCTGTTAAAATTACTTTCACTGAAAATATGAAAGATGGTAAGTGTTGGAGAGGACTTAGAGTAAATAAAACTCTTGTACATTATTGGTAGGGAAAGTAAATTCATATAGCAATTATGGAAAACAATATGGAGGTTCCTCAAAAAACTAAAATCAAAACAATCATATAGTCCAGTAATGTTTCCTGGGTATATATCCAAAGGAATTAAAATCAATATGTCAAAAGGATATCTGAACTCCCATGTTTATTGCAGCATTACTCAAAATAGCCAAGATATTGAAATAACCTAAATGTCCATTAATGGGTGAGTGAATAAAGAAAATGTGGTATGTATACACAATGGAATACTATTCAGCCTTAAAAAATGTTCTGTCACTTGGGACAATGTGGATGAACCTGAAGGACTTTATGCTAAGTAAAATAAACCAGGTACAGAAAGGCAAATACTGCAGGATCTTACTTACATGTGGAATCTAAAAATGTTAAATTCTTAAAAGTAGAGAGTAAAATGGTGGTTACCAGAGGCTAGGGTAGGGGGTTGATGGAGCGAAAGAGAAGGGGAGTTGTTGGTTGAAGGGTGCAGTTTCAAACAGAAGTCAGTTTTGAGATATGCTGCACAGCAGGGTAAAAAGAAGAACATAATAAAGATAGCACTCGACAATGATGAGGCAATTCAGTGGTTTCCAGGATCAGGCAAGTTGTTATGGCCCAAAAAAACCTAGAACAACACAGGAAATATTTTAAGAAGAATAAAATTACTTCCTTGGAGAAAGGCAAAATCTAGAAAACTTTTGAAAACCTCTCTAAAGAGGGTCCATAGTAAGAACAAACGGAAAAAACATATATGACAATAGATACATAAACAGAAATAGAAGATATGGATATATGTGCATATGTAATATCCATATCTTTCTATCTCTACTCATCTATAATTTCTAAATGTACCCACTAAAAGGACTTAGTAGCAATGAAAACAAGTAGCACCAGATAATTTTTCTAAATGCTATTCTTTACTAAATGGGACCAGGATTCCTTGGAGAAAATGTTGCCTCTAGTGTTAGAGCTGAGAAAATAAATCTAAAATAAACCTGAAAGTCTTGCCATGCCAGAAAGTAAGCAAGTGATCTAAAAATACTGGAAACATGAAAAATAAATGGCAGTCAGCTTGAACAGACTCCTAATCTCAAAACATGGAATGATTTGCATATTAAAATATGTAATTGTTATAACATGTTATAATCAATTGTAAAGAATCCTCTAGCCAAAGATCACTTACATACATAAAGTCATAACTCTATTAATAAAAATTTACATAAAGAAAGGAGAGACCTCTTTCTTATACCCGCTTTCCAACCAGTAAATGACGAAATCATTATGTTAAAAAGCAACAGTAATCATTGATTTAAGAAACAATCATCAATGAATGATAAATCTACTTGAAAATCTAATGAGGGAGTGGGATCCAAGATGGCGGAGTAGACATAACTCCAGCGCACAACACCCAGCGAGAGAGACACAGAAACCCAGAGATCTCCTAGGTTAAACTGAGGTACCAGGTGCATTTCAATGGGTCTGGTCCGAGGGTGAGCAAAGCCCACTCAGGGCAGACCGAGGCGGGAAGGGTTGCTGTCTCACCCAGAAAGTGCATCTGACCTGGGAGTCCAAGGCTCCACCTCTGGTGTTCCAGTCCAGATACAGCACTTCCCCCAAAGCCTCAGCAATACACAGAACAGGGGATCTTTGCCAGTCAAGTGCTGGGAATTACAAGTGCAGAGTGGAATAAGAGTCAGCAGACTGAGCTATCACCCCCTCCCCCCGCCTGGAGAGAGAGGGCGCTGTAAGCAAGCTGGGTGGCCCCTACCCCATGACCTGAGAGAGAGAAAGCTGAAAGGGGGAGTCTGCCTGGTGAGGCTGGGGGGGTCCCTATCCTCTCCCACAAACCCCAGAGGGCTGAAGCTCTGACTCTATTGGGTTGCACAGCCAGTGCCACAGTCTGAGCTGAACCTGAATGATCCAGCCCAGTGGAGGAAGGGCACAACCCACCACTAGAGGGGTGGGACTGGGCTACAGGTTTTAACAAAAAACACAGGAAGCCTACATAGCAACAGGACAGCTTTCTTGACAACCCAGCAGAGCCTACAGGTCAGCGGAAGAGGAGGGCCTAATCTCCCAGCATAAACAAAAATGACACAGGAAGTTTCCCTAGTAACATGAAGGAGTCCCTAGAAACCCAGGAGCACCTCCCATAGGCAGACAAGCAACCTCATCAAGCAGCTCTCTGACACTACAGCCAGGAAAATCCACAAAGATGGGAAAAAACCAGCGCAAAAAAGGTGAAACCATCAAAGACCAGAACACCTCTTCTCCTTCAAGGGATCACAACTCCTCAACAATACAGGATCACAACTTGACCAAGAAGGAGTGTGAAGAATTGATGGAAACAGGATTCAGAAGGTGGATAATAACAAACTTTTCAGAGCTAAAGGAACATGCTCTAACGCAATGCAAAGAAACCAAAAACCCTGAGAAAAGGTTAGACGAAATGCTAACTAGAATAGCCAGCTTAGAGAAGAACATAAACGACTTGATGGAGTTGAAAAACACAGCACGAGAACTACGTGAAGCAAACACAAGCTTTAATAGCCAAATTAATCAAGCAGAAGAAAGGATATCAGAGATTGAAGATCAACTCAATGAAATAAAAAGAGAAGGCAATACAAGAGAAAAAAGAGTGAAAAGAAATGAACAAAGCCCCAAGAAATATGGGATTATGTGAAAAAACCTAATCTACGCTTGATCAATGTACCTGAATATGACAGGGAGAATGAATCCAAGCTGGAAAACACACTCCAGGATATTATCCAGGAGAACTTCCCAAGCCTAGCAAGACAGTCCAAATTTCAAATTGAAGAACTACAGAGAACTCCACAAAGATATGCCTCAAGAAGAGCAACCCCAAGGCACGTAATCGTCAGATTCACCAGGGTGGAAAGAAGGAAAAAATGCTAAGGGCAGCTAGAGAGAAAGGTCAGCTCACCCAAGGAGGGAAGCCAATAAGACTCACAGCAGATCTCTCGGCAGAAATCCTACAAGCCAGAAGAGAGTGGGGGCCAATATTCAACATCCTTAAAGAAAAGAACTTTCAACCCAGAATCTTATATCCAGACAAACTAAGCTTCATAAGTGAAGGAGAAAGAAAATCTGATGAAAACTAGGATATTCCCATAGGCTTAATTTATTTACATACAAAATATTTATTAATTACAAAGAGAAAAAGATAAAACTTGTCAGGCACCATTTTACTAATTGTTCAAAATTAACATTCCAAATAATAGAAGAAATCATTATCATGTGCATTCTACTATAATTCAGTGAGAAGGACATCACCATTGTGGTATATCTTGATTAAAAAATTTATAACCTGAATGTAACCATGAGGAAATATCAGATGCACTCCTAAAAGGACATGTTTCAGAATAATTAGCCAATATATCAAAAAGTCAAGTTATAAAAGACAAAAGAACGTAAGAAGCTATATCCTGTTAAACGAGATTGACAAGGCATGACAACAAACTTTATATCCCAGTACATATAGAATAACAGAGAGTAGATTACTCTCTCACTTGAAACAACTAATGAGGGATAAAATTTAAGAAATAATGGCACCCAAGATGTTGAACAAAGAAGGACATTGCTCCATGAGGGAAGAGATACCAACGAGGAAAGGCCTTTGACAGACCAGTGTACTGTGCGGAGAAAATTTCCAGGTTACAGCACAGAGAGTGAGCACCTTGGAAGAGTTCAGCAATCATACTAACTGAGAAGACAAAATGGGGATTCCTGGCAGGGCCAGGTAGTGAGTTTGTAGGGCAGATTACTGGAGAAGACACAGCTGCACATAAAGATAATTCCAGAGATCTGCATAAGGTCCCCCTCAAGTATTCAGTTGAGTACTGCTCAGTACTGCTTAGATAATTCATGAGGGAATTATCTAAGAATGAAGAAAGAACCACCTAAAAGGATTCGTAACCAAGGTACTCAGAGATTGGAAATAATATGTGTTCCCAAAAGCCAGAACTCGGGAGTCATTGGTTAGATTACTAAGGAGAGTCTTGCTCAGTAGTGAGAAAAATTTAAACTTAGGCTAAGTACAGCTCTAGTCCTAACAAAAATTAAAAAGGAAACAAGGCAAAAAAACAAAAACAAAAACTACACTGTTTCCAAGTAGCTTAAGTATGTCCCAAACGAAGATCAAGAAAATTTTATAGTTATGCAAATCTATTCAGCACACAGCAAAGTAAAAATTTTCAAATCTGGTATCACATCAGCAATTAATAAACTGTCAAACAGGGAAAAGACAAAGCCCATATTGAAGAGAAAAATTGGTCAATAGTAATCAAAAAAGGATATACCTGAGAGAATTCGTAGGTAAAGGCATCAAAATAGATATTGTAAATATGTTCCATATGCTCAGGTGGCTAGAAAAAGATTGAACATGTTCAGTAGAGAAATGAAAAATATTTCAGAGATGCAAATAGAACTTCTAGAAAGAAACACTACAATATTTGAGACTAAAATTGAGATTGGGTGAACTTAATGGCATTATTAGAGGTTACAGAATAGAATATTAGTGAGTGTGAATATGTAGTAATAGGAACTAAACTGAGGCCCCAACAAAAAAGACTATCAAAATAACAAATAAACAGGCCATCAGTGAAAGATAGAGTAATTGCAAGTAGCTAAATATGGGAATATTTAGAGTCTCAGAAGATAAGGAGAAAAAAGGGGGCACTAGAAAGATTTTTATAATGGTGGAAAATGTTCTATTTGAAGAAAATAATAAACCTGCACCTCCAAAATATCAGCAAACTTCAAAAATTAAAAATAGAAAGAAATTATATTAATGAACCTCATAATCATATTACTTAAAATCAGTAATAAAGTGAAGATTCACCAGCATTTTAAGTGAAGTAAGAACAAAAAATATATATTACTAGCAAAGGAACAAAGATAAAGATCATAGCAGATTTCTTATTGGAAACGAGAAACTAGAATGAATGGAGCAACAACTTTAAGATATTGACAATATGTTTCAAAAATGAAGATTAAACCACAAACATTTTCAGCCATGCAGTTCATCAGCAGCATAGTTGCATAATGAATAACTATTAAAAGAATTCTTCAAACAGCTTTTAAGAAACAGAACTTTTAAATTTAATACAAGCAAATTTTAAAACCTCATTTTTTCTGGGTTGTGCTTTTTGTGTGTTGTTTAATAAATTTTACATTCAGTAAGTTTATGAAGACATTCTTTATTTAAAAAAAAAAACTACAGCTTTACCTTTAACACCTTTTGATTTACTTGAAATTCCTTCTGGTTATAGTGTGAAAGGGATTCAATTACATTTTTTTCCTAAAGGATAATAGATTTTTCTAAAGAAGAACAGCATTTGTTGAATAGCTCATCTTTTATCTAGTGATTTTCAGTACTATCTCTGGTATAGATCAAATATCCATTTACTGATGGAATTGTCTCTTGCATGTTAACTTTCCTCACTTTTCTATTTGTCATTCTCCATACTTAACTGTCATAGCTTTATAACTTCTAATAACTAATGGAATAAATGCCTTCTTATTCTTATCTGAAGGTGAATATATATTGATCCTTCTTACAAATTTGGAATCAACTCTATATGTACCTTGAAAAAACTATGTGGATATCTTCATTTGAATCTCAAAGCTTTTTAAAAGAAAAATAGAAAATAAATGCAATTTTTAGAAAAGTTTTTGATTGTGATATTTAAATATTAGAAACATCCTTTAGTAATATAAATAAAAAAGGCAATAAAGTTATTCTTACTTACATATGTATTTAAAAGAGCCTAATGGAAGAACTAATAAATTATAATTGTTTTAAATAGCTCTGAATAATTTCTTTAATAATCAGGAGCTCATTAACACAATAAAGAACAAAGCAGAAATGAAATATGTTTTATTATATGTGCCTAATACAAAATAGATAACAGCAGCAGTTTATTCAATACATTTGAAAGATGTTTCTCTAATGACGTGTTTTACTTGAACCATAACATACATACAGAAAAGTACACAAAACAAAATTGTACAGATTAACAATTTAGCAAAAGCAAAATACTGTGTAATCACAAAACAGGTTAAAAAAATAGAACGTTACTAGGACCCCAAAAGTCCTCATCATGCATTCTCCCATCCAAAAATAATCATTACCCTGATATTTATGATAATTACTTTTTTCTTTATTTGTATTTTTTCATTCATGCAAGGATTTCTAAGTCTAATAGTGTAGCCCTGCCAGTTTGGGTAATTTTTATAACTCAAATCATATAGTATGCTTTTTTTTGTTTTTGGCTTCTTTTGCTCAACAATATGTGAGCTTTACCCCTATGGTTGAATGAAACTGTAGCTGATTCATTTTCATTGATGTGTAGACTTTTATTTGTGAATATATCACAATATATTTTCATCATATTGTTAATGGACATTTAAATATTTTTCAGTTTGAGGCTACTACAAATAATGCTAAGATAAATATGTTTGAACAGTACTCTTGGAGTATTTGTGCTCGTTGATAAATATTCACAACTTTGAGTGGAATTGCTGGGTAATCAGGTACATATATCCAGATTTCTAAAATGGCATTCTTATAAGGCAATTCGATGAGTACATTAAGACATAGCAGCATGGAAATAACTCTGTAGGAAAATATACATGTTAGGCCCCTTGGATCTCACAAATGTCATCTTTTTAGTGTGATAAAACAATATAATAAAATATAAATTTGAATTAAGTTAATCTTTTTATAGTTTGATATATTTGGAATTGAAGAAAAGATGGGTGAAACTACCATTAGGGTTTGCCAAACTACTTATGTAGTATTCTAAAGCAGCTCTTCAGAAAGACACCTCCCCACCACTCTTCTCTGGCTTTTACATTGGAATTTGCTTCATTGCTTTCATAAAGTGTTCAGAGTACTGTTTATAGAATTTTCCACTTTATTTGGCAGAGTCTCCCCATACATATGTCCCATTATCCACTCTTCTGAACAGTCAGCATCTCCCGCTGCCCTCCTTCTCACCCCAATCTAAAATCAAGTCAATATAATAACAGAAACAGAGGAAGAGAAATTCCAAATATTCTAAATGCAGATTACATATTACGGTGAAATGTCTTATATAGGTTAAATTATTATCTATTGTACCTTATGAAATGAAATCACTTAAGATAAAGTTTAGATGGAAAGAAGTTTCCGTATCTTTCTTTTTTGATTCAACTATTGTTTCCTACAGTGGCAATCATCATTCATTGAATATTTACTGTGTGCCAAATGTCACACTTAATGTTCTTTATAATAAACTTCTTTAAATCTAACTATGTCCTTATGGGATTGATATTGTTATGATTACTCCTTTCCTTGACTGAAATCCAGATCATATCATTAATAGCCATGAGCCTTTGAATGAATTACTTAACCATTGTGAGCCTCAGTTACCACACCTTTAAACTGGGTGCTGTAAGAATAGTGACCTTTGTGAGACTAGAAAGTAATGTGTGAAGGTGTTTAGCATATCTGGCATATGATAAGAGCTCAATAAAATTGGAGCTATCATCTTAACTTAGATAGTATATGTGACAAACAGCCGTGGCTTATTCTGTGTAATCATACCAAAACACATGGGCCCACTTTTTGCAATATGAAAAGACTAGATAATAGACGTTAGAAAGCTTCAAGGTCAATAAGCCTTTAATAGCCATTCTATGCTACTGGTTCCTTTTATTAGAAATAAAATCACTTAGGGATAGGAATTTAAAATATATCTAAATGACCTGAAATCAGCAATGATTCAGTTTTTAAGTAAGGCTGAGTAGTTTATAATTAGCAGTTACTAAGTTAACAACTCATTACATTCAAGGGCCTCAGGGGAAATTAACTATTTCAAACTGGGAAAGAGCCATAAACTCTTGGAGAGAGAGGAAAAGAAAATAAAGATAAGCAATTACATAAAGGGTTTTTCATTTTCAATCTTAACGTTTCTGGACACTGGTTTGTATTATTGGATTTCCATTAATTAAATTCATAAATAAGTTACCCTGAGAAGCTTACTGAATTATTTTTACTGCTGAATGCATAGAAACCTTGAAGTCTTATTGCCAAGAAAAACCACCTTTTTCTGTTAAATGTGAACTTAACAATTATTTTGATTCCCCCGTAAACACTAAACATTAAAAAACTTATAATGCTATAATTGAAAGTTCAAGAAAATAGACATATGGAATTTGAGTCCATCTTAAACTAATCTATAAACTGAGAGTAAACTGAACATCTCACAACATTTGATTAAAAGCAATGAGGTATATTTGTATATTTGAGGTTTTTTAAAATAAATGAACAAGTTCAAGCATATTATGAGAACATACTTTTAATTCCTACCCTATCTCTACTAATGATGGAGATCTCCATAAAGCCACGTTCATGCTCTTTTTTTTTTTTTTTAAGTATTACAAGGTATCTTCTTTTTTATTTACTAATTTTCCATCTAAATTCTACTATATCTCTTTTATTTTATTTTAGATTCCAGGATACATATGCAGGATGTGCAGGTTTGTTACTTAGGTAAATGTATGCCATGGTGGTCTGCTGCACTTATCAACCCATCATCTAGGTATTAAACCCAGTATGCGACCCACCGCTGGCCCCACCCTGACAGGCCCTAGCTGTATTGCCCCCTCCCTGTATCTATGTGTTCTCATTGTTCAGCTCCCACTTATATGTGAGAACATGTGGTGTTTGGTTTTCTGTTTCTGTGTTTGCTGAAGACAATGACAACCAGCTCCAACCATGCCCCTGCAAGGGACATCATCTCTACAATCAAGACCCTTACACAATCCACAAATATTCAATATCCAAATTAATAAACATAATTCATCACATAAAACTAAAGACAAAAACCACATGATTATTTCAATAAACACAGAAAAGGCCTTTTGTAAAATTCAATATCCTTTCATGTTAAAAACTCAATAAACTAGGTATTGAAGGAACAGAACTCAGTAAGAGCCACTTATGACAAACCCAAAGCCAATATGATATTGAATGTGGAAAAGCTGGAAAGATTCCCCTTGAAAACTGGCACAAGACACAAATGCCCTCTGTCACCCTCCTATTCAACATAGATATGGAACTTCCGGCTGGGGCAATCAGGCAAGAGAAGGAAATAAAGCATATTCAAATAGGAAGAGAGGAAATCAAACTGTCTCTGTTTGCAGATGACATAATCCTCTATCTAGAAAACCCCGTAATCTCAGCCCAAAACCTTCTTAAGCTGATACACAACTTCAGCAAATTCTCAGGATTCAAAATCAATGCGAAAAAATCAAAAGCATTTCTATACACCAAAAATAGACAAGCAGAGAGCCAAATCACAAATGAACTATTCACAGCTGATACAAAGAAAATAAAATATCTAGAAATACAGCTAACATAACAAGGGAAGTGAAGGACCTCTTCAAGGAGAACTCAAACTACTGCTTAAAGAAATCAAAGAGGACACAAAAAATGGAAAAACATTCCATATTCATGAATAGGAAGAATCGGCATCATAAAAATGGCCAAATTGCCCAAAGTAGTTTATAGATTCAATGCTATTCCCGTTAAACGACCATTGACATTCTTCACAAAATTAAAAAATATATATATTTAAAGTAGTAATTTAAAAAATTCATATGGAACCAAAAAAGAGCCAACATAGCTAACACAGTCCTAAACACAAAGAACAAAGCTGGAGGCATCACACTCCCTGACTTCAAACTATGCTACAAGTTTACAGTAACCAAAACATCATGATATTAGTACAAAAACAGACACATCAACCAATAAAACAGAATAGAGAACTCAGAAATAAGACTGCACATCTACCACCATCTGATCTTTGGCCAGCTTGACAGAAACAAGCAATGGGGAAAGGATTTCCTATTTAATAAATGATGCTGGGAAAACTCGCTAGCCAAATGCAGAAAAGTGAAAATAGACCCCTTTGTTGCACTTTATACAAAAATTCACTCAAGATGGATTAAAGACTTAAATGTGAAACCCCAAACTATAAAAAACCTAGATGAAAATCTAGGCAATACCATTCAGGACATAGGCGTTGAAAAAGATTTCATAAACAAAAACATCCAAAGCAATAGCAACAAATACAAAAATTAACAAAAATGGGATCTAATTAAACTAAAGAGCTTCTGCATAGCAAAAGAAACTAACATTAGGATGAACAGAAAACCTACAGAAAGGGAGAAAAATTCTGCAATCTAGCCACCTGACAAAAGTCTAATATCCAGAATCTACAGGGACCTTAAACAAATTTAATCTACAGGGACCTTAAACAAACAAGAAAAAACAGCCTCATTAAAAAGTGGCAAAGGGCACAAATAGACACTTCTCCAAAGAAGATACACATGCTGCCAACAAACATGAAAAAAAAAAAAAGGCTCAACAGCACTGATCATTAAAGAAATGCAAATCAAAACCACAGTGAGATACCATCTCACGCCAGTCAGAATGGCAATTATTAAAAAGTCAAGAAACAACAGGCTCTGGTGAGGTTGTGGAGAAACAGGAATGCTTTTACACTGTTGGTGGGAATGTAAATTATTTCAACTATGGTGGAAGACAGTGTGGCGATTCCTCAAAGACCTAGAACCAGAAATATTATTTTACTCAGCAATTCCATTACTAGGTATATACCCAAAGGAATATAAATTATTCTGTTATAATGATACATGCATGCATATGTTCACTGCAGCACTATTCACAATAGCAAAGATATGGTATCAACCCAAAGGTCCATCAATGATAGACTGGATCAAGAAAATGTGACACATACACACCTTGGAATTTCATGCCCTTTTAGTCAGAACTTAGAATGTTCTTCTGTCAGTAAAGAATTTCAGAATAGAACCAAATAAAGTCACTTAAAGAACAGAACAAGGCTAGAAAATCAACTTCACTTATATTGTAAATCTCAGTCAGAATTTTCTAGTTCATAATTAGAATAGATTTACACACTTCAACTGTAAATCTTCCAAGGAGAATGGAGAAGACTGCTGATCTTGAATGCCCACTCCATTGTAAAACTTTTATTTTATAAATACCTCATATTTTATGACATATGTACATAAACATTGATTTTCGCTTATCCCATCAACTTGAAGGTATTAATTTTAAGGCATCTCTTATGAAAATATCATTTAAAACCTTATAGTTGTAAAATAATTATACTTTTCAGTAGTCTTTTAAACCTAAATTGCTGTGAATGCGACTTTTATTCTGAAGGTCTTTGGAAATATTGAGAAAGAAGCCTTTGAGGTAAAGTTAAGGTTTAAATGTTCTTTTCTTACAAGCTATTATCTCTTAAGACCATCATACTTTGAATGTCTCAGTGTAGATTACAAAGATTTTTAAGGACTAAAAAAATACTTGTAGATTATATAATTTCTAATTTATTTTCAAGGCTGAGTGGTTAACGACTAAACTTTATGAGGCCAAAGTTCTATTTGACTTGTTCACTGCGGTATCCCCAGCCTTTGCCCAAAATGGTGTCTAACAAAGAACAAAGCCTTCGCTACACACATACCTGCTGAATGAAGAAATAGCATCTGCAAGCACAGCTTAAAACACACTTGATCTGATTTATTTAGTGATGTGCATAAACCACAAATAACAAACAAGTTTTAGTAAATCTGTATAACGAATCTGTATACATTTGTCTACGTAGTCCTAGTTCTTAATACCTAAAAGGCAGATTAAGTGAAAATGCCTACATCAAGACAATTCATGCATATCAGTTCTCATCAGTTCTACATTGCAAAGAATCCAGGGATGCTGAAAGGACTCTCAGAACAGATTCTTGCATACCTTTGTGTGTCTTTTAAACTATTTATCTTCCAAAGGCAAGAATATGGACAGAAAAGACTTTAGTCCACATGAGTCTCACACATATTATATACTCCATCTATATATGATTGATTGATTGATGGGATGGTTTTCTTGTCTATAAACTTCTTCCCCAGTTTTCTAGAATATCAAATAGTCGTTTGACTTAAGAATATTAACTGGTTTTAGAGGTTATTTGAGGGAAAGAGGTCCCCTTCATAAAATCTCAAGGGAATCTAATGCACAAAAAGTATAGGAATAAAAGAGGGAATATAAATTCTATGTAGTAAGATTTTATTGAAATTTCAACCACTTCTAATTAAAAGATGCATACATTTTTAAACTCTTCTCTCTTCTGTCCTCATCCTGAACTAGAATGACATGACTCCTGGATGTATTGGTTTATCTGTGCACTTTCAAAATATAACCCTTTAATCCAAACACAAGATGCAAAGCAGAGAGCAATTTCTTGTAAGAACATTGTATGAAGTGATAGAAAGTTCTGTCTGTATTTGGGTCTTGCAGGAAAATTGAGCTTTAGGGAAGAAGTCAAAATTCACTGCAAAACTGTTATATTTCTGAGAAAAAAGAAAAGAATAGCTATCACCAGGAGGCTGATCCCAGGCTCCACTAGGAAGGGAAGGTGATAGGTGAACCTCTGCATGGTGTGACAGGAGCAGGCAAAGCCACTGCAGGGGCTTTCCAACCTGCAGAAAGTGCAGAGAGCCAGAGAGGTTGTGGAGAAGTGGCTGCTAACTCAGGGTATTTGGAATACTCATCAAAAGGAGTGATACATCAATGAAACAGAAATAAAAGTATCATAATGTACAGCAGTACAATTACCTTTAGTAAATCATTGTACTCTGTCTAGAGAGACATACATCTAAAATGGTTACAAACAAATGAAAGCACCTAACTTTATTTTTCCTAATCTCTGCATCGAAGTAACATAGATTCCAAGGAGAGACAATGAGAGTGTATTTTGAACTGCTTTATTCTGATATTTTGTTTCATTTTGTTTTATTTGTTTTAATTTTATTTCATTTTGTTTGTTCATTTTAATACTGAAAAGCTGTTAGAGGTGACAGAAGCTAGGAATTAATACGCAGAAAGAACATACATGACGACTTTACAATTATACTAGATCAGCTGGCTAATCCCAGCGATTTGGGAGGCCAAGGTGTGTGGATTACCTGAGGTCAGGAGTTCAAGACCAGCCTGACCAATATGGTGAAACCCCATTTCTACTAAAAATACAAAAATCAGCTGGGCATGGTGGCGGTGCCTGTAGTCCCAGCTACTCAAGGGGCTGAGACAAGAGAATTGCTTGAACCGGGGAGGCGGAGGTTGTAATGAAGCAAGATTGCGCCACTGCACTCCAGCCTGAATGACGGAGTGAGACTCTGTCTCAAAAAAAAGAGACAAAAGAAAACAAAACAATCATACTAGATCACTTCTACTCCCTACCCCCCTTTCCTGAGAGCCAGTTGGCATCTGAATTCCATGAGGCCTGACTTTTTCACTCCTTTTTGCTTAACTGCATGTTATCTTATGGTTGTGGAAGTCTGAAATGAATTTTAGTGTTCAGAATGTGTAATAATGAACGTCCTTGGTATCAACCCCTATGTAAGAGAAGGGAAGTGGGAAGAAAAGGGAAGTAAAGAACAACGGAAACACTTGGTAGAAGCTAATTTATTTGTAAGCATTTGTAGGGCACTCCTGGGGTCCCCAGAAATCTCAAAGTGGAAGAAGTACTTTGTGAACTGCTATAGATAAGAGCTGCGGATATCAGTATTATTGTTTAATTTTACTAATGTATACCCATATCCTGAAGAGAATGAGTGAAGTAAGATAACAGTGCTGGCTTCAGCTTCAAAATATGCTTTGAGTCTAACCAAGTCTCATCTTCACGGCCGTCATCCCATCTCGGCCACCTATAGTCCATACCCTAGAGAGTTACAATTAGCCTTGTTGCTCTGTTTCCACTCCTGCTCCCGTGGAGTCTAGTGTCCAGGCAAAAGTAGAATGTGCCTACGCAAATATAAATCAGAAAATGTACTTCCTCCAGTGGCTTCTCATCACAGAAAAAATGAATCTAAACTCTAACTACCCCTGCTTATCTTTACGACTTCATTTTGTACTGTTTCTCTCTATCGCTGTGCTCCAGTTTTATAAGTCTCTGCACAGTGTGTAGCAGGCAGGAAGGATTAACACTTGGCATCCAGCTCTCCTTTACCATGGCTTAGCATCAGCTTCATGACTGTCTAGAAGCAGTGGTGGTGGTGATGGTTTCATCTCTGACTACCAGTAGGGTTTCACCTATGACTACTCTGCATCTACCATTGATCAATAAGATTATTTGTTGACATCTGTTGCTCCTCCAGCAATGTATAAGGGATATAATACAGGTATAACTTGCCATTAAATCATGTAGAGCAATATGATAAAAATGTCCATCACGGTATATGCATATTAACAAGCAATTGATTTATATTGTTTTAATAAATATTGAACAAGAGTTGACTCAGAAGCCTTGTAAATATAAGCTGATATCGCCTCTATAAGAACACTGAGGTAGACACCCTGAGATGAAAGGGGATGCCATGGAAAGAAACAAACTTTATCTGAGACAAAACTATGCATATTTTATTTCAGATTAAGAATAATTAAAGGGAACTTTATTGAAAGATACTTGTTTTGTGAACAAACATCAAACCTATTATGATAATGAGAAATTCATATATCTACACAACTAACATTTTTATTTCGTCTTCTCTCATCATAGATTCCAGATGTCCCAAGAATAAAATTCTGAAAATTTAAGAGAGAAAATTCTGAAAATAACCCCAAAATTTGGTTGGCTTTGCTGCTCAAAGTTTTGCATGTTCAGCTTTATTATTCGGTTTCTAAATGTCTAATGACTTCTCGCTGACGTGCTAACACTTTTGTAATCAAATCCACAAGCATATTACTCGCTTTATGCTGCCACTGAAAGCTGACAGGGAAGTAACCCCCGCATGAAGATTGCTGAGAAGAGCTTCATTTGAGGGGCCAGTGACTGGGAATAACAATCAGATGCCTTTACTGACATCATGATAATGCTCTCAACAAACAACATGACCCTCCGCAGCCACAGACAAGCACAGAGTAGATGCAGAGAACCAGAGAAAAGCAGGCTTTTCTTGACGTCATTGCCTTGTATTTAATGACTTTAATGCATGGAAATTTGGATAACACAACTCCAGATGCTGACAGTAATGGCAAGGTGGAAAGAAATCTACAAGGAGACAGTTTGTTACTTTCAATATGTAAGGCCTGCAGAGTGAGCCCTGGGGACTTTAAAGATGAATGTGGGCTCTGGGGGCACAACTGCACAGGCTGGCTGTGCACATTTGTATCTGCTGTTTGACATACTTGAGCTATTTGACTCCAAAGCTCTATTTACATTTTCAAATGCCTGTGAACTGACAGGTGATATTTTAGGAACACTTAAAATATTTTTAATCAATTTCCTGAAAAATGATTGTACATGAGCATATAAATCAAAAAGAACTGGTTTCCCAAAGGGCAATGTCTTCGAGACTTAGCATCTGACATATTCAAGGCTATCCATTTTATTATTTGAGGAAACTTGGCTGTATTCCTTCTTTCATATGACTGCCAGAATTTCTAGTCAATAAAGTCTAAAACTGAAAGACTAAAAGGCAGAAAAGAGTTAAATGAAATATAACATTGGCAGAATAAACACATAGTGAGAAACTTAATTTTTTCCTAAACTGAAGAATATGACCACTGGTTAAGTTAGAAAGAGAAGTTGGGCATATTTTATTTTTTAAATTATGTGTCAAATATATAGCTCTTTTACGTGTGACAAAGTTCTATGCTTTCAAAGTCCCAGGAAGCCACTTTATTTGTATTTAGAATGAAATGACCAAGAAACTGTCTATAATCATGTTTATGTTTTAAAAAACGTATAAAGTCACAGAACTAGCTGGCATCAAACACCAGGAAGTAGAAGTTCTCTCTACTTCTTCCATGGAGTAATTATGCACAATTCTCCTTCATTTTCCCCATGATTAATAACACCCAGAATAAAGCAGGGCTCCAATTAGGCAAGTCTCAGTTGAGGTGATGCATTTTAAAGTAAACATCTATCTCATTTCAAAGTTTAAATAATAATTAGGGAAGATATTTCCTGAAGAGTCTTATATAAGCAGCAGAGGGGCAAGTGTGGAGATAATTTCATTACACATTTAAACATCTAGGAAAAACTCACTAAAATAATCCTCTAAGCAACCTTTTGTTTTGTTTTAAGATACCTGGTTTCGCTCTGCTGTCCAGGTTAAAGTGCAGTGCCGCAATCACCGCACACTGCAGCCTCAACCTTTTGGGCTCAAGCAATCCTTAAATTGCAGCCACAGCTTCTCCAGTAGCTGGAACTACAGGCGCAAACCACCACACGCAGCCTCCAAGCAACTGTGTTTTCCCCTGAAGTCTTATTCCTCAAAGCACTGGCCTTCCTTCAAATTCTTTCCCTGAATTTCCTGAAACAGCACCTGGACCCCGCCACCCCTCTTCCTGATTTCCAGGCCTGCAAATTTTTCTAGTAGTTACTTAGTGACCCTTCTCAGAAAGAACACTTCAGCCTTTCCTTTTGACCTCTGAAACTCTGCATGTTGACCCATTCAGAAACCTGGAAAACTCAGTGACTCCGTGGAACTAGGCAGAGGGCAGACCAAGTCTTCTTCAAACCCCTAATTAACTTCTGTGGCACAGCTATGCTTTGTTTGTTTGTTTTTGGTGATAGAGTCTTGCTCTGTCTCCCAGGCTGGAGTGCAGTGGCGCTACCTCAGCTCACAGCAACCTCGCCTCCTGGGTTCAAACAGTTCTCCTGCCTCAGCCTCCAGAGTAGCTGGGACTACAGGCGCCCACCGCCACCCTCAATAGCTATGCTTTTCATCTCCTGGCCATAGAAACAAAGTCCTGGAAATTAGTCAGACAAGGTTCTAATCTTCATTCTGCTGCAATTGCCTAACTTGTTCAATTTAGTCTTTTGGGGACTGTTTTAATCTGTAAATAAAATACAGCAGCAAATACAATATTAAACACATCCCAGCTTATTTAAGTCACTCAAAATATACTTTGTTTTGTCAGAAACAAACATACACTCTTCTTATCAATTTGCACTCAGCTATAAAAATTTTAGTTAAGGGAAATCTCGAGATAAACCATTTGTATGAATAACTGCTACTCTTTTAGTGATGTAAAGTCAGCTTGTATTAACCTTCAAAGCAGGCTTTGAAATCGGCTACCTTTGGAAATACCACAGCTTTTGTGAGGTAGTACCTGGGACACTCCTTAACCTCTATCTTCTCATCTTTCACAGGCTATAAAACAGGATGCTATTGGCTGGAGAAGAGTAAAAATGTTTTCATAAAAAGTGGCGTGCCCTGAGGTAGAACGATGGAGGAGTTGGAAAAGACTCTGTGGATTGTTTTAAAACTTCCTCAACTAGAATTCAGCAAATGCTTACTGCCCAACAGTGTTGCCAAGCCCTGTGCAGGGAGATGATGCAAAGACTCTGTCCCAGCCTGTCATGTCCTGGAGCCAACAGTTTCATATGCCGAAATTATATTATTGACAAATCTTTGAAATCAGGCAATGGCAGGCACTCTAACAGCAACAAAATTGGGAATGGAACAAATCAAAACTCCCATACTCCAGAGCTGGCTTGTCAGGACACTACTGACTCAGTCCTCAAGAATCTTAGTCTTGTGGATGGCCCAAAAGACTCAGTTTAATTCAATATCATTTCAATTTCAATTGGACACGTACTACGAGAAAGAACCCACTAGGGGAGCATAAAGATGAGGTAAAGGTAGGGGTTGCTTTACACTTTGATATCAATGCCTGTTTCTGACTCTTACATAGATAACCTTTGAAAACCAAATGCTCCTGGAAATTTCTGTTATTCCACTGTGTGGTAGGGAGATGTGACTTCAAGCTGCACAGCAACCCTTAGACAAAATAAGAGAGAACCCCCTTCTTTAGTTGAATGTTTCTCCTTTAGTTTGACCTAAAAATAGGTTATATTCATATATTTTATTTTTAATGGAAAATAAATTTATCACTCTCAATGCTACAATGAGGAGTTACAATATGAAGCTGGCTGTTAGTACGCACACTTGAACTTACACATCCTATTGAATTTTGTCCCACCAAATATGAGTAGCTCTTGAATCCTGTGTGTATTTACTCAAAATGACAGATTCCACCTGCCATTGGTGTGGATAACCTACTTTTTCTCCCATCACCATTTTCTTCCCTTTTATCAGCACAGAGCCCTAGCTTTCCCTTCTCACCTTGATTTAGAGTGGATTATCTTGGTGCAAAAGAGGGATGCTTTCAAAGAAAGAATGGTGGCAAAGGGAGCAAAGAAAGGATCCCTTCTCTCTGCTGTGAACCTTGCTTTGACTTACTAAGGTTGGGCAGAGACCTGTGATGAGAACTGTTCAGCACGGAAGATACAAAGAGGAGAGAACTCTCCCTTGGGCCAGAGTTGTTGGGAAATGTGTACTCAGGTTTCTGCCATCTTATTTATTTCTTGCATGCACTGTTAGACATAGTTGCTAAGTTCTGGGATCCTACCTATTTCAAGAAGTTAATTAATTAATTAGGTTTAGTTGGCCAAAGAACTTTACCACGGTATATGTTTCTGGTAAATGCAGAGTTTTTTTGTACAGGGGATTGGCACTTAGATGAGAGACTAGCTCACAGCGTTTGGGAAATTTTTACATGTATTCCAAAAATATATTATTTCTCATAACATGTTCCCCATGTCTCCTTTGGAATGTCCCCTGAATTGGTCATAAATCTCATGAGACCATTAGCTTCATTGCTTCACTTACCCTTTACTTTTTAAAACATACACAGGCGCGCACACACACACACACACACACGCACGCACACACACACAGTGTATTAACCACCTTCGTCATGCTATTTGTACATCTTTAACTCTCTGCAAAAAGCATATCTGTTCTTGAAGGGTGAAAATATGTACTGCTTAACTGCATGCATTTTAAGGGCAGAGTCAGTTTGTTATTTGGGTTTGTTATCTGGATGTCTGGTGTTTAGCATTCTTAATAACAAGTGTGAAAGGAAGGAAGGAGGGGAGGGGGGAAGGAAGGAAGGAGGGAGGGAGGGAAGGAAGGAGGGAAGAAAGGAAGGAAGAGAGGAAAGAAGAGGTATGCAATTTTTTTTATTTTAAAAAGGAATTAGATATTGCTTTAGTTGAGTGCTTTCTCATTCTAACCATGTGAAACTCGTAGGATATTTTTTAAATTTTCAAACTTAACTTCTAACCCACCAAAATAATCATAAGTATACATCATATATTTTAAAGGAATAGTTTATTCTGCATGCAAGAACCTCTTTTTGGGCCCCAGGGATACTGTGGCAAAAAAGGCAAAACCCTAGCTGTCAAGGAACTTGCATTTTGTTGAGAGGCCATTTTTAATAGGATGGCCAGAGAAGGTCTTGTTGAGGTGACTCTTAAGCAGATACTTGAATGAAATCAATAGTGCATCCCAATCAATATATTTTAAAATATCCTCGTAATTCTTGTAGGAAAAAAGTGTCTTCCGTGAAATAATTTGATAAAACAATATTTTTTGTAGGATATGGTTTTGTTGTTAAGATATGTTTATGAAAACTGTGTGAACCATTTTATTCTACCAGATTCAATTTGATTTATTTTAGATAAATGTGTACTCAGTGACAAGGCCACTTTAAAAGCAAAGATTATCTTTAAAACCCATTGAAAAAGAAATATGGGGGAAGATCCAAGATGGCCGTTTAGGAACAGCTCAGAGTTGCAGCTCCCAGAGAAAGCACAGAAAGTGAGTGGACGCCGCATTTTTATTGCCCATGGACCAGGAGATTCCCAGGTGGAGGTGCCCCACAGGTCGCCAGTGCGGCTGTTGTGGCCAGTGCGGTTCTTTTGGTCGGTGGGGCTGCTTTGCCCCGCGCGGCTGATTTGTTGGCAGCCCGGCCGTCAGTTCTTCGTACAAAATAGACTGGTCCGGGTGTCCTTTTGGCTGGCAATTGGAGACCCAGGAAGTCACCCATTCATCTGATTAAAGAGGGGACTGAACAGGGAGCCAGGCCAGGAGATTCCTGGGCAAAAAAAAAGCGCCATGAATCTCAGCACTGCTGTTTAAGCCAGCGCAGTGAGTTGCAGCCCAGGAAATCAAACAGATCCTGGTGCCACTGCAACAGGCAACAGGGATAGAGTCGACTATTGAACTAAAAAAAGAAAAAAAAGGCTCCGAGGCAGGGAGCCAGGTGATCAGGCTCAGTCCACCCCCAAAAAAGAACAGCAATCAGGAACTCTCTGGATTGAGAGTTTCACAGCAAGAGCAGCTGAACCTGGGATGGTCCAGCTCTGTGGGGGAGGGGTGTCCTCCATTACTGAGGCACTTCACCAATATGGACGCCATTGCTGAGTCAGCCTGCCATTGCCAAGGCAACCTGCCATTACAGAGCGAGTCCGCCAATACACAGGCGGGCCACCACTGCTGAGGCAGTTCTAACTCCACCCATATAAATAAGACTGCAGGGAAGTTCACAGGGCAGCTGGGCGGAGCCCACAGCAGGTCGCCAAAGCCTCTGCAGGCAGACTGTGACCAGGCTGCCTCCTTGCTGGGCAGGGCAGCCCTGAAAAAAAAAAAGGCAGCAGCACAACAGAAACTCATAAATAAAGCCCTAACTCCCTGAGACAGAGCACCTGGGAACAAAAAGCGGTTTATGAGTTCTGCTGCAGCAGACCTAAACGTACCTGCCCAGCAGCTCTGAATGAACAACGGAGCTCACAGCACAGCATTTGAGCCCCTATAAAGGACAGACTGTCTCCTCAAGCAGCTCCCTGATCCCTGTATATCCAAAGAGTCACCTCATAAAGGAGAGATCAGACAGACATTTGGTGGGTGTCCTTCTGGGACAAAGATAGCAGAAGAAGAAAATGGTAGCAACCCTTACTGTTCTGCAGCTGCAGGCGATCCCCAGACAAGCAGGGCCTAGGGTGGAACTCAGAGACCTACAGCAGAGGGGCCAGACTGTTAGAAGGAAAACTAAGAAACAGAAATAACTTCATCATCAACAAACAGAACGTCCACTCAGAGACCCAATCTAAAAGTCAGCAATCTGAAAGTCAGCAACTACAAAGATGACAAGAAGATAAATCCATAAAGATGGGAAGAAACCAGCACAAAAAGGATGAAAACACCTGAAACCAGAACACCTCTCCTCCTACAAGGGATCACAACTCCTCACCAGCAAGGGAACAAGGTTGGATGGAGAACGAGTGCAATGAAGTAACAGAATCAGACTTGAGAAGGTGGGTAGTAAGAAACTTCTGTGAACTAAAAGGACATATACTAACCCAATGCAAAGAAACTAAGAACCTTGAAAAAAGATTTGACAAAATGCTAACGAGAATGGACAAATTAGAAAGGAATATAAGTGAATTGATGGAGTTCAAAAACACAACACGAGAACTTCACGAAGCATGCACAAGTTTCAACAGCTGAATTGACCAAGAAGAAGAAAGGATATCAGAGGTTGAAGATCAACTCAATTAAATAAAACAAGAAGGCATGATTAGAGAAAAAAGGGTAAAAAGGAATGAACAAAGTCTCCAAGAAATGTGGGACTATATGAAAAGACCTAATCCACGTTTGATAGGTGTACCTGAATGCGACGAAGAGAATGAATCCAAGCTAGAAAATACTCTTCAGGATATTATCCAGGAAAACTTCCCCAACCCAGAAAGGCAGGCCAATGTTCAAGTCTAGGAAATACAGAGAACACCGCAAAGATATTCGCCAAGAAGAGCAACCCCAAGACACATAATCGTCAGATTCACCAGGGTTGACATGAAGGAGAAAATACTAAGGGAAGCCAGAGAGAAAGGTCAGGTTACCCACAAAGGGAAGCCCATCAGACTCACAGCAGATCTCTCAGCAGAAACCCTACAAGCCAGAAGAGAGTGGGGGCCAATATTCAACATCCTTAAAGAAAAGAACTTTCAACCCAGAATCTCATATTCAGCCAAACTAAGTTTCATAAGTGAAGGAAAAATAAAATCCTTTGCAAACAAGAAAGTACTCAGAGATTTCATCACCACCAGGTCTGCTTTACAAGAGCTCCTGAAAGAGGCTCTACACATATAAAGGAACAACCAGTATCAGCCACTCCAAAATCATCCCAAATGGTAAAGAGCATCAACGCAATGAAGAATCTGCATCAACTAATGGGCAAAACAGCCAGTTAGCACAAAAATGGCAGTATAAAATTCACACAAAGAGATATTAACCCTAAATGTAAATGGACTAAATGCCCCATTCAAAGGACACAGACTGGCAAATTGGATAAAAGCCAAAACCCATCGGGGTGCTGTATCCAGGAAACCCATCTCACATGCAAGGATACACAAAGGCTCAAAATAAAGGGATGGAGGAAGATTTACCAAGCAAATGGAGAGCAAAAAAAAACCAGGAGTTGCAATTCTCATCTCTGATAAAATAGACTTTAAAGCAACAAAGATCAAAAGAGACAAAGAAGGACATTACATAATGGTAAAAGGATCAATGCAACAAGAAGAGCTAACGATCCTAAATATATACGCACCCAATACAGGAGCACCCAGATACATAAGGCAAGTTCTTAATGACTTACAAAGAGACTTAGACTCCCACACAATTATAGTGGGAGACTTTAACACCCCATTGTCAATATTAGACAGATCAACAAGACAGAAAATTAACAAGGATATCCAGGACTTGAACTCAGACCTGGAACAAGCAAACCTAATAGACATTTACAGAACTCTCCACCCCAAATGCACAGAATATACATTCTTCTCAGCACCACATCACACCTACTCTAAAATTGACCACATAATTGGGAGTAAATCACCCTCAGCAAATGCAAAAGAACAGAAATCATAACAAACAGTCTCTCAGACCACAGTGCAATCAAGTTAGAACTCAGAATTCAAAAACTAACTCAGAATCACACAGCTTCATGGAAACTGAACAACTTGCTCTTGAATATTGACTGGATAAACAATGAAGTGAAGGCAGAAATAAAGATGTTCTTTGAAACCAATGAGACTGAAGATACAACATACCAGAATCTCTGGGACACATTTAAAGCAGTCTCTAGAGGCAAGTATATAGCAATAAGTGCCCACATGAGAAGAAAGGAGAGATCTAAAATTGACAACCTATTGTCAAAATTGAAAGAGCTAGAGGAGCAAGATTAAAAAAACTCAAAGTCTAGCAGAAGACAAGAAATAGCTAAGATCAGAGCAGAGCTGAAGGAGATAGAGACACAAAAAAACCCTTAAAAAAATCAATAAATCCAGGAGCTGGTTTTTTGAAAAGATCAACAAAATAGACAGACCACTAGCCAGATTAATAAAAAAGAAAAGAGAGAATAACCAAATTGATGCAATAAAAAATGATAAAGGGGATATCACCACAGATTCCATAGTAATTCAAACCATCATCAGAGATTATTACAAACAACTCTATGCACATAAACTAGTAAACCTGGAAGAAATGGATAAATTCCTGGACACTTGCCTCCTCCCAAGCCTAAACCAGGAAGAAGCCAAAACCCTGAACAGACCCATAACAAGGTCTGAAGTTGAGGCAGCAATTAAGAGCTTACCACCCAAAAAAAGCCCAGGTCCAGACGGGTTCACAGCCGAATTCTACCAGACATACAAAGAGGAGCTGGTACCATTCCTTCTGAAACTATTCCAAAAAATACAAAAAGAGGGAATTCTTCCCAAATCATTTTATGAGACCAACATCATCCTGATTCCAAAACCTGGCAGAGACTCAACAAGAAAAGAAAACTTCAGGCTAATATCCACGATGAACATAGACGCAAAAATCTTCAATAAAATAATGGCAAGCCGATTGCAACAGCACATCAAAAAGCTTATCCACCATGATCAAGTAGGCTTCATCCCGGGGATGCAAGGCTGGTTCAACATACTCAAGTCTATAAATGTAATCCACCACATAAACAGAATCAAAGACAAAAATCACATGATTATCTCAATTGATGCAGAGAAGGCCTTTGACAAAATTCAACAGCCCTTTATGCTAAAAACCCTCAATAAGCTAGGTATTGACGGAATGTATCTCAAAATAATACAAGCTATTTATGACAAACCAACAGCCAATATCATACTGAACGGGCAAAAAGTTGAAGCATTCCCTTTGAAATGTGGCATTAGACAAGGATGCCCTCTCTCACCACTTCTATTCAATATAGTACTGGAAGTTCTAGCCAGATCAATCAGGCAAGAAAAAGAAATAAAAGGTATTCAAATAGGAAAGGAGGAAGTCAAATTGTCTCTATTTGCAGACGACATGATTGTATATCTAGAAGACCCCATCATCTCAGCCCAAAATCTCCTGAAACTGATAAGCAACTTCAGAAAAGTTTCAGGATACAAAATCAATGTGCAAAAATCACATGCATTCCTATACACCAATAACAGTCTTAAAGAGAGCCAAATCAAGAACGAACTGCCATTCACAATTGCCACAAAGAGAATAAAATACCTGGGAATACAACTAACAAGGAACGTAAAGGACCTCTTCAAGGAGAACTACAAGCCACTGCTCAATGAAATAAGAGAGGACACAAACAGATGGACAAACATTCCATGTTCATGGTTAGGAAGAATCAATATAGTGAAAATGGCCTAGCTGCTCAAAGTAATTTACAGATTCAACACTATCCCCATCAAGCTACCAATGACCTTCACAGAACTAGAAAAAAACACCTTAAACTTCATATGGAACCAAAAGAGAGCCCGCATAGCCAAATCAATTCTAAGCAAAAAGAACAAAGCGGGAGGCATCACACTACTGGACTTCAAACTATACTACAAGGCTACAGTAATCAAAACAGCATGGTACTGGTACCAAAACAGCTACATGGACCAATGGAACAGAACAGAGGCCTCGAAGGCAACACAACATATCTACAACCATCTGGTCTTTGACAAACCGGACAAAAACAAGCAATGGGGAAAGGATTCCCTGTTTAATAAGTGGTGTTGGGAAAACTGGCTAGCCATGTGCAGAAAGCAGAAACTGAACCCCTTCCTGACACCTTACACTAAAATTAACTCCAGATGGATTAAAGACTTAAACATAAGACCTAACACCATAAAAACTCTAGAACAAAATCTAGGCAAACCCATTCACGACATAGGTGTAGGCAAGGACTTCATGACCAAAACACCAAAAGCATTGGCAACAAAAGCCAAAATAGGCAAATGGGACCTAATCAAACTTCACAGCTTCTGCGTGGCAAAAGAAACAGTCATTAGATTGAATCGGGAACCAACAGAATGGGAAAAAATTTTTGCAGTTTACCCATCTGACAAAGGACTGATATCCAGAATTTACAAAGAACTAAAACAGATTTACAAGAGAAAAACAAACAAACCCATTCAAAATTGGGCAAAGGATATGAACAGATACTTTACAAAGGAAGACATACATGAGGCCAACAAACATATGAAAAAATGCTCATCATCACTGGTCATCAGAGAAATGCAAATCAAAACTACATTGAGATAGCATCTCAGGCCAGTTAGAATGGCGATCATTAAAAAATCCAGAGACAACAGATGCTGGAGACGATGTGGAGAAATAGGAACAATTTTGCACTGTTGGTGGGAGTGTAAATTAGTTCAACCATTGTGGAAGACAGTGTGGTGATTCCTCAAGGACCTAGAAATAGAAATTCCATTTGACCCAGAAATCCCATTGCTGGGTATATATCCAAAGGATTATAAATCATTCTACTATAAGGACACATGCACACGAATGTTCATTGCAGCACTGTTTACAATAGCGAAGACCTGGAACCAACCCAAATGCCCATCGATGATAGACTGGACAGGGAAAATGTGGCACATATACACCATGGAATAGTATGCAGCCATCAAAAACGATGAGTTTGTGGCCTTTGTAGGGACGTGGATGAACCTGGAAACCATCATTCTCAGCAAACTGACACAAGAGCAGAAGATGAAACACCGCATGTTCTCACTCATAGGCGGGTGTTGAACAATGAGAACACATGGACGCAGGGAGGGGAGCACTACACACTTGGGTCTGTTGGGGGGAAGTAGGGGAGGGTCAGTGGGGGGTGGGGACTTGGGGAGATATAGCATGGGGAGAAATGCCAGATATAGGTGATGGGGAGGAAGGCAGCAAATCACACTGCCACGTGTGTACCTATGCAACAATCTTGCATGTTCTTCACATGTACCCCAATACCTAAAATGCAATAAAATAAATTTTAAAAAAAAAGAGAAGGAAAAAAAAAAGACAAAGAAAATATAAGTCCCTAAAATTTCAGCTAAGTTTCTATGATGAAAATGGTAACATAAAAATAGCTCAAGCTCTAAAATTATACTGTATAAAATTATGGATGCATAAGAATCAGTTTCCTCTGAGCTTTGATAATTACATTTTACATAGAGTACTGACATGCTGTAATTATAATATTAAAATACTAAGATCATCAGAAGCTCAAAGGGGTACTCTGAGCTTCCCAAAGATTTTACAAATGTCATTAAAACTTTTACTGTATTTCCATTATATCATAGGAAGATTATTATTATTTGTGTTTCTGTTCACATCTAACTGGAAATCTTTTTCACACAGATAAAATTACTGCCATTGTACCTATCTAATAACATTGATTTAAAAATTATAATTTCATAGAATGCCCCCAATTTTTTTCCAGCAGATTAAAAAGTCTCTTTACTTTACTCTTTCTTCTTTTCAGAACTATTCCCTGTTTTCTAAATGCATTCAAATCTCCCTTCCCCTGTCCTTTTTATTTTTATTTTTATTTTTATTTTTTTCCCATTTATTTATTTTATTGCATTTTAGGTTTTGTGGTACATGTGAAGAACATGCAAGATTGTTGCATAGGTACACACGCGGCAGTGTGATTTGCTGCCTTCCTCCCCATCACCTGCATCTGGCATCTCTCCTCAGCTCCCCAGCTCCCACCCCCACCGTCCGAAAAAACCCTGTCCTTTTGCTTATATTCCTCTCCTCCCCTACATCCTCTGGGATTTTGTTCCATTAAGTGTGTCTTTTTCCTGAAGTTCTGATCTCTTTTTTTTTTTTTAATGTTGGATTTCTTTCTTTGTTTTTATTCTTTTCTCTAGTGTAGGTTGGCTTACTGTATGTTAGAAAATCAGAAAGAGGTCGAAAGCAATCAAAGAGAGAACCGCAATAGCTCCAGGATCCTGGCAACTATGAGTTTCTAGACTTACTTTTATGCACATGACTCCATGGACATCTCTTTTTCCCCTGTACGTGCACCAGATCCATTGGGCTGAATCAATTATGTAACCTCTATGCATGATAAACTTGTATTATTGGCCCATGTAGATCCTCTCTCTTTTTAGTTTATTTCATTAGTTTTTCTTTGCCTCATCCTTACTCATTTCGTTTTCCATTTCACCTCATGGATTCTTGCTCTAATGTACTTATAGTAGTCCCTAAATATACATGAATTTTTAGAAATATATAGCATTGTTTTAATTTTCATAATCATGCCTAACATTTTTGTAAGTTTTAAAATTGAATCATAATACTTTGTACAGATTTATGGGGTACATGGTTATATTTTGATACATGCATACAAGGTTTATTAATCAAACCTGGGTATTTAAAATATTCATTACCTCAAACATTTATCATTTCTTTGTGTTGGGAACATTTCAAATCTTCTCTTTTAGTTATTTTGAAATAGATGTTAAACTTATAGTCACCCACTGTGTTATTAAACACTAGAACTTATCCCTTCTATCTAACCATGTTACATTGGATATCTTCTTTTAATGACATATGTCAATTCTCTTAATATTATTATTGGCTAATATTGAAAATAAAGTAAAAGTATAACACTCCTAAGGAAACTACAGCTGGTTTGATTATTATTACAACTCTTTTCATCATGCCACTAAACTTTTTGGAAAGACTAGAAGCACCTTATGTTTATTATTGCTTATTTCCCATTCTATCTTCAGTCTTGATTTGATTTCCTATTTTGACCAAAAAGTCATCCAATAGGTTATCAGTATCCTGAGTCACTAAGCACCTATGGACCTCATCTCTGGCAATGTACTGCTTGAACTCTTGCATGTTTTAACATTATAGGTACCTTGTTTTTGAATTTTCCTTCCATAATAAATAGCAAGTAAGTTTCTTGCTTCATTTCCCATTCCTCTGCTCCCATTCAGTTTTCTTTACCATTCTCTTTTCATCAATCATAAGTTCCACTTCTTTATCCATTTTAATATAGCTTCCCCTAATTTTCCTTCCTAGCTTCTCTCCAACTGCTAGTGCATTAATTTCTCTTAATACTTTCATTCCTTCTGCTGTAAAAGTGTTCACTATTATTATTAAAGTGTTATTACTACTATTTGATAATAAATGTTTCTTACCCTCAGTTTCATGCAAGTATGTATGGAGATAACGATTAAAGCAGACAGAAATATAATTTATTGTTTCTAATGATGTGCCATCAGTTTTAGTGTTCAAGTAAAAATATGATGGTTGCCTCGAGGAAAAATGATTAAATATCCGTCTGTCAATTGGACTGCCCAAATAAAGATACCATTAATCTGGATGGTGAAGAAAAAATAGAAAATTTCTCAAGGCATAGAAAGAAAGAGCAATTACTCCAGGCAGAAACGATAATCTAAGTAAAATTTAAACAATGAACTTCAGGATAATAATGCTTCAATCTATTTTATGATCCTGTTTCTCTCCTATACTTCAGCCTTGCCTTTCTAACTATGGAATGGACTTCTCCATGAACACAGCCGGGCAGACCCTCAAAGTAAATATCTCCTCTGCCCTTTCTCCCACCTGTTGCTTTCTACCTCAGTTAATGATCCCTCATCCTCCCAGCCATCTAATGATTTTTGGAAATAGTTTGAACGTCCTTTGTCTCACCCACTCTATACAGTAACTTACCCAGTACTATGAAATTTTTAGTCTTAATGTTTTTTGTATCCATTTTTTTTCTTTCAGATTATACCTATTCATTTATTCATTAATTCATTAATTGCTTTCCGGGCGCCTTCTAGAATACTACCACTGTAGCTTCCCAGAACCACAGTGATGAATCAACCAAGCAAAATCCCTACACTCATGACTTTACATTTCATAATTATGAAGTGAACAAATACAAATACTGTGTCATTTTTCCGCATATGTTATGTGCAGAAATACCACTTCTTCAGAGTGGTTTGCTTAGAAAGGTTGTCCAGAGAAAGCAGAAGACAAAGAACAGAAAGAGAATCAGTTAAGAAACTGCAGCAGCTGATACATGAGCATGTGTCCTGGTAAAAATCTCTCCGTAGCTATGCGTAGGTAGGATTGTGCTAGCCCCTGGGCATGCCAGGACGTGCTATCACAAATCAATGGCAAATTTATCTCTTCTCCTCATTCTTGCTGTTCTTCAGTTTTTCCTTACTATGGTCAACTCCACAAACTCTGAAGGTGGCTTGAAATTTAGCAGATGCTGAGGAAGTAGGGGGCATTTCTACGCTCACTTAAGAAATTGTTAAATACATAATTTCTTTGATAATGTAAGGGTAAAATACAAGATGAAAACATTTCATTATTTGATGGAAATGTTACATATCATAGATGTTTATTAAGATTTTTTCAACCCCAGATTCAAAGTTCCAAAAGACCAGTCTGGTTTGAAAAAACTGAGAAAAAGTCTTATTAAAAGAATTCTGACACGTGACCCCACAAAAGTAGCAGTGACCTTAAGAACTTGTTACAAGGAACATCCAGTTTTGGCAATGTCAGTAAGCTGAGATACATTAACCATGGGAAACTACCATTTTAAGATTAATTATAAATTAATAGTTCAACTGTCTTCCACATTTCCCCTGAAGTACAAGTCATGGAGGCACAGGAGAAGACAATTACCAGGTTTAATAGAGTAAGAATTTTGAGAAAGAATGTTTGACTCAAGGTAAACAAATCAATTTTATAAGTAAAAAAGCCTACTGCTCATTTTTAGTTTATTTATTTGTTTGCCACCTTAATTTTATGCTCAACCTCACCTATAAAAGGCACCAAACTAATGCTTTCATCAATAGGACTACTTCAGCGTTATAAAGACATTGTACTGTATTTACTGTGATTATTTGGCTCTCATAAAATTTACTCTGGTATACATCACAAAATGCAGTCTCTTCAAAAGCAATAATTTGCCTAAATGATACTTTTTTACAATATATTTTTATTCACAAGTAATCTTATTTAAATTTGATTTACTAGTTTTAGTAAAAGAAAAAAAAAAAAAGGAGTGGAGTAATATTGGGTTTCATTAACTTTTTTTTCCTTTTGAGACTGAGTTTCACGTGTCGCCCAGGCTGGATTACAGTGGTGTGATCTCAGCTCACTGCAACTTCCACTTCCTGGGTTCAAGTAATTCTCCTGCCTTAGCCTACTGAGTAGCTGGGACTACAGGCTTGCACCTCCATGTCTGGCTAAACTTTGTATTTTTAGTTGAGACGGGGTTTCACCGTGTTCACCAGGCTGGTGTCAAATTCCTGACTTCAGGTGATCTGCCTGCCTAGCCCTCTCAACGTGCTGAGATTACAGGCATGAGCCACCACACCTGTTTCATTAACTCTAAAGTTAAGGGTTTCATTAACTCTAAAGAACAGGAGTGGTGTTTGTATAAGAAACACCAGGACTTAGGGATTTAAAAGTGTGCTAGCTTCTCCCCAGCCACTCTCCATTTCTGTCCCTTCTACACTGGGCTTTGGTGAGAGTCTCTTCTCCACACAGCTTTATACCATAAGGGTGGAACACGGCCACAGGCTGTGGTAGGTCTGCATCATCCTAGATAATCATCAACAGACTTTCTCCTCTCCCTACAGATATCAGAGAGGTGGCTTACAGGATACTTTCCATTACAGAGTTAGTATGGAAAATCTAGAGAAGGATTCTGATTGGCCTGGATCTCATCATACTATACACCCTTGCATTGAGAGGAACAGGATATTCTTGAGTCCTAAGTTAGTGGTGGTGGTGAAATGCTATGATTTGCATACAGAGCCACAGGACTTTTGCAGAGATGGATAGATGTGCTGGGGGAGTGGGTGCAGGAACAGAACAAATTACATATTGTCTGCAGTGCAATTTGAAAATATTCTAATATCTATGCTTTTGCAGAAAAGTTATTGAATAAATTCATATTCTCAGTATATTGTGTAAATTCCTTGTTTTGAAATTTAAAATACTCTACAAAAGTACAGAAGGGAGACCCTCTAATATTTGAAAATCCAATTCTCATTGCTGTTGTTTTGATCTTGCCATTAAGTGCTACCAAACATGCAAGGCTCTTTTTTGGTCTCTTACCACAAATAGAAACCTGCTGTCCTTCACATGATTTAGAATATAAAAGAAGAAAGGATTCACCTTTAACATATATGCCCCAATTTCTACCCTTGTTATTTCTCAAATTTCATTGAAGTTGGGCCTCACTGACCATTGGTATTTTTTTTTTTTAATTTTTCTTTTCTGCTTTAGCTACTTTCCTATACTCTATTTGTTACAAACATTGTTCTCTGACACCTACATAATTTTTACAGCCTTTTGGAGGGCCATTTTGTTCCATTTGGAATTTAAATTTATGTTTGGTAAGACTATGTTATCCATCAGATCTTTCTGTGACTCAGACCCCCCAAAGCTGTTTTCTTCTCAGAAGAATTGTTCTGCTAGTGCCCAGTCCTTTCATCATAACATCTTGGCACATTATTGTAAACGCCTCTCCTGACCTTTTACATGGAGTCAGACAGCCAAAGAGAGCAAATGAATAAGCTTTGGGAAACAGCCTGAATCTAGCTTTCAACCTTAGCATCCTTCTCCTTGTCCATTCCAACTAATGGGTCTGCCTTTCTTATGTCTGGTCTTTCATTTGTGGATTCATATTCGAGTGACTGATATCCATCTCAGATCCAGTGACTGATATTCCAGTTACTGATACCCATCTCAGATCCTTACCCTTGTGCTGGCAACCTATCATGGCATTTCTCTGTGTCACTGATTTTTGTTAGTCTCGCTCCCTTCTCAGACCTCTCTTAAAGATTTATTTGTAGCGAAACTCCATCTCAAAAAAAAAAAAAAAAGATTTATTTGTTCACTTTCTCTGTTTCACCTGAACTCTGTAGTTCCAGGTACAGCTAGGACACATTGCTCACTCAAATTGAATCCAGCCCAGCCAGACTAGCCACAGTCTTTCTGTCACAGTCTTAAACAGAATCAATATGAATTTTTGCTGGTGTTAGCACTGTCACCTTAGTGGGTTATAATTTTCTAAGGCTTCTTGTGAGGACTAGTCAGTAAGGCTACCAAAATCTTAAAAACTTACACATCATGATGGTTATCACTATCATGGAAATAAGAGCTATGATGCCCCAAGTTTATTTCAATGAGTACATTTTATTAAAATGTACATAGACAAAATAAACCCCTTCTCCACATGTGTAATATTAAAAAATTCCTTCTCATTTCAGCTTCTTTCTCTCTCCATAACAACCTTTATATTCTATAATGTATTGTAGAATTTTTAATGGAAAAGATGAAGAGAGTATACTTGTATATCTGGCTTTTGCTTCAATTGTGGTGAGGGACAGAGGAATTCTTGGCACCTTGACAGCTATATTAATTGTTTACATGTAAGAGAAATGTTGAACTTACATACCTTTAATGCAAAGAACATGTTAAAGGATCTGAACTCTAATCATCGAAAGACACTCTGAAAACATTCGTAAGAAAATTCCAGTAATCTTTGGAGGATACTCTCAGTGGGTAAAATATATAAAATGTTAGAAAGTTTTAAGAGGATTTAAGGAGAAAAAGGAAAGAGGAGCTCAGATTCATCTGACTGTGGAATATCCCACAGCTTTGAAACTTTTGCCTTAAGCTCAGGACAAATACAGCTTAGTCCAATTCCAATTGAGCATCCTCCTTTTAAGGTTTTCTCAGCAAATAATGCTGTGTTTTTGGCCAAGGGCCTTTCCAGGAGAACAGGAACTGATAGGGACAGTAGGCAGAGAAATTCTAGGCAGAAAAGGGCAAGTCCCTGGTGAAAACCCCACCCTCAAGCTAAAAAGCCTGAAACCGTAGCCCAAAGTGAGAGCTTGTATCCCTGTTTTCCCACTTGAATGTTGCCTTTCCTAAAACCACCCATGCCCACCCCATATCCCAAACGTCGCCTATAAATACACCAGACTCAGAGAGAAGCAGAGACTATGGCTGGATGTCAGAGAGAAGTGGCTCGGCTTCAGAGGGAGCTTGACAGCGTAACTTTGGAGAAGAATCAGTTGCCATAGATGGTCGGACTTCAGGGGAAGATTACTTAGGCGCCCAATCCCCTTTTCAGCTTTCCATCTCCTTTTCATCTCCCAGTGAGAGCCGTTTTCATTGGCAATAAAATCCCCAGCACTTACCATCCTTCAGTGTGTCGGTGCGACCTCATGTTTCCTCTACGCCAAACAGGAGCTCAGGAGCCAGGAGTGCAGGTGCAAAGAGGCTGCTACACCGGCCCTGTGCCCTTGCTGTCACAGGGCAGCCGACTCACGCGAAAAGGCAAAGGGCCCACTGAGCTGTTAACACTTAAGCCGTCCGTCTGGGCTCAGCAGACTTAAAAGGGTACTGTAATATGCCGTCTGGGGCCTCAGGCATTGCAGGCACCCCCACCTGGAAAGTGCCGCTGGGCCTGGCAGGAGCGAACCCCTGCCACGCCAAAACAGCCGGCTGGTTTACGCCAGTTCCCGTAGGTCTCCTTTGCTCGTGCGCTCCCTCCCTCCCGTGAGGAGTTGAGAGCAGTGGGCTTGGTCTAAGGAGGCACACCTGTCACGAGTCCCGTGAATGGGTCAGGGAAGCATGCTGCCTCAGTGTCAGGGCCTGAGTGTGGGCATCTCAGGGCCTTTTCCATTCTCCCTGTGTTCCAGGCTGCTGCCTCCAGTGTCCTGGCCTCCCAATGGAAGAATGCATGTGACACCTGGCAATTCCTATCACTATTTCTGGCTGAATAACTCATCTGTGAAGTCAGGAAGCTCAGCCCATCCATCTTTCTGGAGCTGGTAATAAGTATTTTCAGCTGAGCATCTGGGAGGGCAGCTATTGTACACGTGGCTGATATATAACCCTAAATTACTAATCCAGAAAAGATCATTAGAGATTACTTAGGCCATGTTCTGATTTTACAAATGAAACAACTGAAGCCAAAAGTAGTAAAAGCATTTGTTCTCAGCAATCTAGTAAGTTAGTCACATTATGAAGCTCACCTCTTCAAAGCTTATTCCACCGGATCACTCTGCCTGCCCTATTTTTTCTTTTAAATGATCAGAGTAGATTTGTTTCTAAAATAAAACTCTTCCACTAACTGACATTTTAAGAACATGAAAACATTTAAGTAACAAAATATTACTAAAGCCCTCAGTAATGTGGCCTTATTTACACAAGAGCAATAGCCAGTGATGGGTAATCTCCTCCTACCGCACTATGTTCATAACTTTATTAGACCGCTTGTCATGCTCTATGTAATAATCTTTCTCCATGTCAGTTTTTCTGACCATTAATGCTAGTTTATCAGGGGCATGCCTTTTTCATGCCTAAATTAATAATGTCCAACAGAAAAAAGTTTAATACATGCATGGTATCTAAATGAATGAATTCATACCTATATGAATACATGGAAAATTTGAGGAAGAAAGTTACATATGGTGGTGAATTCGTGCTATAAGGAGCAGATAACCAGGACTGGATTGATGTGGGCTTGACATTTGAATAAGGAATAGAACTCTAAGTTTATATATGGTCTTGCATGACCATACAACATTGTATAACCTATGAATTTGACAGTCTGTTCTCACAGCTTGATGTGCAGCGAATAAAGTTACATATATCACAAGTTCCTTTTCCATACTGCAGGAAAACACCATTTTCATTTTCCATGTCTCCCCAGTAATCATTCAAATGTCAGCTAAGTACAAGATGATGCGTTTTTATTTTTAAATGTGAGTGGAGACAGAGGACATGAACAAACTAAAGATTGTGGGAAATTTCAGGATGACAGAGGGTTACTGTGCTGTGATTTACGGATTACTATTGTGGAGAAAGTCACAGTTATTACAAGGAGAGAGGTATTGAGGAGATAGTGGAGCCATTTTTCCCAGTCCTGTCCTTAGATTCAGAAGATTTTAGTGAGTTTTGGGAGTAGGTAGTAATGGAAGTGATTGATTGAAATACTATCACATCCTTCAAACCACTGCACAAACCAACAAACACACATGAAATATATCGACTTTTGATTTCAGCCCAAAGTAAAGAAAACCTTCTACAAAAACACAGTGACCTTTTGGAAGTGGATGAATCTTTCAGAGTAGGTTTTGGTGCCCTAGAATAGGATCCTCCTCTGTGGCACTAGTGGTGGTATGCGGTGTGACTGCTGGCTGTTATTCCCTACCCTTATGCTTAGAGCCTGTGGTGTATATACCTTCTTCCTCATGCAGAAGCAAGGAAGAGCAGGAGAAAAAGAGCAAAACAAAACTATCCGTGATATTAACGTTTCAATATTAATAAAGAGGTGGGAAAAATTCTCAGAAAGAAAGCATATGGCCAATTTACTCAACCAAGTCATGTAGCCCTATAGCAAGCAATGATAACTTTGGGAAGAAAATAGAACTTAACTAAATCTTTATGAGTGTTCTATAAGAGAATCAAGATGCTCCTGCACTAATATAAGAACAACTTACACTGAGAAAGAGGCAATGCAGGGACCTCATGGTATTGAAGTAAGTCAACATAATTAAAAATCAAGATAAAGTAAGGAAAAAGATTAGAATTTTCTCAGAACATGGTTAAATAAAGAGATATGAAAAATTTTGGGGAAAAAAAAGGCAAACAGAATCAGTCCAAAGGACCAACATCTCTCTACTAGTATATCCAGAAAAAGAGGACAAACAATTATAGGGAGATTAATTGTAGAACACAAACAAAAATATGTGTTTTAGACTGAACGAGCCATTGAGTACTGAGAAATTACCTGCTGATTATGATGTACATTATTTGGGTGATGTAGACACTAAAAACCAAGACTTTATCACTACTCAATATACGCATGTAACAAAATTGCACTTGTACCCCTTACATTTATGCAAATAAAAAAATGAAAAACAGCTGATACATGATGTTGAAATAAAAGTTCAAAATACCATGTATGACATCGCCATTTACTTACCAAATCTGAAAACAGAACGAAGTCATTTACTTATCTCTCCTTCTTACTCAGAAGAAATTGAATTTGTTCAGATATCTAATAGGAAATAATATCTTAAGATAAGTCTAATGCCCTTTCAACCACAGGAGATAAGCTTTTACTTGTTTAATGATGGAATGAACATGTTTGCCCATTATGGCCAGTTAAATGAAAAAGGAAAACTTCGCTACAGGAGATTCTGTGGGAAATATATTTTTTTCTGACTAAGAGAAAGAGAAAGGGAAAGAAGAGGAGAAAAAGAGAATGAAAAAGAGGATGAAGAGTAAGAGGGAGGAGGAAGAAAATCCTTAAATCAACCTCAAAAGCACCTATGTTTGTATTTTGTTGTATGTGAAATGTATAAATACCTTTTATGTTAATTAAATCCTGTATCCTTTACTTGCATCTGTAAAGAACCTTACTACAACCAAGACTAAAAAGAAGCTCCAAAAGTTTTGAAGTTGGAAGGGAGATGACCCCCAATTAGAATGAGATGAACATGATACCTTTATTCAAGATCGCTGGATATTTAATGACAAAGAAATAGCATCTCAAAAGTTTTGTAATAAACAGTTTTGAAACTGGGATTCTATAACCTATTAAACCATCAAATATGAAGTTATGCAAAATTATTCTCTCTCATACATTTTTCTTGAAGTAATTATGCAATGCTCTATATCAGCAAAATGAAAAAGGAATCTAAGAAATGAAGATGAAAAATCTAAGTAAATTGGAGAGAAGTGAGAGAGAGAAAAAAAGATCCCAAATGACAGCTGTGCAGCAGTCATAATAAGCAATCTGTACAAAACTGACCTTTTATCAAGAAGCTGCCTAATCCTGTGCTGTGATTTTAAAAGCATGTATTTCTTCTCTCATTGAGATAAAGGCAATTAGAAATTCCAGAAATAACAAAATGTATTAAAAATATGATCCAAATAGCAAGCAACATGGCAAGATTTTTATTCGATGATTAAGAAAATGAATTATGTTGAATCTTGGTGATTTTAAGATTCTCCTTTGAACAGCATAGAACTTATTACTTAGTATTTCTAAAATATGCCCCTTTTAGTTTTCAGAAGAAATGGTTTCTCCTACTTGGCACTATTGACATTCTTTGCAATGGGTGAATATCCAGTGTGATACTTGGCAGTATCTCTGGCCTCTACCAGCTAGATGCCTTTAGCACTCTAGTTGCAATGATCTCAAATGTCTCCAGTCATTGCCAAATGCACCTTTGCAGAGGGGGCTTGGGAGTCAGAATTGCTCCCAATGGAGAATTGATTGCTATAGGAAAAAAAGGACATCTTTTTTAAATCTGAAAAGATGATATAAATGTTCTAAATTTTGATACATAAAAGTAGGATCACAATTGAGAGAAGATGAATGATGATGTGTGAGCAAAGAAATAGATGGAAGTAAAGGATATATAGTTTCTTCTTATATGGTAGAAAGATGAGACACTGAAGTTCTTGAACTCATATAAATATCAAGGTAATTCTTAAATTTCTAGACAATCATCAACAGACTAAAAATAACTATATAAAATTTAAAAAGTCATTGGAGGAAGGAAGTATAATTATAGGAAATGATATGAGTATTTTTCATAATAGATAATAACAAATATAGGTGAAGAGTTTAAAATAAAGAAGTAACTGTTTTTGCATATAATTATTACCCAAAGCACTAAATGTAAAAAGCCAAGTAAGTTTTCTCTAAAGAAAAGGTTTGACTTTCTACATTTTTGCTGTCTCTATTTGTGTATGTATTTATATATGCATACATTATAATTTAAAATATCTTCTGAACAATAAATTTTATTTGCCTTTAAATATATCTCAGTATCTACCATACTCAATGACCCTCAGGGACTAACTATTATAGTTTTCATGGTAAAGAAAGTGTTAATAGCCATGAACGGGATAATTTTCAAATCAATTTCTGGTATTTTTTCCTTTCCAGATTACCTGGGCAACATTTTTCTAAAATTTTTATTGAACATTGTGATTCAATTTCTTCTTGCCTGTTTGACCCGGCTAATGTGTGATCTCTTTTTCTACCCATTTAGCCTGGCTTGACTTCCTGTCAATCAATTTCCAGGTGTCCATGAGATAACCAAAATTTGGGGCACTAAAGAGCTCTTAAGCAACCCTGCATGCTCATTTGGCCCTCATATTAGGGGTCAGCAGTTTAGTTCAGAGTGAACAGGATCTAAGAGCTCAAATGAATAGGATAGAGCAACAGTCCTTAGGCAGTCATTCTCTAATCTTTGCTGGCAGAGCCTTTAAAGACTGCTAGGAGAGTTAATTATGCAAATTAAATTGGATGAATCTATTTACAGAAAGGCAGTATTGGACAGAGCCCTGGGCATAAACATTTGCCTGGCATCCCCTCCCACAAGCAACATGAGACCACTGTAGACCCTCTGTGATCTGGATATGTTTGTCCTATAATTAATAAAGGGCAAGAAAGTTTATCTTTAATATGAATCACAGATAACTTAAAACACTAGACAGAATCAAAACACAGTGAACCAGCTTTGTAATATTTAGTGTTTAGTGAATGCCAGAAACATTTCTGAAGCTCTGAAATACTTTCACAAAATATATATACACATAAAGGCATGCACAAACGCAAAACACAAACACACACTCACATTTGAGCTAATTAGACACAATTCAAAATATACATACATTTGTATATATGTGAACTAACATGTATGCATGTATACACGTTGTGTCAGCATTTATGATATATGCACATGTAGAGAAAGAGAGAAAGCACACATTGTTGGTGCTAGTATAAAATTTTCAGTTATAACATCACTAAATTCTTTTTTAAAAAACATAATAGCATATCTATACATATTTTGAGGGTACATATGATAATTTAACACATTCATATAAATTTTAAAGATGTAATCAGTATAACTGGGATGCTCATTACCTTAAATATCTGTCTCTTTTTTACGCTAGAAACATTTGAATTATTCTCTTATAGCTATTTTAACATTTATATTAGATTACTGCAAACTATAGTCACCCTACTGATCTATCAAACATGAGGTCTTATTTCTTCTATCTAACTGTATATTTATACCCATTTATCAAACTCTCTTCATCCCCCCTCCCAGTGTTAGCATAAATTAATCAATAGATTATCTAGAAAACAGATGAAGTCATTCAGAGACTTTTTAAATGCTTATTTATATTGGTAGTGTGTTCACACTTCTAGCATTCTATCTTAGAGAAATAGATTATCTACAAGGTAGTTATGCATGAATATTGATTCATCACAATACTATTTAAAATTTTTAATATAAATGCCTATAATTGGAAAAAGAATAAAGAAGTCATAGTATATTCATAAACATAATAGAATGTAGTGTGCGTGTGTGTGTGTGTGTGTGTGTGTGTAATCATGTGGAAAAGTTTTATAGCATAAATTAAATAAAAGGTTATAGAAATATTAATTCTCATATACACCAGCACACATCCACATGTACATACACACACACATAAATAGGGGGAAAACAATCTGCTTTAAATGTTAGGAGATTAATGGTTGCTTTTATTTTTCCACAATTATTTTTTCCCAATGATTATACAATAAGCATATGTCACTTGTGTAATCAGAAAAACAGCCATTATTTATGAAATGAGACTAAAAACCCTAGTGTCTTTCTGAAGTATTTGGGGTTTTTTGTTTGCTTGCCTGCTTGTTTACAACATGAAATATTTTTTAAAGAAGAATAAAATGGGAAATGTTTCCTTTGAGCCATGAATACACATATTAAAGTAAATAAAAGCATGAAGTTTTGAATAGCTATTGGCATTATTTTAGCAATTTAATCATCTTATTTTTTTAGCCAGTTCCTTTTCCCTTTGCGATGGCTCAGAAATTAAATGACCTTTTCTAACTAAACACACTCAGATATAATCACAGGTAATGGTGGTATTATGTAAGTTCAATAGCTACAGTATACCTTCAAACGTGCATTCTATCAACTAGCAATTTTCCCAATCAGCTGTTCATTTGACTGTGTCGTACTCCTTTAAAACCCCAATCATGGAGGTGGCTCTTGAGAAATAAACTGTTCTGTTTGAACTCAGTAGGTAATGAATGTTCAAGGACTGAATGTGCTTTCTGCTCTCAGTAGCACAGTGTGCTTTCACTGTTTTGCAGTCATTTTCTTCAATTCAATGCAAATACTTGTAATTTCTCACAGAAATAAATGCTATTAAATGCCCTATTTCTCTCCTATATGTCAGAAATATTATACCCCACAATAGGCTGTATTTTTGTCAAAATTAAACATCTACATTGTAAGCCACAGATAGACCCTGGATAACCAAAGTTGTCAGCTAGGAATAAATAAAACTTCCAGCATGCAGCAGATCAATTAGTAACGACAAGTAGGCATTTTTGTATGGCAGCTACCATCCCCTTTCATCTCCACTGCTGTATCTGGTTATTTGAATTTTTCATGTAAATAAATAGCTTGCCAGTTATCACCAATAGGAATCTAATGGAAACAAGTAATATGATCACTTTCTAATTTTAATCTCTAATTTGTGACAGCTTGTTCTAACTGAGTATATGAAAGTAAAAAATACAGCTTCATTTGTAAAGGACTATTGCTTGGATTTCCTCTATTTCAGATTGAGTGAAAATTACATAGTGATTACTGGAGGCCATTGATGTGCCTTGGGATTTTTTTTTTTTTTTTGCCCCTCGCCCCCTTTTTTTGTTTTGTTTTTGTTTTGTTTTGAGACTGAGTTTCACTCTTATTGCCCAGGCTGGAGTACAATGGCCCTCTCAGCTCACTGCAACCTCTGCCTCCCAGGTTCAAGCAATTCTCCTATCTCAGCCTCCTAAGTAGCTGGGATTATAGGTTTGCACCACCACGCCTGGCTAATTTTTTGTATTTTTGGTAGAGATGGGTTTTCACCATATTGGCCAGGCTGGTTTCGAACTCCTGACCTCAGGCAATCCACCCGCCTCAGCCTCCCAAAGTGTTGGGATTACAGGCGTGAGCCACTGTGCCCGGCGGGACTTTTTTAGAGAGTATGAAACTATATTAGTTTGGGTGTTAACTGAATTAATACGTAGAGAAAGTCAAGAAAGAGCAGATTGAGAAACTGATCCTAAATTAGAAATAATTACTTTTATAGTTATTTTAAAGTTTTTGTTACTCTTCAGAAATGAATGTAGTGTGACATTCTTAACTTAGAAAAGATCATACACATTTATACATATAGCACATACAGGACTGGCAACTCCAAGGTGAATGATTTTTCTAACCAATGTATAGTAGATTTAGAAACCACAATCAAGTTAGGAAGTTCCATATCCCAGATAATAAAACCACTATGTTGTTCCTACTCCTCATTTCAAGAGACAATAAAATGAATGAATGAAGAAAGACTTTCTTAAATGTCACTTTGATACAACCACTTTAAATGCTTTGCAAATGTTAACTCATTTAATCTTCATTACAACTTCCTATTAAAGATGAGGAAACCAAGACATAAAGAAGTTTAATAACTTAGGTGGTGTCACAGTTAGAAAATAGCAAACCTGGAATTCAAAACTAGGCAATTTGGGGTGCAAAGAATCTAGCCATTCTCCCCACCTCTACACCGTGCCACCTCCTTCACACTGCCTGATGGTTTTTATGTAGTTTCGGGGATCCCCAGCAGCTGCCATCTCTGATTCTGTCTTGGAATATTGCTTTCATTTGCTTTATGTAATTCCTTCATTAAATAAAGCACATACAATGATGTAAAATATTGAAAATCATTATTTTACAAACGTTATTTCTTTTTGAGAACCCCAAAACCCTACATAGCATGCATTAATTTTCACTCTAGCTAGGTATTTAGAAGCACTACTAAATATAGGCTTTTGGCTGACTCTAGGAAAATGGAAGGAGTGAAGAAGAGTGGAGGGATCTGAAATATCTTTTCATGATAGAATGCTCTTTTGTCCTTCAGATTGTTTTTGCAATTTTTTTTATAGTGGTGTGGTTGAGGTATTTGAGGTTAGGAGAGCTAAGGGAAGTTGGAAGACACTTGTATTTACTGGCTCTGCAGCCAAATGTCAAGCACTCGGTGTTGAGTCTGTGCAATGTCTCCCAAATGACACTGACATGAATCTCGATGAAGACAAAATAGGAAGGAGAGGCTGTGTACACTCCATCCTTTTATGTCTCCTCTTGGATTTTCATTTTCACTACTTAATTTCTTTCAGGTTTTGGCAGACTACCCATGTTTTACTTTTAGGCTGAATATAGAACTTTCTTAATCTATAGATTATGTGAATTCAAAGAAAATGTCCTTAATATTTGTGATGTACACACAAATATTTACATAAAATCTAGCTTTAGACACTAGTGAGGCTCCCAAGTAAAATTTTACCTTAATATATGACATTCTTTATCTAACAGCCAGGCCTGAAAGTGGTTCATTTATATTATCATAGTAAACGCTGTGTTGGACATACTACAGAGTTGTCCAAGTGGTTGTACAGAGAATGAGTGTTAATTTAGTTAAGGAAAAAAAAAGTTGATTCAAAATAGACTATTTTGTAATTGCATATAAACAGAACTGTACACTCACTTTCCAGATGTGATATTTTTTTCCTGTCACCAGAATCTTAAATAAACCACTACTTTAATATTCAGTCCAAGTTCAAATTATTTATTTCACTGCTAGATAACATAATATTTCACTTACAGTGCCCAATTTACTTCTAAAGAATAGATTGACAGCTAATTTTTATTCCCATCAAGTCTAAATTTTACAAGGATGTTTATACTTTTGAATCAGTGCCATTCTGTCCAGGTTTGCATTTCTGAAGGGATATTAGTAAAGGAGATCATTGCAAGTTCTTGAGACTATTCCACCATGCCAAATTTAATACTTGGTGCTTAATACAGACATATTGTTCTGCAATTACAGATAATAACTATATGGTAAGTAACTAACACATGAATAATCAAGTTAATATGCAGTAAAAATATGATACAGAAAAGAATAGAAGGTTATCACAGAAAAGTGTGAATTATATTCACAAAATTTAAATTAACAATAAGCTAGTATAATAAGCAGCTGCTTACAGAAATTGTTTATTAAATGTTGCAAATGAAAGTAAGATATCTTATTTAACTTGAAGTACCAATATATCCATCTGGTACAGCGGGGAAGAATGCCATGAACCACTGCATAAATATGTCAATTGAAACAAAACAGCTCTAGTGAAAGTTAAAGCCCAAAATATGTAGCTCCTTCTTATAGTACTCACTGTCCTTCCATGAATAGAATTTCCCATTAGCGAAGGAAAAATATGCCAGCCACATGTTTGTTAAACTGCAGAACGATTGGAAAGAATCTTAAAGTACAGTGGTTACAATTGTCATCCAGTGTTGACAGTATTTTTGCTGAAAATATTTTTAGCCTGCATAGCTTATTATAGCAAGTGCTACAATTAGGATGGCATTAAAATAACAGCTATCTATTTGGTAGAATTATGTAATGATGCTCAAAGTACTAGAACATGACAACAGTCCTATTGGCTCTTGACCAAGATAGATCATAATGTATACTGATAACTCAATTCAACCGTCTTGCTTTTCCCCGCATTGTATATTTAAATGCTCAGAGAGAGCAAATAATCATCTCTCTGGCACCACTGGCTAATAAAGTCTTAAACTTAAGCAAGTTTCTCAGACAATTCATGTATAATTCTTTAAGACTTGATATTTGTCTGTTTAAAAATTATATTCACTTTTATTAAACTTTTCTCAGGTAATTTCATATTTTCATGAAATTTTTATTATTATATTGTTTCACATTATACTCACACTTTTGGAAACTACTTATTTGGGGTAAAATAAAAATATTTCAGCCAGATTCTAAGGACTTCAATGTATTATAGTATCATAATTAAAATAGTTGGTAATATGATAACTTTGAATTAACAAGAAAATTTTAAATTACAACATATGCAATCTTGTTAAGGAGCCATATAGTATGTAATTCATGTTAGAAAAGGCAAATATATTTTAGTAGCCTTTCTGATTTTTTTTCTTTTTGCTGGTGGGTATTCAGTCATCGCAGCTCCCTGCGGACAGAGACCCAATATCCAATAGGTCTTCCCATTGTTCTGATGTTCAACTTCAACTGTTCCATGGAAGAACTCTTTCATGGGTCTAAAATAAGATAATTAAAGTGATATAATTGTTAGTTGTTCTAATAGTCTTTCCCATGGGGGAAGTTATACAAACCAGAAAACACTAACTTTGCTTCCATTCTCAATGGTCTTCTTGTTGCTTTTGGCATTTTAGAAATGTTTGGAAGGTGAGGTGAGTGGAAGCCTGCACAATGACAATCACAATTATTAATCCAGGTCACGGCAATGCCTCTGCTTTAGATACTATGCTAGCTATATTATTGAAGAGGCATAGTACAAGACAATGAGGATATATGCTCAGGAACATATCTAAAATTATTGATTTTAGAAATGTAAATTGTAGATTGACATGATTGTGAGTAAGTTTAAGAGTCAGGACAAGAATTCAAACAGTATTAAGGGGCTGTCTAAGTACCTGAATGGCCAGATCAACTGTTCCAGGTCCCTTATATAGCAGAGGCAAGAAGTGTTTTGAGAAATTAAATAGAAACCCTAATTTACGAAACAAACTATACTACAATTCTCAAAACTGACTGTACCATAACATGCACAAAACCATAATATGCAACAAAATTATCTAAGCTCGGTTTTAACCACAGCGCACACTTTCAGATTCATGTTTCCAAAGATAAGACCGGAGACAAACCCTGAATAACCTCATGTGCTCCGAAGTAAGACTACTGGCTATGCCAACAACTTGCTGAGTTTACAGATTCTGACTTTTCATGCCTAGGCAGCACTTACTAGTTTCCATTCTACAAAAGCTTCTGTAATTAATCCCAATTCCCAAACCTTAGGAAGATCCCTTTCTAACGTCCTTTTTTGAGACATATTGAGTTTATCAAGATGGTGTTCTTCTTGCTCATACAGATTTACAGATTTCAGGTTTGTGTGATAACAGGACCCTTGGTAGCCTCTAAGGTCTTTGACTCTTCATTCGTTTATTCCTTTAACTCTGTTGTATGAGATAAAGACTGAAAACAACTGTTCGATATGGCCACATAGATCTGATAAAGAAACTTGACAAGCAGTTTCATTGGCTAGTGGGGAAATAGCCTTATTTTAATGGACTTAAGAGAGAATAAATAGTGAGAAATTGGAGAAAGTGACCACAAACTATTTCAAAACACTTTGCTACAAAATGAAGTAAAAAAAAAAACAATAGGGCAGAACTTGGGCAGGGTCATGTAATTTAGCATGTTAGTGTGGTGACAGAAAAAATTTAAAGAGAAAAAGTGGAAAATGCAAGAGAGAAAGGGGGAAATCTGAGGAGCAAAATATTTGAGGAGTTGAGCGGGACAAGGGTCAAATAGAGGTATGACCTCCCTCACAAAGGGGTATGAATTGTTCCCAGAATATATGGTTATAAATGTAGACAGGTTGGTTGCTTTGGTGCATGACCAGAAGTTTCCCTTCCAGACTATTTTTCTGATTTGTCATATAAAGAAAAAGTCGTAAGAAATGAAGGAAAAATAACTAGGAACAGAATGATGTAGTGGAAAGATTGGGGGCCATGGTTCGAAGTTTAGGTTCAAAGCAGTATATGAAGAAAATACCTGTACTCCCTGTGCATGTTTATTGCAGCACTATTCACAATAGCAAAGATACACGATCATCCTAAATGTCCATCAACAGACTAATGGATAAAGAAAATGCAGTATGTATACACAATGTGATCCTCTTCAGCCATAAAAAATAAAATCCTTTCATTTGCAGCAACATGGATGGGACTGAGGTCATTATGTTAAGTGAAATAAGCCAAGCACAGAAAGACAGTTCTCACTCATGCGTAGTAGCTAAAAAAAAGTTGATGTCATTGACATGGAGAGTAGAATAATGGATACTAGAGGCTGGGAAACAAGGGTGGGAAGGAGAATGAAGAGAGGTAAATACAAACACACACTTAGATCAAATGAGTAAGTTCTAGTGTTCCACAGCAGAGTAGAATGACTATAGTTAACAATGTTGTATTATATATTTCAAAGTAGCTAGAAGAAGGTCAGGCATGGTGGCTCACATCTATAATCCTGGCACTTTGGGAGGCCAAAGTGGGCAGATCACTTGAGATCAAAAGTTTGAGACAGCCTGGCAAACATGGTGAAACCCATCTCTACTAAAAAAACAAGAATTGGTGGACATGGTGGGCTCCCATAATCCCAGCTACTCAGGAGGCTGAGGCAGCAGAATCACTTGAACCCAGGAGACAGAGGTTGCAGTGAGTCAAGATCGATTGCACCACTGCATTCCAACCTGGGCAACAGAGCAAGACTCCATCTCTCAAAAATAGAAAACAAAACAAAACAACAACAAAAAAACTTGGTCTTCTCATTTAGTATTAATATATCTAACTCTCCATGAGATACTCATTCTTGGAAAGTGATGTTATGTATGGATTATAACCATTTTCCTTTCAATTCTGAGAACTAGCATATTAGCACATAGCTGATATCTATTAAATTTTAGTTGATAAATATTAGCAAAATGTATATAATATTTACCTTGTGCCAGGCACTGTTCAAAACATTATATATAAATGTATTCATGCCTCAGAACAAACCTATTGAACAAGAACTATAAGCATCTTCACTTTAGAATAAAGAGAACTGGCCGGGTATGGTGGCTCATGTCTGTAATACCAGCACTTTTGGAGGCCAAGGCAGGCAGATCATTTGAGGTCAGGAGTTCGAAACCGGCATGGCCAACATGGTGAAACCCTGTCTCTACTACATATATAAAAAATTAGCCAGGCATGGTGGCGGGGCCTGTAATCCCAGCTACTTGGGAGGCTGAGGCAGGAGAATCACTTGAGCTCAGGAAACAGAGTTTGCAGTGAGCTGAGATCATGCCATTGCACTCCAGCCTGGGCAGCAGAGCAAGACTCCGTCTTAAATAAAAGAAAATAAAGAAGAGAACTGAAGCAAGAGAAAAGAGTAATGTGAAAATGTGATATACATATATATACAATGAAATACTACTCAGCCATAAAGAAGAAAGAAATAATGTCGTGTCTTTTGCAACAACATAGAAGGAACTGGAGGTCATTATTTTAAGTGAAATAACTTAGAAACAGAAAGTTGAATACCATATAGTCTCACTTATAAGTGAGAGCCAAATAATATGTACACATGGACAGTGACATTGGAGACTCAGAAGGGTAGGAGGGTGGAAGGGAGTGAGGGAGGAGAAATTACAATGTACATGATTCAGGTGATAGATACACTGAAAGCCCCAACTTCACCACTATGCAATATACCCATGGGACAAAACTGCACTGACTTCCCGATTCACTTATTATTTTGGAAAACAAGTAAAGAAAATGTTTGTGTTTTCAATTGTAGACTAGAAAGCAGGCAATAACTTTAAAAAGTGTTACTTTTAGTATACATGAATGGGGATATTCTCCTCCTCTTAGTCACTCAGGGACCTTGGGAGATGGAGGATCCAACTTGAGCCAAGCTTCCAGGATGACCACAGCAAGAAATGTGAATAATCATGCACACTCTCAAATGTAAAACATGACACCTCTGTTCACATTTCTTCAGCAAAATCCAATCATATTGCAAAGGGAAGTGAAAGAGTAAAAGCCTCCTGTGTGCCAGGCTGGAGAAGCTGCAGAATATTTGCTGTAAGGACTACAAGATGAGGATTATAACCTGGTTCTGAACCACACAGCTGGCACCCTGTCCCACTCGGATTCCAGCATGCCTTTCCGCGATGCTCTGACTCTACAAAACCAAGGGAGAGATGGCAGCCTGTGGCTTTACCTCCCAAACATTATTTTTCTCTTTGGAAAAATCTTAAAATATTTTTCATTTATTTATTATAGCTAATATATTTTAGCCAGTGTTTTTAAAACTGTAGATTCAGCAATAAATAAGATTGAATCCCTGCCTTGGGAGCTTGAAAGCTTGGAGGGAGAACACATAATTAACTAATAATTAGAATAAGGAGTCAAAACATTATTATGGATGAGAGCCTGGTATGCTGGCTGTCACTGCTGCTCTCAGTATCTCTGAACCAGTATCCCTTTAGCCTCCCTTGTCTAGTTTCTAATGACTTCTAGGCAACGATAAAATCGAGCATCATGTTAAATTTTTATAATAAATCTATAGCTTAGTAGGCTGTGAATGAAAACCTGAGGGCCTCCCAGTGAATAAATTAAAACATTCCTCTTTTTTCTTGCTTCTTCTTGGACAATTTTAGAAGATGCAACATTACAGAAAAGGGGTCTCAATGCAACTCCACGAGAGGGTTTTGGATCTCCTTCAACAAAGAATTCAGGGTGAATCCATAAAGTAAAGTGAAAGCAAGCTCATTAGGAAAGTAAAGGAATAAAAGAATGGCTACTCCATAGACAGAGCAGCCCCTAGGGCTGCTCTTTGCTCATTTTTATGGTTATTTCCTGATGATATGCTAAACAAAGGTGGATCATCTATGCTTCCCCTTTTTAGACCATATAGGGTAACTGTCTGATGTTGCTAGGGCATTTATAAACTGTCATGGTGCCGGTGGGGAGTGTAGCAGTGAGGACGACCAGAGGTCACTCTCGTGGCCATCTTGGTTTTGGTGGGTTTTAGCTGGCTTCTTTAATGCAACCTGTTTTATCAGCAAGGTTTTTATGACCTGTATTTTGTGCTGACTTCCTGTCTCATCCTGTGATTTAGAATACCTTAACCACCTGGGAATGCAGCGCCGTGGGGTTCAGCCTCATTTTACCCAGCTTCTACTTAACAATGGAATTATTCTGGTTCACCTGCCTCTGATAGCAGTATCTTTAACAAAAATTTCTCTGTATAAGAGAAGTATTAGTATGCTAGTTTAAATTGTGTCCATTTATGCTTTGTCTACGGAGAATAAAATGCAGACATGAGGACTAATTAGTTGGTTTGATGTAGATAACCAGTGGGGTTGATTTACGTGATAGGACAAAAATGTCTTACTCACATTTTCCACATTGATTTTCTGCACCGAACAAAGGAGATAACCAAGATATCTCTTTAGTGGGTGACAGACATCTATGCATTCAGAAATTCATTTAATTTGCCAGTTACTACTGTCAAGAATAATATATCCAAAAAAAGGAGGTAAAACAAGCATTCTGGAGATATTTTTCAGTCATTGCCTGGGTGACTTTCCAGCTCAACTAATGTGCTATTTATAGTGAGATGAAATTATTCAGTGTCGGTGGTCTGCATTTTCAAACCAGTACTGTTTCTTGCTCTGGAAATGGATTGATCTTTTCTGATTGTTTACTTTCTTTCCTGCCAACCACAGGTGGTGTGGGGGGTAATGTTTTAATCCTGCTAATGTTCTCTTTCAAAAGCAAATTAGTCTTAGCTCAAAAGAAAAACGTAAAAGTGAAAGGACTAGAGGCATGGCAGAGGCTTTCACATTTTGATTATACAACGGTTATCAAGACCCAAATTCTCCTGTACTCATCTTCACCAGGCTTCTACTTGTGCCAGTGACCCCTGGCACTGCACTCGGGCCTGAGCTGCCTCTTTGCACTTTTCCTTACCTCCATAGAACCCAGTCTCTCACACCCAGTCTCCCAAACCCAGTCTTCTCAGACTCAGGGGGAAAGGTAACGATAAAAGAATTTTTGCAAAATAGATAGCCACAGGTACACAAGGAGCACTGGATGGAAATCTACAAAATAGCACTCCCAACATTCCCATTTTATATAGCAAGTTTATAAAACAAACTATGCAATATTTTCAGTAGTGACTCTGAGTGACAATAACACACGACAAGCTCATGAACTCTTATATGAGTTTTAAATGATGGTGGTGGTAAGGAATTTAGGAGGACTAGAATGATGGTAGTAAAGAAAAAAGGAGAGTGTAAAACCATTAATACTGACCTGACTTCATTTATTTGGATAGACAGTCAAGAATTCATTTGAAGAACAATTTGATGAAGATATTAGATGCTGGGTGTTCGGTCTAGATTCCTTAATTTTCTCCTTTAACCTATCATCAATACACTTTATTATACAAACTCCCTTCAAATTATCAAAAGTGATTTGCTATGTGAAGTATATTAATGGATTACAGAAAGTGAAAAGAGATTTTCTCTCTGTTGAGATTCAAAAAAGAAAAATTAGCTTCCTAGCTTTCCTGGAAATGAGAAATGGACTGAAAAATAATTCTACATGATGACTTGTGTTGTTATTCCATGATGTTAAAATAAACCTTTCATTTTGTGATAATTGTAGGTTCACATACAGTTGTAAAAAACAAAAATTGATAATCAATTTACAGCATGACAGTGTGAGAAACTTCCCTGACCTTCTCCCCAATGAAACTGGTGAAAATCAGTTTAAAAAGCAACCCTTCTAAAGCTCTTGAAAGGGACTTAAGGGCAAACAAAAAACAAAAAAACTCCATTGGAGAAAACCTATGAAAAGTATTTCAAAAAGGCAAAAGTCTGTAGTATTTGAACCAAGACCACTCCTGCCCTTTCCTTTCCAGTTCAGTGTTATTGAAACAACCAAGAACACAGGACTCACTAGCCCCACAGGTTTCAGTCCTCTGAAATATACCTTTGGCTACCATCTCAAGAGGAATAGGACTTTCACATTTTTCATCCTGCCTTCAGCTACTTGTCGCTTTAGCTAATGAAGTCAAAAGTTGAGTGCTCTCTTCTTCCATCCAGCTCCCATTTGTGAAAGGGAGGTTCTGCCTGGTATCATACATCTTGAGCACACTGGGATCTGAATTCACATTGTCTCAGTTTGGGAATGTGGAAGTTCCATACTAAAGAAGGCAACTCAGATACTTCTGGCTGCTGTCTCTCCCAACACTGAGTGCTCGATCCTTTGAGTAGGGATATCACTCAGACAAAAGCTTGCCATTGTCTTCCTCACCAGCCCCAGAGCTCAGCTCGTAGATTTTTACCTTGGAAAAGAAGAAACTCCTAAACTGGATAACTATGACTCTCTTCCCAAAGGAAATTAATTTATTTACAGTAGAGCATAAAGTTTAAAACTAGGAACACAATCAAATACAGTGGAGGTTATGGTGAAAGGCAAAAGGAAGGAGATTGGTGGATTTAAAGAAGATACATCTTAGACCATAAGTGGACTATTAATAAAGGAGTCTTTCTGTGGTCACAACAAATATCAAACTCTGACCTTAGAAACAGTTCCTTCAAAGTAGCCACAATTTGATAAGATTTGTCTGTAGAGCTACCCATACTTCATGGCATTGTTGAAAATAATACAGCAATCAGCAAGCAATTAGTGGAGTTTAAAAAGCTGTATGTAGCTAAGAAAAGAGAGTAAGAGAGCCTTCCCAATACTATTGTCATCCCATAGAAACTGTTGACACACTAAGAACAGTGTCTACCTAAGTAACAACATCAGTGGCTGAACACTGTGTATATATTGGGCAGTGGTTGGAGTGGAGGGGATAGAATTTACTAAAATGATCCAGCTGTCACTAGATAAATAAACAAGCAAATAACAATAACAATTCCTGGAAGAGAAGGAGAAGTACCCATAGTTGTTACAAACATATTATCTAAGAGGTCTTAGAAAATTATGAAGCATGAAGAGAAATGAAAACATAACCTGTATGCCAGAAGAAGAAAGAAATATAAAAATCAGACAACAGAAACTGCTTGTGAACATGACCAGATATCAGATTTAACAGAAAATGACATGAAAATAGGTGAAATAAATATGTTTACAGACTAAATAAAAGCATAATTAAAGAAGTAAAAGAAGTGATGGTGACGATGCCACATCACATAGAGAATATCAATAAAGGAATAAAAATGATCAAAAAGAACCAAATGAAAATTCTGAAGTTGAAAATATAATAATTAACATTTAAAAATTACTACTAGAATGAGATCTACAGTAGATTTGAACTAGCAGAAGAAAGAATCAGCAATCTGAAGGTACACACATAGGGGTTTTGCAAGTTGAAGGGCAGAGAGAAAAAAAAATGATAAAAAAGGAACACAGTCTCAGATAAATATGGAACACCAACATACACATAATAGTAACAGAGAAAGAAGCAGAAAGAATATTTCAAGTAATGACAGAAAAAATCTCATATTTATAAAAAAAAAAAAAAAAAAGAGTAAGCATCCAGGACTCTACAATCTACAAGTAGATAATCTGATCTGATAATCAGATAATCTGAAGATCTGATAAATGCAACAGATCTTCAATCAAAAAAATAATAGTAAAAATTTTGATTACCAAAGATGAGAAATTCTTGAATGAAGCAAGAGATAAATGACTCATAACTTACTGAGAGGAGACAGGAAGAAACAAGTCAGTCAGGCAGGCAGTTAGGGTGGGTCCTTGGTTGAATTCTTTCAAAGCAAAGAATAGCTGGCTTTGAAAGAATTCAAAGTTGGAGGAGGGCTAAGATATGCCTACAGCCACACAGATAAGAAAGGCTACACAGAGGATTTGCCCAGACATGCTCACTATGGAAAATTCTGTCCCCTGACACATACACATTAAGAGGAACAAGGCAATATGGAGTAGCTCAAGCTAAGGGCCCACATATTCATTAGGAGTATGGGGTGGAGCTATTAGAAATTTGTACTTTATGCAAATGAGATGCCCAGACTTTGTCAGTTTCCTATAAAAGCCTTTGCATTCAACTGTAAAACAGCAACCGTCTTTCAGGCCCCCTCTTCACCCCAGGGAGTTTTCTTCTTTCACTTATTGAACTTTTGCTCCAGCCTCACCCTTTGTGTTCATGTTCCTTAATTCTCTTGGTTGTGAGACAAAGAACTCTGGGTGATACCACTCAATGAAAGATTGCTACATCATAGTAACATTGGCAAGTCTGTAACATTACAAAGGAATCTCAGTAAGATTAACATCTGGCTTCTCAGAAGAAACAATGAAGCCCAGAAAGCAGGAGGATAACATATCAAAAGTGCTCAAAAAAAGAAACTTTCAGTGAAGAATCCTATACACTGCAAAGCTTTCTTTCTTTCTTTAATTATACTTTGGGCTTTGGGGTACATGTGCACAACCTACATCCTACAGGATTTTTGCATAGATACATACATGCCACGGTGGTTTGCTATCTCCATCCCCCCAACCCCTCGTCACCTACATCAGGCATTTCTCCTGGTGTTGTCCCTCCCCTCCCCTCCGCTTCCCTCTACCCCCTCCACCTAGCCCAGTGAGTGTTTTTCCCTTCCCTGTGCCCAAGTGTTCTCATTGTTCATCACCCTCCTGAGTGAAAACATGCAGTGTTTGGTTTTCTGTTCTTGTGTCAGTTTGCTTAGAATGATGGTTTCTAGATTTATCCATGTCTTTACAAAGGACATGAAGTCATCGTTTTTTATGGCTGCATAGTGTTCCATGGTATATATATGCCACATTTTCTTTGTCCAGTCTATCATTGATGGGCATTTGGGTTGGTTCCAGGTCTTTGCTATTGTAAACAGTGCCACAACGAATATATGTGTTCATGTGTCCTTATAATACAATGATTTATAGTCCTTTTGGTATATACCCAGTACTGGGATTGCTGGGTCAAATGGAATTTCTATTTCTAGATCCTTGAGGAATCACCACACTGTCTTCCATAATGGTTGAACCAATTTACACTCCCACCAACAGTGTAAACTTTGGTTTTCCAAATAAACAAAAACTGAGACAATTGGTTGCTAGAAGATCTACCCTATGAGAAGTACTAAAGGAAATTCTATAGGCTGAAAGTATTTAGTCCTGGTCCCAAATGGCAATCTGAATTCAAATGAAAAAATGAACAATATTGTAAAAGGTAATTATGTAATTATAAAAGATAGTAGAAATGCACATTTTTTCCTTCTTTTTAATAGATTTTATAAAGCAATTGTAGGCCAGGTGCAGTGGCTCATACCTGTAATCCCAGCACTTTGGGAGGCCAAAGCAGATGGATTGTCAGAGGTCAGGAGTTTGAGACCAGCCTGACCAACATGGTGAAACCCAGTCTACCAAAAATACAAAAATTAGCCAGATGTGGTGGCGTGCACCTGTACTCCTGTTAGGTTGGGGTTCAGGGGAGCCCTCAGCTTCCCTGAGTGGACATTTCTTCAGGTTCTTGGTCTATCACTCCCCAAGAATGGGAGAGGAGACCATGGTGCAGTGCACAGTAAGTGCCAGACTCAAAAGTGTTTGTAGAAAGTGATTTATTTAGGTAGAGAGAGAAAAAAGAGAAGGAGAAAGAAACAGCTAACTCTCATACTGAATAAGAGAAGAAAAGCTGCTCTTACATTAAGTGAGAAGGGTTCCCAGAGGGAGAAAACCAGAGAAGGAAAACACCCCTCAAACTGAGTGAGAGAATCCAGAAAGGTAGAATCCAGGAGAGGAAAGACAGCTTCCACATTGAGTGGAAGAGACTTGAGAGAGAGATGGAGTTTAGGAGGGCAAGACAGGCTTCCAGGAGAAAGTGTGGAAGGGGACTCCAGAGGGGAAATCCAGGAGACAGAAAGATGGCTTCCAAGAAGGGAGTGTTTGTGGAAGGGGACCCAAACATGGAGTCCGAAGGGGTGTGGAAGAAGGGGACTTTTAACCTGGGAGGAACCCCCACTTTCTCCAAGTTCTCTGGCCAATGAAAGGAGTTCCTTAGAACTTCCACTGGAGTGATTGACTTTCTGATTCTTCCCGTGTCCCCCGAAAATTAAAACAGAGACTGTTATATCTCCCAGATGGAGAGAGATGGGGGCGGGGGCATGCTGCTGGGAATTTCTTGCCCTTAAAACTGTGCCCCCTTGTGGACCCAGAAACAGAACACATTCCCTTAGTCCCACCTACTCAGGAGGGTAAGGTGAGAGAATCGCTTGAACCCAGAAGGCAAAGATTGCAATGAGCCAAGATCATGCCACAGCACTGCAGCCTGGGTGATAGAGCAAGACTCCATCTCGAAAATAATATATAGGCCAGGCACAGTGGCTCATGCCTGTACTTCCAGCACTTTGCAAGGCCGAGTCGAGTGGATCACCAGAGGTCTTACCTCGTCTCTACTAAAAATACAAAAATTAGTTGGGCGTGGTGGCAGGCATCTGTAGTCCCAGCTACTGGGGAGGCTGAGGCAGGAGAATCGCTGGAACCCAGAGTGGCAGAGGTTGCAGTAAGCCAAGATTGCACCAATGCACTCCAGCCTGGATGACAGAGTTAGATTCTGTCTGAAAAAAACAAAAAACAAAAAACAAAACAAAACTAAACTAATATAAGTGAAGGGAGAAATTGGCAATTCCACAATAGTAGTTGGAGACTTTAATGCTGCATTGTCAATAATAGAACAATAGAGAGATCAACAAGAAAACAATTCTTGAGCAACACTATAAAACAACAAATTACTAACTTAGATGAAATTGACAATTCCTACAGATACAAACTACTGACTACCTTAAAAAGAAATAAATACTCTGAATAGAGTTTTAACAAGTGAAGAGATTAAAAGAGTAATTTTAAAAGCCTACTCACAAAGAAAAGCCTAATGCAGAGAACTTCACAAATAAATTCTACCAAGTTGAATAATGAACACCAAGTTTTCTCAAACTTTTCCAAAAAGCAGAAGAGGAAAAAACACCTTAATTTATTTCGTGAGATCAGTATTACTCTGTTACCAAAACCAGACAAAACATCACATCAGAGAAAACTACAAACCAATATCTCTTATAAATATGTACACAAAAACCCTCAACAAAATACTAGCAAACTAAATCCAGTGACATATAAAAATAGTTGTATACCATGACTAGGCTATGAAGTCAAATTTATCTAATATCAATATCACCACTCCTGCTTCTTTTGACTAATGTTTGCATGATATATCTTTTTTCTTTTCAATGTACCTTTATTTTTGAGGTGAGTTTCTTGTAGACAGCATAGTCTTTGGTGCTTTTTAAAATCCAGTCTCCCAATCGCTGTATTTTAATAGATATATAAACTATTCATATAATATACTTATTGATATAGGGCTTTAGTCTTTCATTTTATTTTTTGTCTTCTGTTTGTTTTCTTGGTTTTTAGTTTTTTTGTTGTTTCTCCCCTTTCGCTACTTTCCTGTGTGTTTCTTGAATATATTGTATAATGCATTTTGAATTATCTAAAGTGTCTTCGAGTGTATCTTTTTGCCTCTTTTCTTTTTTTGGGGGAGGGGTATGTAGAACCAAGTCAGACTATATTATATTTTTTGCTTCAAACATCAAGAATTATTTAGAAAATTCAGGAAAAGAAAAATTGTACTATATTTACCCATATTTTTACTATTTCTGTTCTTTCTTTTTGATGTTCAAAGAATCTTTATGGTGTCCTTTTTGTTGAGGAGTTCCATTAACTAATCTTTTAGAGTAGGTCAGTTGGTGACAAATTTTCTTCATTTCCTTTTCATCTAAGCCTATCTTAATTTTCCTGGATTCCTCAAGGATACAAGAGAATGAGCAGCAACCTTGGTCACTGTCTACTAGGGATAGGGGTTCAGCTCCTCCACTCAGCCTCCCCTGGTACTCAATGATGATGATATTACTGCTTGGTGGTAGAGGTTTAGGGGAATACCTTATTATCTCTTGGTGATGGTGAAAGCCTCATGTTTCTGGCATTGCCACAGCCAAGGTATATATGGAAGGTGGTACCTTTTACGGCAGAGAAAGAGAGAGGAAGTCCAGGCTTCCCTCCATGTGGTATCAATTGACAAAAGGAGATCCTGGAAAGTTACTGCCATCCAGGGATGAAAGACCTTCCCCCTGCTCAGCAACAGGTGTGGTAGGGTACCTTGGTACAGATTCACTGTGCCAGAAATCTAAGCTCCTCACTCAGCCTTTGCTGGGAGTGTTGATAGTAGGGCTAGTTTTTCCTATGGTATTTGACTGAAGCAGAGTAGTTAGCTTCTAAACATTTTCTGTTTTGCTATGCCACTCCTCTTCTGGTCCTTTTCCTAGAGAGCGCAGGTTTTTTAGGACAGTTTTAGTCTGCACCTGTTGGCTTTTTCAGATTGCTGGCTTCTTCAGCTCCAAGTTTGAAATATATAAGGTAAGAGGTTAAACCCAAGGAACTCATAATTATTTTATTACTTGAGTCCTGAAGTCCCTGGCTGACCTACTGTCTTCTTTAATCATATTCTTATGTTTATTTTTCCTAATGTCCAGGTTTCTTAGTTATGCTTATAAGAAGCAGAAGTCTACTTTATACTTTCTAAAAAAAAAAAAAAATCACCTTACTACTTTGCTTAAATACCCTTAATATCTTTTGAGTTTTCCCAGAATAAAGACCAATAAAGTTGAATGCTTTCTAGATCTGGTCATTGCTTAATTTTACAGTCTCATTTCTTCACTGTACCCTTTTATATTCTATGCTCCAAGAACACTATATGCTCTCTTTCTCGCTTAGGCTGTTTCCACCATCTGAAATGTTTCTCTCCATCACTGTTAACCTGAAGATTATCCTGGTTTCTGCCTAGTCACAGATCCTCCTTGATACATCAGCCCAACCTCTCCAGCATGCCTCCATAACTTCCTGTTCTTACTTTTCTCAAAGGCCTTTGCACTTACTGTGTCCCCTGCTCAAAGTGCTCTTTCAATGGCATTCTTGTTTGTGTCATTCAAGGATCAGCTAAAAAATGACCTCTTAGTGAGTTCTTGTCTGAATTTAAAAATTAACACAGACACCCAAATGGCCAGTTATTAGTACATCAAACCATTCTGTAACCTCAGTTAAAAAATCTAAATTTTTAAATTTTATTTTATTGTTGAAGACTATCTGAGCCACTGTCTACCTCAGTCTATAGAATGTCAATTGCTTGAGGAAAGAGTCTATTATGTTCATTGCTATGTTTCTAGTGACTACAAAAATGCTTGGCTCTCAGTAGTAGACACCCATTTTTATTTATTAATGTCATGTTAATTGAGCTTTCATTATATGATAAGTGCTTGGGATGTATCAGTCAACAAAAATAGACAAATATCCCTGCTAATGTTGAGTTTACAATCTGATTTTATATTTGAAGATGTTATATTCATAATATTCTTAACATTTTACCATGACAAATAAGTAAATTATATTGTATATTTAAAGATGATAACATGCTTTGCAAAAACAAAAATACAGCAGATGACGTCAGGGGTCTTATGTTGGGTGATATTAAACATGGAGAATTTCTGTTTGTGCTGCTGTAACAAAATATCACAGACTTTGTAAATTATAATTAATATAACTTTATATATCACTGTTCTGGAGGCTGGAAAGTCCAAGACCAAGATGCCAGCAGGTTCAGTTTCCAGTCAGCACTGTTCTTTGCCTACATCCAAGATGACACCTCATTTCTGCAGTCTCCAAGGGGACAAATGTTGGCAGAAGGGACGGAAAGGAGCAACTTACTCCCTCATGCCCTTTTATAAGGGCATTAATCCCATTCAACAGGATTCTGCCTTCCTGACTTATTCACCTCCTAAAGCCCTCACCTCAATATTAACACACTGGCCATTAAGTTTCAACAGATGAATTTTGGGGAACACGTTCAGACTATGACAGAGAGCAATGTTTAATAAAAATATTTTCATTTAACTTTGCCACTTAAACTATTTCATTCCAACAAAATAATTTAGCCATCCAGAGTTGAATAAATGTAGATGAATTAATAATGCAAAACATGTTTTATTTGTATTTGATAAAGATTCATTTCTCAACTTCTTTAAATAAATGCTATTATAATTGTTTTCAAATTTATTTTCCATTTATAAATAACTTTTCATATTGGTTCAAAATAAATTAATTTGATTTAATTGGCTATATAACACACTAAGACACTAATATTGAATCTTTGAACAAGAATCATAATATCTGGAAAAACTATTTTTCAATATAATTAAAATACTTTATTATGTTCTATGAAATTATTTCTGACTTCTGTTATTATTCAATTTTCATCTCAGTGAGAGAATCTGACAGCATAGCTCAGAAACAATTACTGAAGAAACCTGACTTCATTTTTTTCTAATTATGAAAGTGAAAAATAAAAACACAAAAGAAAAATTATCATTTGGGCACAGATGTATCAGTCCTTTTTTTTCTTATATGATTACAGAGGTTGAGAAGAAAAAGATACAACACAGAAATTCTTAAATAATTGCTATGCAGAGTTTGAAAGTGCTTCTGAGGAAATCATGAGATTTTTGGTATTAAATTATAAAAAACAGCTGTACAGTTATTTAACACAAGCTGGAAAAAAAACAGGAATTAGAAGATGGTCGTATTTGGGGGCTTTATCCAGCTTACCTCACTGACAATAATACTCTATAATATTTTCCCCTGTAATGAGGTATCAGGCATGATAAATTCCAGAAAGTATAATCTGCCAACAAAACAACACTAAGAACCATTAATATCCAACTGAAGCAACTTCCAGAAGGAATGGTGTTGGCCCACAGGCACCTGGAAAAACTCTTAGAGCAATCAATTTTTTCATAAGACATAGGACTATGCTAAAACTTATAGTAATGCAGTAAGCTAAAAATGTGATACAATTCAGGAGACTCTCGGAGTAATCATCAAGGCAGAATAAAAAAAATTAATCTAGAAACCTTAATAATGACAGCTTCAAGAATCACAAGAATCATGCACTATTGTCATAAAAGGTAATCTAGGAAAGACATTGTAAACTGTAAAATTACATTTAGTGTAAGCAGTAAATCAGCAATTAACATCTTTCTTTAAATCCATGTTCTTTAAAAAAGGGAAATGAAAGGGGGGATCTATTACTACAAAAAAATTGCACAACTTAACAGCAATATATTTCAGTAAACAAGTAGCTGCTAAAATCATAAATATATAGAAGAAATTAAAGAAGCAATAGGTAACAAATGCACCACAGAAGTAATATTTTTATCAATGGGAATCTAGAATGAAGAAAAGATCAACTTTGAGATTGCCTTTTTTTCTAAATTTTATATACAAATAAAAATAACTCACAAGCCCAACTTATATATGCCCACTGGTTAATAAAACTTACTGAGTTTATTCTAATTCCTAAGGCAATACAAATTCATTGTACAAGTTTTGAAAAAATATAAAAAGGCATGAAAAAGTCATACCATCAACCAGAATTAACAACTGCTCATATTCATATTGGATTATGTTAACTATATTAGTTTCCTATTGCTGCTATAAAAAGTTACCACAAACTTAGTGACTTAAAACAACACAAATTTACTCCCTTATAGTTCTTGGGGTCAGAAGTCTGAAATCGGTTTCGTTGGGTCAAAGTCAAGGTGTCAGCATGGCTGGGTCCTTCTAGAGGCTCTGAGTGGTGAATCCACTTACTTGCTTTTTTCAGCTTCTTGTGGATGCCAGTATTCCTTGGCTGTGGCCCTTTTTCACCTTCAAAGCACATCACTCCAGTCTCTGCCTCTGCCAACATATCACCTTCTCTGACTCTGGCCCTTCATGTGTCCTTCTCATAAAGATCCTTATAATTATATTGAGCCCACATGAATAATCCAGGATAATCTTTCTACCTCAAAATCCTTCATTTGATTTTATAACATCCTGTTTGCCATATAAGGTAACATTCACCGGTTCCAGGGATTAGAACATGGTCATATTTGGGGGCTATATCCAGCCCACCTCACTGACAATAATACTCTATAATATTCTCCCCTGTAATAATGTATCAGGAATGGGGAATTCCAGAAAGCATTTTCTGCCAACAAAATAACACTAAAACCATTAATATCCAAGAAATGAAGACATGCTTATACAATTGGTAAGTTCTTACATTTCTGAAAGAAATAAGCAGATAATAATTAACAACTAAGAGACTTATAAAGGCTTTTCAACTTGGAAGTTTGCTCCATTTCTGTTATTTCTCAGTGTTGTGTGTGTGTGTGTGTGTGTGTGTGTGTGTGTAAATTCTTTTAATATTCTTTTAATGAACTCAGTGTTAATTGAAGTTGTGGTGAGCACTTTGTTTTCTTAAGTATTTTAGAGAAAAAGTAGGAATATTTGCATCAAGGATTATTTGCCAAATGATAATTTACCCCACATTTCTCGATTCCTAAATAATTGGGTTTGTTCTGACCTTTAGAGTTTGAAAATTATTTCCCTTAAGAGCAATGTTGAAAAATATGGTAGCTGTGCATTATCATCATCTTTCCTTGTTGTCATTAACTTATACTAGTTTGCTTAAGCATTGGACATATCACAACCCAGTTTGTTTTTTTCTGTTTGCTTTGTTTTTCTTCAAATACAACTGAAGACAACATTTATTGATTTTTACAAATCCTCATAAGCCAAAATACCAATGATTATACCTAAAAAGTATAATCTTTATCCATCTGTAAACAGATCAAACAAATAAAGTGAATTATTGGTTGTAGCCTTCTTCATAGTCCTTTCTTATATATTTTAATTTGCTCTTACTTTTAATATAATTAATATTGACTACTTAGTAATGGCTTGGAGCATTGCCATGTTTTGTGGAGTCTATAAACGTAACTTTACTTCCTATAAATCCTTCAAAACTCAAACTTATCAGAGCTCTCCTTGTGCTGCCACAATAGATTTATGTGTGTACCTATTCATATTTATTTACTTAATACACATCTTTTGAGCATTATGACTGGGAATTCTTACATTTCTTTTATCTTAAATTCTTGTTGAGTGATATTATTTCTAGTCTGGTCATGAGCTTATATTTTCCAATAGCAAATTTTTAAAGTCATTTTTTTTAACGAGGGTTAGCCTCTATATCTAACATTGTTTTCCCTTTCTAACTATACTAACAAGATGGTACAGTCATTCCACTTGGCCATCATGAACTTAAATAAATACAAATCTCTCTGTTATTTTTTTTTCTGATTTGTGTGAGAAAAATTACCAAAACAAGTTCACAATGAATCAAATGTTTTCCTTTTAGTGGAATGACCTTTCCTACCAATGTGCAGACTTTTGAAAGTCAAAACAAAGCCTGATATGCTCTTTAAGGAGGTCATTATAGTCTAAACCAGAGTCCTTCCTTCAAACTTTTCATTTGGATCAACAGTCTGTGGAACACTTCCATAATGATATCGATCCCAAATCCCTTCCCCCAACTAGTCCTTTCTTTTTGAGTTCTGATGTTGAAATTGCAACCTGGAATCCCAGAGTCCATAAATAGATATGTTCTCCTTAAATGCACTATCTCTGAAATCTCAGTGCTCCTCTACATTTTCCTTCCGCTTGTCGTGAGTTATCTTGTTGCTCTACTGAGTTGCTGAGACCTCTTCTTATTTGCAAAATCTGGACTCTCATTTGATTTTGGATGTATTCTAGTTTGTGACCATTCCTTGCTCCAACCTCACCACTGCTTGATCCTTGTTTCAAAGAATAATAGAATATGAGAGTTAATTGGAACCAGGAATTATCTGATACAACTACAGTAGCCCATGGAAACTGTCTCCAATGTTTAGAAAAAAATAATTCTTATAATACAAAAAATGTTAACGTAGATGCTAAGATTCTAAATGTTTTCATAATCAGAAAAGTTTCCCTGTCTCACAGCCCAAATAAATAGTGTAGAAATGGCTTATAAAAAGATGAGGATTGGACAATACCACTGAAACCTTCCTCTCTTGTTCATCTTAACTGCTTGCTTCTGTCACTTTATTTTGATGCCAACCACTGCTACAGAAGGCAGCTGTCAGCTCCAGAAATACCCTGTGGTCTGAAGTCCATGCAAGAGCAGACTTTGGCACTTCCTTTTTTTAAGTTTGTAGTGGGAAAAACTACTATTTCACATGTTTATGCTGAATTCTGAGCAATAAGAAATGACCAGCCAGAATAGAATTGGTTCCTGCATATATGTCTTCAACTTTATCTCTCACTTCTTTCTTTTCCCATGTGTTGTACCCTAGACACATTGCCCTTCTTTTTTTCACTCAAATATTTTGATTATTTTTTTCCTAGCTCAGAGTATTTGTTCTAATTCTTCCTGTTCCTGGAGTGCAATGCCTGTTCTATACTATTACACAGGCTCAAACTCACCCCGTCAGACAGGCCTTCTCAGGCTACCCTATCTAAAGTAGTTTTTCTCCACCTCATTGACCCCCAATTTTAAGGCCTACTGTTAAAATTTTAAGCCTGTGTTTGTTTGCATATTCTGTCTATCATTGTGAGCAAATAAGTGCAACGAAGGCATGAATCTTATCTGGCTTGTCCAACATTGAGACTGTAGTGCTAGAATGGTACTTGGTACAAAGTTACCTACTCAGTAAATGTAGAAGAAATATATAGCCACCGGCACATACAGGACCATGAATAGGAATGAGGGTCTTCCATATACTTTTTTTTAATGCCATTGGTTTCTTTCCTGCTGAAGTATAAATTGCAGAAATGTTTCTTATCATTTCTCCCTTAAAAAGAAAGTATGAGATTTCTGTGGTGTATTGCCTGTGTGTTTCTTTTATTTTGGTTTACTTATCACAGTTTCTTCTGAGAAACAAACTAATTTCTATCTACCATGCTGCCTATGTTTGATCTGACTCTCATATCTCAAGCCTCCACTGTTTAATTTCTTTTTCCTAAGGCAACAGGCTATTTGTTTGATCAAATAACAATAATGCCAGCTGTGACTTCTTTTTGTTTAAGCACACTGAGTGGACACCAGGTTTCTAGCGTGAACTTAAAATGTTATAGCTGGAGCTCAAAATGTTGATTTAATTGAGTCTCAGTGCTATGTGCTGAGAAGCCAATGCCTGCAGATGTAACTGTTAGTGTCTGCTGCATCAAGTGGCAGGATACTACCCAAGGTCATGCAAAATAGATGCCCTGCAATGAATTGCTAATTAATGGTTTGAGTTTAGCTACACTATTAATTTTTTCTTTAGGAGTCTGAGAAAGAGCAGAATGCAGACACATGAAGATTTCCTAGGCTCAGCAATGAAGACCTCATCTTGTGGTTTGGAATAATATGGAATTGTTAAGAAAAAGGAAGCAAAGTCTTCATTATTGAATCTTTTACAAGCATTTTCTTCTCAAGGATTCATAATTAAAACGCAGTGCTAACACGCTTATTTGTTTTCCATAACCCACATTTGCCTATTCAACCCACCTTTAAACTAACCCGGGTAGGGTGTCATCTTCCCACAGAACTCCATTCACATCAATATTCATTTCTACTCAGATGCCCATATATTGCCCTAATTCCCACTCTTTTCTACAACAAAGCTGTTGGCATAATGCTCCCATAGGATGCTTATATGTTACAGATAATAAAAAGCTAAAAGTAGCACTCTTATATTAATGACAGAGTATTATTAAATATGTTCCCATTTCCATAAAGCTTAAAGGCATTTTGACAAAGACATTTAATGTGTCTTAATTCAAAACCTTGATCACTGTGACCAAATAAGGTTGGTTAGGAAGATGCTTTGGAGAAGAAAGACATTCCTCTCCTCCTCCTCAAGTCATGCAATGGCAAGATTATCAGCATTTTACTAAATTTCTCGAAGAGAACAGGGAACAATCATTACTTAATTTTAAATATTTCAAATATTGACATAATATTCTCTCTCCCTACCTCCCACTATCCACTTTGCACATAGCACTTAAGTAATACTAAAAATACACTCACACCACGTGATTTCAAGTTTCCTAAAATCTTTCTTCATGACTTTCCTTCTGCCAGTAAATCCCTCTTATATTCCCTTTCCAAAGCCCTTTATTTTGGATCCACTCAGTTTAACAGCTGAGTCATCTCATTTAGGCCTCCTCCCTCAGGTGTTCTATGTCAAATTGCACAGACATTGACCAAAACAGCTATCAGGTTGATTTAAATGATGCATTTACACACACAACCATATATGGGACAAGATGGAACGCAATCGCTATAGGAGAGTATCCTTACTTTATCCATCTCTATAGCCTTTACAATTTGAAGAGTGTTGGGAAGATATAGTCTGTAGAGATTTATAGAACTTCTTTGGGTTTATCCTGTTTGCTCAGCTTCTTGAATCTCTAGGTTTTGCGGATTTTCCCCCTCAAATTTGGTGACATTTTAGTTCTTATTTCTTCATGTGAACTAGAAATCCCATCCTGTTAGTTTTCTCCTTCCGGGACTGATGATGTAAATGTCAGCCTGTAGATGTAGTCTCACAGGTCCCCAAGATTCTCATTTCTGTTCTGTCTTCTCTCTGTTGCTCAAGTTGAGTAATTTCTATTTTTCTTGTTCTTTATTATTTATGTATTTATTTTTTTTTTGAGAGGGGGTCTTGCTCTTTCACCCAGGCTGGAGTGCAGTGGTGCCAATCTCGGCTCACTGCAACCTCTGCCTCCCAGGTTCAAGTGATTCTTGTGCCTCAACCTCCCGAGTAACTGGAATTACAGGCACATGCCGTCATGTCTGGGTAATTTTTGTATTTTTAGTAGAGATGGCATTTCACCATGTTGGCCATGCTGGTCTCAAACTGTTGACCTCAAGTGATCTGCCTATTTCAGCTTCCCAAAATGCTGGGATTACAGATGTGAACCACCATGCCAGTTTTTTGTTTTTTTTTTTTAATAATTTTTTTTTTTTTTGAGACTGAGGTTTGTTCTTGTTGCCCAGGCTGGCGTGCATTTTCAGTAGAGATGGGGTTTCACCATGTTGGCCAGGCTGATCTCAAACACCTGACCTCAGGTGATCTACTGGTCTCAGCCTCCCAACATGCTTGGATTACAGGAGTAAGCCATCCCACCTGGCCTTCCTTTTTTTATACCTACAAGTTTACTGATTCTTTCCTCTGCTCCTTCTATTCTGGTATTGAGGTCATCCACTGACCTTTTAAATTTCAGTTATTGCACTTTTCAATTCTAAAATTTCCATTTGATCCTTCTTTAAATCTTCTTTTACTGAGTCTTTCTGCTTTCTCAGTTGTTTCAAGCATGTGCATGATTACCCATGAAAACACTTTTATAAAGGCTCACTTACCATCATTTCTAGATAATCCCAACATCCCTGTCACTTCAGTGTTGAAATCTGTTGTCTTGTTTTATTCAAGGTGAGGTTTTTCCAATTATTAGTATAATAAATTTTTTTTCTTTAAACCTAATTATTTTGAATATTACATTATAAGACTCAGGATCTTATTTAAACCTTAAGTTTTAGCTGCTTTTTGGGGGACACTGTTCTGTCAGGAAAAGTATTACTGCCAGGTAGAGGTAGAAGTTCAGGTTCTCTACTGCAACTCTGTTGACCCATGGCAGAGGAGCTCTTCATTGCTTTTAAGCAGACGTGTGAGTTCTGATTCCCCCGTAGGCCTCTGATAATTTTCTGACTCAAGAGGAATAGAAGTAGTTCATTACTTCACCTGATGTGGTCTCCACTGACACGACAGGATTGAACAGGCCTCATTATCTCTGGGCTCTGGTGAAAGTCTAACTCTTCAATTCTGACACCAACCCAGGGCGGAGTGTGAGGAGTGCCTAGTTACTGACAGGTTGGTCTGGAAGTCCAGGCTCACTAAGTGGTGTCTCCTGACACCGCACAGTGGTTGGTGGGGCATTTATTACTACCTGGCAGGGATAAAATCTCAGGTTCCATACTTCTCTAATACCACCCTGGTGGGAGGAGTCACTGCCTTGATACAGCCTCAGAGGGCACAAGTCTAGGCTGTCTGCTTGACCAGTGCTGACACTGTGGAGGAAGAGCTGCAGTTGTTTTCAGTGGCAAATATTTGAAGTAGAAGATTAATGTCTAAAAGTTCTATGTGTTGCTAGGCTACCTTTTTCCTGGCCCTTTATCTAGAGACAGCAGAATTTTATTGATTTTATTTATTTATTTTTAATCTGCATCCATTGGCCTTTTTGGGTTTCTGCCTTCTTCATCCCCAAGTATGGGATATAAGAGGCAAAAATAAAACCCAAGGAAAGGGCCACCGTGTTGTTTCACAGATCCTGTAACCACGGACCAATCTAGCTTTTTACATTTTCTTATGTTTGTTTAAATATAATATTCATGGGTTTTAGTAGTTCTGAATGGGAAAAATAGGGAAAAGTATGTCTCATTTATGTTCCCAGAAGGAGGCCTTCCTGGCAAGTTTTTACAAATAAATAAAACACTTTAATTCTCAATATTACTAAAGTTTTAGACTATAATTTATTAAAAATAGCAGTTTATTTTTATTTCCCTCTGTATTTATAATGACAGTAAGAGAGTTTTTAAAGTACTAACAACAATTTTTAAAGATCAGGGGACATTAATGATTATTAAGACTGCTTTTCAGGGTATCAGCTTAGAAAGACATTTTTATGGTTCCATATAACATTACAAAATGAGTACTGCCTGTGTATATTGCTGGAATAAAATTTGCCTGAAATCAATCAACCACATTTTATGAATTTATGCTACCTTCTTATACACTTCTCATTTACACAATAATAAAGAACTAAAAATTATTTCAGAGAAAATTATTCACACTTGGATTAAGTAATTCAAAAGTCAAATTAGGTTGTCCTGACATGAGTTTTTGAATAATTCCTTGTAATGTTGAAATCTTATTTCTCAAGTTTTCTGCATTTTCTTGCAAATAGTTTTGCACAAAAAAGATTTCTGTGTGAAATCTTTCACACAGAAACAATTACTTAGATGACAAAAATTACTTATTATTTGGTAGAAATCAATTTGCACTCCTTACATTTCACAAGGAGATGCTTCAGAGAGCCAAAAATACTAAATATGAATTGTTAAAGCTATTCCTGAAGTTGACAATTTTCTGAAGAAGACATTTTTATCAGTATATTAAAAAACTAAAATATCAAATACAACAATTCTGAAGTCATAATTTCCAGATTTTCCTGTCCACATTATACAAATTAACTTTATTTTCAATTTTATTCTGCAGTCTCAGCCTGAATGTTCTCATCATGGATGATATTATAATTTTAATGAGTTTTTCCCATAAATGTAAATTATAATGTTTTGAACTTTCTCTGGCCTGCAGTAAATAATTACTTTAGGAAAACGCAAAAAAAAAAAAAAAAAAAAAAAAAAAAAAAAAAAAACACCAGGAAAAGAAAACATGATTTAAAGTTAATCAGATGGATGGCTCGGAAGTGTTTTTATTTTGAGACAGAGGTTATATAGTAACAAGATCCAGTGTGACACATTAATAAATTTCTAAGAGGTGGGTTGGAAGAACAGGCTTCAGTACAGAGGAGTGAATGTCCCTATACTAGGGAAGGAATGAGTTTGCATGAGTGGAGTGAAAGTAAAACTGATGGAATGGATTTAAAGGAATTAATAATAATTATTTGTAAAATAAAATTAAAGTGTCTCATGGACTAATGAGAATGTCCACAAATTGAGACATTTGATTGATCAAGTCAATCCAATTTTGAAAACATGAAGTGAAAGAGAAAGAGAAGAAAGGTAAAGAAGAGCAGATGGACTTAAGGAAGAAGAAAGGAATAAACAATGGAAGGAATAAAGGAGGAAGGGAGGAAAATCACTCAACCTCTTTGCTCTACAGTTGAAGAGAATGAACTCAGTAAAGTCAAATAATTGCTTGGGAAGATGGTTGTCAAACTTTTGGGTGCATCAGGATCACTAGGAAGGCTTGTTAAACCAAGATGCTGATCTTCACAATCAGAATTTCTACTTCAGTAGGTCTAGGATAGGCTACAGAGTTTACCTTTCTAACAAATTCCCAGGTGATGCCAATGCTGCCAGGCCTGGGACCACTTTTACTACAACTGGTCATAAATAAATGGCAGAACTGCACTAGCAATCCTGTGTGGTGATATTTAGTAAATCTTAATATTCTGCTTATCCTTTTATTTAAGTTATGATTAAACTTCCTAAAAGTTCACATCAATTCACACAATTTTAAGGCTTGATCTCTAATTGTGTGTACTATATTCAAACATATATTAAATATCATAAAACTGAATTTTTCTTATTTTAAGAATTCTAATGGTTTCTTCCTGCATCCCAGTGGATTATCTTGCATATATCCTTGACACATATCACATTTTGGAACAAATCTCTGTATTAGAGTTACACTCATTTTGTTTTATTCATCTTGATCACTAACAAACAGTAACCTACAATTATTTTTAAGGTAGAAAAAATGACTAACTGGATGAACAACTATATCACATTAAGAGATGAAATACAATAAGAATAATTACATTTTGTTATCTAAGTAATTGTTTCTGTGTGAAAGATTACTTGCAAAACTATTTGTAAAAAAATGCAGAAAACTTGAGGAATAAGTTTCATTACAAAGAATTATTCAAAAACTCATGTCAGCACAACTTATTTTGACTTCTGAGTTACTTAATCCAAGCATGAATAATTTTCTCGGAAATAATTTTTAGTTCTTTATTATTGTGTAAATGAGAAGTGTATAAGTAGGTAACACAAACTAAAAAAATTTGATTGATTGATTTCAGGCAAATAATATTTATTTAAGCCATTTCATATGTCAGAGACTACTTCAACCATTCATTCATTCATTCATTTATCCATTTAATTATTTCAAGATCATGTGAGGTAGCTACCACAGATGCTTTTGCAGATGAGAAAATCTAGCCATGCAACGGTTTAAAAAATTGCCAAAAAACATTCATCTAGTAAGAAGGGGAATCTGGATTTGAACAAAAACATCTCAGAGTCCTTATGCTCAACTGCCCGATTTTCTATGTTAAATTATATCTCTCTAAAATCTTGCTTCAGGTTACACACCTAATAGGTGACAAAACAGGGATTTAAACCAAAGCTGTCTGACTGAAGGTTCCATGCCTCCAATTGCTACATTGTTTGTTGCTGAGGTAGAGGTTTTCTACAGTTTATTAGACATTATAGAATTTTCTAAAAAATAAATATAAGGAATGATTTGAATATGGAAATTTTTTTAAAGTCCAAAATTTTGTGTTTTCAAAATTATGTACTATGTTGGTCTTAGAACATATATTCTGCTGGGCATGGTGGCTCACGCCTCTAATCCCAGCACTTTGGGAGGCCAAGGTGGGGAGGAGAATTACTTGAACCCATGAGGAGGAGGTTGCAGTGAGCTGAAATCTTGCCATTGCACTCCAACCTGGGCGACAGAGCAGGACTCTGTCTCAAAAACAAAACAAAAAAACCACACACACACACACACACACACACACACAGAGAGAGAGAGAGAGAGAGAGAGAGAGAGAGAGAGACAGAAACAGAGAAATAGAGAGAGAGAGAGAAAGAGAACATATATTCCTCTAATTTGGTAGTCACAATATGTCTACAGTTTTAATTGTGTACAGAATTGAACAGGGTCTTCAGTTAATCAGCGAAAAGAAATGTAGCAATCTCATTGCTATCTTAATCCTGGTCTAACATGAGTTTTTGCATGTGATACTAATTTTACCTAGAAGGTACATTTTTAAAGGAATAAATGTGTTTCTTAGACATAATAATGAACTAACCTTAATTTACAGCAGTCACTTAAATTGATGAAAAGCTTATTCAGGAGGAAGCAACATGGTCTGTTGCTTAAAATTGATTGAGAAAGGATGGCTCTTTAGGCTTTAAGTGGCCGACAGCTCCTTCCTTGAGCATGCTACCACTCAAGCTCTTTAAACTTGCATGACCAGATTGTAACTCACATATTAAGTGCTCTTGAAGATCCCCTAATACCTGCTTCCTTCCATGGGTACCAAGAGAATTGCAGTGAGTCCAATATTCAGAACTGGGTCTTGCTTTGTTGTTCTCCACAGGGAGTAATGTCATTATTTCTGTGCAAACTCTAGTCAAAAACAAAATGCTTCGCATTTAGTGCATTTCCCTGATGTCTGATTAGAAGTTTTCATTCCTAAAGAAATTAGAATATCTTGTAACTTCTAACTTCTACTCAAGAATATCTTATAATCTATGATAGTAAAGATAGAGACACGCCCACAGGTTCCTGCTGAACTCCCTCAAAAGGCTTTTTAAAAAATAATTTTTATAAAGCAGGGTTTTGAAAGTTAATATTTTAAAGTCCTCATGATGAGATGTGAATTTGCACTTGCTTTGTAGCACTAAGATTTATTTACAAGCCTGTGTGCCTGCAAAAGTAGCTATGAATGATTTATCTATTGTTTACTCATTATAAAATATGACTTACATCACCTAAAATATTTATTATATTATATGAATATTAAAGAATATAAGCTTCACAGTGAATCTGGGGAATTTGTTAAATAATATGTATATTGAGAATTTTGTTCTGTGAGACAAAATGACTCTCAGGATTTGGTTAAACACGCTATCTCTTATTCCATTTGGGCTACTGTAACAGAAGACCATAGGCTGCTTATCTAATAAACAACAGAAACATTTCTCACAGTTCTGGAGGCTGAGAAGTCCAAAAGCAAGATGCTGACAGATTTTGTGTCTGGAGAAGACCCATTTCCTGGCTCATAGACAGCTGTCTTCTTGCTGTAGCCTCACAAGTCAGAAAAGAGGGAGGGAGTTCTCTAGGGTCTCTTTTTTTAAGGGCACTGATCTTATCATGACTTAATCACCTCCCCAAAGTCCCCACTTCCTCATATCATCACATTGGGATCAGGATTTCAACACACAAGTTTTGGGGGCACATAAACATTCCATCTATGGCACTTATTTTGTAACTTAAGTTTAGAATAGTTCGTTCACTCAGGGATTCAAAGAAAAAAAGTACAAAAAGAGAAATAATGAAACTCTTTCTCCCATCCTTGTCCCCCAAGTGTCAAGTCCTTACATTGCCCCCAACCCCAAACACGTAACAACTGCTCTTGGTCCTTATGTGTTCCTAAAGTTTATCATGTAGTATTTCAGAGTTTCTCTGTGCATATTCCCAAAAAAATGGTTACATAGCTTCTCATTTTTTCCTCTTTACTATCTAACAATTTTCTTCCTATAGGTTTTGGTAATTTCTTTTCAGTTTATTTCTATTCTATCATTTTTGTTAATGTTTAAAATGAGTTTCCTCTTCCAGCACACATTGTACTCAGGTGTTATTTTATACATGAATGCTACTCATTTCTGTACATCAATTCCCTACCTTACTAATTCTTTTTTTTTAATAGTTAAGTGATTTTCTTGAATGTTCCTTGTACAATGACCATATCCTATAAAAACAACATTTTGCCTTCTTTTTTTATTCTCTACACCCTTAATTGTTTTCTTCTGCCAAATTGCATTGTTATCAATACCTATACAACATGAAAGAGTAAGGATTGTGATTTTGTTGCTTACTTAAGTGTAAATGCATCTAATGTTTCTCTTAAAACATAATTCTAGATCTTGGGGTAAATCTGATGTATTTTTATTATGTTTAGGAGTTATTTTTTTGAAGTATGAGTATTGAATTTTTCAAATTTTTAAAAATTCATAGGTCTATTAACATAGCGAATCAGTGTATTAGGTTTTCTAATATTAAATAATTCATACAATACTAGAATAAACTCCATTTTATAAGTTAAACTTTGTCCCCCCCAAATTCCTATGCTGATGTCCTTACCTCCAGTACCTCTGACTGTGACATAATTTGGAAATAGGGTCATTTCACATATAATTAGTTAATATAAGGTCATAAACTAAGTAGGGGGAACCACTAATCCAATGTGACTGATGTCTTTATAAAAAGGGGAAATCTGAACACAGACATTCACAAAGAGACAGCAGCATGTGAACGTGAAGTCAGAGACTGGAGTCATGCACTGACAATCGAAGGGTTGCCACAGATTATCAGCAACCCACCAGAAGCTGTGACAGAGGCATGCAATAGATTCTCCATGAGAGCCTCAGAAGGAACACACCTTTGCCACACCTTGTTCTCACACTTCTAACCTCTAAAGCTGTAAGACCATAAATTTCTGTTGATTAAGCCACTTAGTTTGTGTTACTTAGTTACAGCAGTCCTAGGAAACTAACATACAATAATTGATCATTGTATGATTAGTACGGTATTTGCATTATGTTGCCTGATACTTTTTTTAGGAGTTTTCATCAGTATTCTTGCATACATTTAGTATGCTATTGCTTGATTTATTTTGATGTTTTCCATTTCACAGTCTCACTGTATCCTGGTATATATGTGTCTTGTGGTGCCTTTTCAGTTCTGCCACCCCTGGGTCAATGCTGTGTCCATTCTCCCCATAGCAGCTACTGTGCTGCTCTTCGTCTGCCATGTTGGCCATCGTATGTCACAGAAGATATTTGTCTCTTAGATTTGCTGAATAGTGAGTTTTGTTTTGTTTTGTTTTTTGTATTAATTTAAAAGAAATGATATCTGAGAGAAGGTGGAATTGTTACCTTGTACAGCTATTTTCATTCTGGTCATACTAGCCCAAACTTTTAAGCCTTTAAAATAATTACTTTTTTCTGATAGAAAAAAACTTCCTAATCTCCAAATCTACCACTTCCTAATTATGCTAGTGGGCCGTACAAGATGATAGCTAACAGTGTAGGTCCTAATGTCAAATTGCCTTGGTTCACATCACAGCTTTCTACCATATATGTGTCCAGTGACTCTGCACAAGTTATTTAAGCTCTCTTAACAAATTTTCCCCTTCTAAGGAAAAAAAAATCATGCCCATCTGACAGTCATGATCACCCTACTCTCTTCATCAGATAGTTGTGAGGAACAAAGTACATAAGGTGAGTGAGAAGCTTAGAATAGTGCCAGGGCCAAAGTGTGTGCTTCATAATTAATACTTGTCATTATCATCCTTTGTCTGTGTTCCTGTGCTATGAGATCGATTACTGCTGCTGGAGCTTACCATGCTCTCATGTCACAATAGAAGACTGGGATCTGGCGTGCCTGGGACATGGGAATGTTTCTGAATTTCTAAACCTTTCTCTTGATCTTTAAAGTACAGTCAGATGACTGATGTGAGGGCTCAATTTAAAAAAAAAATGTTTGTAAGAAAGTGACTTGGGTATTTACTTTCATTATGATGATGACCATTTACTTTCATTATGATGGTGACCCATTATAATTTTTCATGATGATTACTGTGCATGCATGGAATACATATATAGCTGCAACACTTTTACTTTTCAAGACCCAACTCAAATAGCACCTTCTATGTGAAACCCACTTTTATACAGTCATAATTTGCCCCAATTGTGGTCTCCTGGTATTTCAGCTGCATACCATTCTGTTAAAAGTATACTGAGTTGCCCAAATGACTTCCCTGCCCACCAAAAAGTAAGTTGCTTCTGGGACAGGGATAAGCTTACTGGATCAACTTCCATGATCAATTTTGAATGAGTGAAGCAGGCTGATAGCAACCTAGAGTTGCATTATATTCAATGTTGTTTGAAAGTTTGTTTTTTAGCTTGTTTACACAAATTAAAAAAGAAAACATGTTGGCTATCAAGTCCACAGACTCTGTTAGGGAGGACCAGTAAGTGTAAGTTTGTAAACTAAACAAAAATTAAATAGTTGCTAGGATTTATGTTACATATTTTATGACCATGGCAAAACATTGCATAAAACATTGGGTGAGTCTATTTTCCTGAAAGTTGTACTTAAATAGTAAATGTAACAGATTAAGTATTCCTCATATAACACTTTTAGTGGTTCTCCAATGTAGATGGCAAGTTGATGGCCAAGTTTTCAAAACACAGTCTGGCCTACTTTTAATGTGTAAAACACCCAAATAGGAAAAATAAAATCTCCGAGGCAGTTTTTCTCAGTTTTTTCTATGAAAAACCATGATCTTGTGATGTCTTCAGAAGAACAGGTGGTCTTTGGAGGTTAACAACACACATTTACGTGTTAATTATGCCCTGACATAATGCAACTGGTTTAATTTTGTTTAACTTTAAATTTTCCAGACTTGTTTAACTATGAAACTTATTTTCCTTGTGGCACCTCATAATGTCTCATAGAACTAGAATTTTAGTAAAATCACTTTGGGAAACATTCTACAATGGGATTGATTACAGCTTCTTGAGACTAGGAGCACCACAGTTTGATGACAGTTGCAAGCAATGTCTACCCAGTTCAATTATTTTTCTTTTATAAAGATAATATAAAGGATCAGTAGAGAACTCTTAGTAATAAACAACCCCAAACCAGTACATAAGTAGTGAATTGAAGCATTTACACATACATTTGCATATATAAACTATGTATATGAGAATGGGCAGCGTGGCAAAACAAAGAAGACAAAACATTGGCTGGGCATGGTGATATGTACCTGTGGTCCCAGCTACTTAGGAAGCTGAGGCAGAAGGATCACTTGAGCTCAGCAGGTGGAGGTTGCAGTGAACAAAGATCGTGCCACCGCAACTCGAGCCTAGGCAAAAGAGCCAGACCCTGTCTCAAAATAAATTAATTAATTAATTTAAAAAACTATACCCATGCAACAATTATATGCACATGCATCTACAAACCTTCAAATACTACACATAATTACTCTTACTTCTGATTTTTCCTCACCACACAGATAGTTTTTCAACACCTCACCCTATTAGGAAAACAGATTGTTCTTATCCTTTTGAGATTATTCTTTTTGTAGACAGCAGAATAGTGAAAAATTACTGAAGCCAGACTTTCTGGATTAAAATTCTAGCTGTGACACTTGCATGTTGTATGACCTCAGAGCAATCACTTAATATCTCTGTCCCTGAAGTCTCTTATCTAATGTAGCAGTGCCTATGACAGAGATTTTTTGACAGATGTGGGTACATTTAAATGTATAATTTCACCTGGCATCTAGTGTTATAAGAGTTTGCTGTTACTATTTTCACTCTTTGTAGTTTGCTTCTACATTGTCTACTAGCCACTTTCAGTATTATCCATACCAGGATTTGCTCTTCCTTCTTACCAAGATTTTTACTTTATTTGTAGAAAATTATCAGTATCTCCTTGGAATTGTTTATTCAATGCCTGCTATGGACCAGTAACTATGATTAGTTCTTGGGATACATATTATGGTGAACAAAAATGATCTTAATAGAGTGTGCAGTCTGGCAAAGGATACAAACAGGTACACAGATAACTGTCTTATGAAAGTCTTCATCAACTATGTGTATAGATCCAGCCATCCATGTTCTTCATTCAAACTGGACCAGTCAATGTATTTCTAAAAACACAGGAAGGAGTTTCAGTCTTTTTCATCTACAAACTCCTTGATGCCACAGCCTATTACCTGGAAATATCCTTTTTTTTTTTTTTTTTTTTTTTTTTGCAGTGGGGATGACATATGTAAACTGACTTAGTTTTGGAGAAGAAATACAGCTTCTAGGTTGTCATATCTGAAAAGGTCTTTACACCTCTGAAGAAACTGTCACTTTGCTGGCTACTCCATGAAGTACAGCAGAATGAGGTTTTATGATAAAAAAAGACCTTTAGCCATTTGATGTTCACATGGTATCAGACATTACTGGCACATGGAGTATTCAGTAGTGCACCTTACATTTTGTCTTTATGAACTCCTTTCTGTGCCTCAATAACAGCATACTAGACTCTCTATTATACCTTAAAATTGAATAATCTTTAAAAACTCCTATTTTATTTTCTTTCCTAGTTGGCGATTGCATTGTTCTGCTTTTTATTTTATTTTTTATTCCCACTAGATTATGGGTAAATCTAAATTTCTTTTCTTTTTTCTATTAAATCACTCAGAATAAAAGTAAAACCTGATTTAAAATGAGATTTACATGCGCTGGAATGAGGTAGCCCTTATATCTTTAAAGAGGAAAAAGAAAGACCTCATAGCTTTTCATGTAAAATAGCATTACAGCAAAGAAAAATATGTTGATCATCATTTCCACATCTTGAATGCAAATTTCCAAATGTAAACAATGTCTTCTTTTTTAGTGCTTTGTGGGAAATTAAATTTTGAAACTGGGGCAGGGAAAGCCATGTTTTTGTATTCATAGGAGACAGCAATTTTTACAGCAGAGAAACAGACAACAACTACTACAAAGGTGCCACCATAATCAGATAATTCAATGCTGCCATGACAGAGGAGCACTTAGAATGCTCCTGTGGTCCAAAGGCATGTTTTAGGGGTATATTTGTAGAAAAGAAAACATGGCTTGGGGACTAAAAATTGAGGCTGTGAGGTTAAGAAGTCTGTGCAAAATAATGAGGATGAAATAAGTGCTGATTGACCAAGTTTGTTAAGTCTACAAAAAAATTGGACATCAAGTAAAATATTGACCAGGATCACCAGCAACCAAAAATCTCTGTCATAGGCACTATTACATTAGATAAATACAACTACTTTTGTATTTACCTTTAACTTTTATGATGGATTCACTTGTAGGTTCATTGTTTGATGAGGGACAGCTCAATGAGAGTTTCATTTGCGAATATGAAATTATAGAACAAGGAAGAGACTGTGGCAGAAAGAGAAGTTGAAGCACAGATTTGGGAACCATCTGCTTGGTGATGATAGATGAAGCATGTTATTCTCAAGGGAGTGAAGACATTGAGGGCTGACCCTTCAGAAAATGCAGGAGCATCATCAAGGAAAAGAAAAGATAAATAAAAGAAGAAATCAGCAGAAGACCAGATTTTTAAAATTATTTCTGTTTTTGCTCTTAATTTAGGATATACATAAATAATTATATTTATCTTTTTAAACAAGTATTTCTTGTTGTTTATCATATAATATTTCTCTAATATGTTCCTATTAGTTAGTGTCTTGAATAATCTAGTACAATAGAACTGTGTAAAATAATTTTCTAGAAAAAGATTGTTGTTATTTTACTGCTTAGCAAACCTGGGCAGAAACTTGTGGAATGTGCTAAAAGACATAATTTTCTTAGAATTACTTTGTATAGAATTATGTTTTCAATTGAGTTAATTAGCTTTTATGATTGCAAAGAGACTTGAATTAGTCTTTCAACACTTTTTATAGAGCTCTATATTCTGGAAGTTCTCTGTAATCTATGGTATATAAGAAAAGCTCATTTGCTTCTATGTTAATTTAGTGGCATAAACTATAAACTGGGAGTTTTAAAAGGCTAAACTGAGTGAATACCCCAGGGTTTCTTTTAAATGCATATAAGTACACAACAAATCTTGGCCATTTAAATGTTCTGATGTTTTTATTCAAAATAAATAGTTTGCTTTAAATCTTATGTTACAAAGCTTACTAATGGTGAATTAGATAATCTCAAACAATTATATTGGTCCAATTACTGTTGTGTGTGTTGCTTTTGAATTGTTATTTAGAGGCTGGAGATCAGACAAGGACCATTGCTTTGTGTGACAAGAACTAAGCCATTATCCAATAAAAATTTATCTCCTGATTTCCTATTTACTTAGCCTAGAATTATTACTTATACCAAGCTACTCATCTCTTTTTTGAGTGTAAATGTAATTAGGTGACTATTAAAGCATATAAAGAAGCATCCATAGATCTATTTATCTCAGCTGAAAATTCAGATCTATACACAAGGGAGAAAGACAATTCTGAAAATCCCCAGAGCAAATGAGTTATACTACTGAAGAAAGCGAAGTTGGACTGGGCATGTGACTATCACCAGTCCAGAAAGCTGTTTCACAATGGAAAGATTATTTAAGCTTTTGGTTTCTGTTTTTGAAAATAACCACTTTTCTTTTATCCACCTTATAGAACTATAACAATTATTTTAAGTGAGAAAATGAGTTACAGTCTATAAAACAGACAAGGAGAAACAACCTTGAGGGGATCCATCTTACAAATACTCATGTTTCCTTTATGCAACACTCCACAGGAGACCCAGTGGAGATATAGAGTTAAGTAAAGTAGTCCTTACTGTTAGACTTCAAATCCAAACCAAAATTTAGTTTGAGACACACAGAGGGCAAAAATACTGATCCACTGGACCAGGACAGACTTACATTATGTTTGTTGTCCCTGCTTTTTTATTAGGACCACCCCCATTACACTCTCTCCTGTGCCCTGGTTTGGCTGATCAATCAGGTGGCCACCCAAACACTTCTATGGCAATGAGGAATTGCTCTCAGGCTCTTTCCCTTTCCCCAGCAAATGCTTCTGCTGATTATCTTCTACAGCAAAGATTCGCAAACCTGGGTGCAAGTTGGCATTACCTGCTGAGGTTTTGTATTTAGACTCTAGCAACCAAGATTCCCATTGAATTAGCTGTAGGTGGGTACTTGTCAGCGTGACTTTTTTCTTCTTGTTAAGTTTGCCAAGTGATTCAGATGTGTAGTCAGGACTGAGATCCATTCCTTGTGGGGAAGTAGCCCAGACAGATGGACAAGCAGAAGCTTCAGAGTTAGAAAATCTGCAGGGAACACTGAGAGCTTTCATTGGGCTGCTCTGTGACTTCAAGCTGATTCTGGAACTCTGAGCCTCAGTTGTCTGAACTGTCTGTAGAGTGACAATGGGAGTATCTTTCCTCAGGACTATTCTTGGGTTTAAAGTAATATGTGTATGATTGGTGGGAAATAAGGAACATCAATCAATCCCAGAACCACCCTAGATGGGAGCCTGGCCCTGTACAGGGAAGGGGTAAAGCTCCTGTGGTCAGAGAATACTTCCAGAAGTGTGACTCACATGTCCCTAATCTGGAAAAAGGTCTTCTTTTCCCTGTAAAATGACGTTTCTTGATAATCTTGACCTGGAAAGTGAGTTTGCATATATCTGACTGCCTCAATTATTCAGAATGTCAGAGAAGATGGAGTGTATTAGCTTGTTCTCATGCTGCTAATACAGACATACTTAAGACTGGGTAATTTATAAAGGGAAGAATTTTAATGGACTCATAGTTCCACACGGCTTAGGGGGCCTCATAGTCATGATGGAAGATGAAGGAAGAACAAAGGGACATCTTACATGGTGGCAGGCAAGACAGAGCTTCAATAGGGAAACTCCCCTTTATAAAACCATCAGATCTTGTGAGACTCATTCACTATCATGAGAATGGCATGGGAAATACCTGCCCTGTGATTCAATTACCTCCCACCTCCCATTCAATTACCTCTCCTGTGACACACGGGAATTATGGGAGTTACAATTCGAGATGAGATTTGTGTGGGAAAACAACCAAACCATATCAAGGAGATTAATTTATGTTTTCCAGATATAAAGACTAGTCATCACTTATCAACAATTATTATTGAGCATGAGGGCATAACTAGATGTTAAGAGATAGAGATTTTATCACTAATAAGTAATATAACTTTGAGACATTTAACTCTTCTCTGTGTTAGTTTCCTCATCAAACTTAGAGCCATATATTTTTTCTTTCTGGTGCTATATTTAAGTTTTTCTATGTACTCATTGCTATGTACTATGAAGAAAAATAGGAATAACACCCTCTGCAGACAAGAAATTAAAACTAAGACACCTTAAGGAGCTAGAGCAATAGGTAAAATAACAACACTAGTAATAGAAATATGCTCTAGTAGAACTAAAAACATAGAACTAAAAACATAAATAAGTGATAAATAAATCACTTATTTATTGTGATTTTGGGGGTATACTTTGTGGCCTTTGGCGACTTGCTTTAGTCTGTAGACTATTAAGCAACTTAAGGCAGAGTATAGAAAATTCATTTGCCATTACCTAGTGTAGACAATTTCCTATTCATTGAAATTCTACTTATCTTGTTTTTAGAGGTTTTCTGCTTTCTTGATTAACTTCTTATATAAGGGTTTTACAAATAAGCTGCATTTGAGAAAGTAATACGATGTGAGATAATTCATCCAGAATGACTCATTTTAGAAATGTAACCTTAGGATCATATTAGCATGCTTTCTTATTTAATCACATTTTATCTTTTGATATTGTACTTTGGGACATATAGAGGGGGCTAGAGGGGAGACTGAAAAGATGAAGAACATTAATCCAGAATAGGGAACCCTCTGTTAGGAGCCTTGTCCCACTCTTCCTCTCCCACTGTTGTGTGTTGTTTCCACACAATCAGATTGAAAAAGCAAAACAATCGCCTCTTCTCGAAAGTGTTAGAGCACATGAACAGGAAGGATAGCCAAGTTGAGGCAAAGGCTACTGTTTATTGCAGTTCTGTTTTATTGCAGTTATTAAACCATTAACAATTAGATAAATATTATAAGTGAGATGCCATTCCTAAGTGTCACAGCTGTCATTTACTCTAGGTTCATAAAATAGACTAATATTTCATTTATTGCATACATCTAGAAACACACCACAAACACCTACCCATTTTATTCACTTTAGGTATTAACCTAATAGAAACCCTTAGTAAAAGCAACAACAAATTTTCTTCTTGAAACAAATAGAAGAATCCTTTTATAGTCTAAATTAAATGTCACTAAATTATGTGGATCAGACTATAAAAGGAAATGAATGAAAAAGCCAGGCTTTCTTAAGAGTTATAAAAGTGTGTCTCAGAAGCTCATTCTCTTAAAAGAGATAGAGAGCTTCAAAACATCCAAAAAATAAATAATTATTGAGAAAAATATATTGTAGGTTTGTTGATTTTAAAAGATGGGCAGGATTATGAAGAGAGGATGAAATTATTTGGGAGTAAACTGGGTTTCACTTCTGCAAGAGATAGTCGAGATAGTTATTCTGTACGGGAGGGCTTCCCATTGCAAAGAATAACCATTCCTCAAAAGGAAGTCTTACCAAGCAGTTCCTCACAAAGGAGTCTCACCAAGGTGACCAGTAGAATCTTAGCAATCAATTCACTCTCTTTGTCCTCCACAGCTCCTCCTTCATTTAGAGCTCAGTTTTGTGTCATAATGGGTTTAGGTAGGCTTTACAGGTTAATTCAGAACAATTCGATATTCCTTCCCTCCTTCAAACTATATTGATTTTCTAAGAAAATATATGAGGAAAAGTTTAGCTCCATTTTACTAATAAATGGACTGATGTTGAGACAGAATAAATCGCTCCTCCAGCATCTCATGCCAAAAATTAATAGAAGTGGCAGTAGAACTGATATACTAATTGGCTTTGGAGTCCTCATACACCTTCTATTCCCTCTTTTTGTTCCTTGGTTAATCAGTACTCTATTTCTTTTAAGTGGTGAGGCCCAACTAACAATGGTTTAACAGAAGACAAAACAGAAATAAATCAACCAACACAAGGGCAATGCACTGAATCACCTTCAGAGAAAGGGCAGATCGTGGAGCTGCTCTCATGCTCAGATGGTTCCAGAAACTCAGCTCCTGTCTCCAATTCTCTCTTTCTTACTCTTCAACTTGATCTCTATCATACATCACTACCTCTGCGTATCTCTCTCCAACTCTTCTTCTTTGTATACTGTTCCCACTCTCTTCACTGATTATGGAGACCATTTCTTATACTAAAGACTTCACTGTTTTCTCTATAAAGTAGGAAATAGGGCTATCTGCAGCTTAATAGTCTGAGCCTGGAAGCTTCGGATGACAGGAAGAAGGTCACTTTTACTACCTATAAATTTCAGGGAATGACTCTCCCAACTTGAGTCAAAAGCCCACAACTTGGTCTAATCATTAAGACCAAGGGTTACCTACTCTTCTCTATGCTGAACTGGTGGGCTTGGGTGACTTTCTAGAGCTTGAAAGGGGGAAGAGTGAATTTCGTTTTAAGGAAAAGATACATTGAGAAGGTAGAAAAGAACAGTTGTTGACCTCAGCCATTGATTTTCTTTTAAACGCTAAATCTAAAGACAGACTTTTGTTTCCAGGAAAAAATAGACTTTGTTTTTAAAAAGTAACTATTAGATATACTTTCTAAGTCCAAGAACGATGTTCGTGTTTTTCACTGGTACAATCAAATATATAGCAATAATCCAGAGGATACCGTAAAGGAAATGTAATTAATGGCATCCCACTCTACAATAAAACTAGAGTTTTGCCTAAACTCTGCTGAGTGGGAATCCTTCTTTACCACTGTATAGCATTTTTATTTTTCAGACCTGTGTTCAGAATGCAAAAATTATTACCAGAGGTTGAAATTCCTACTATAAAAAGGGAGCATTTGGTTACTTGCAGGAAGTGCAAGAGTAGGAGTGAGTGGAGAATGATGCACCTATCTTTTCAGATAAAGAGGTTTGGTTAATGACGGTATTAGCTACTTTTATTGTTCATTATCCCGTTCATTCATCGTTCCCATTGTACCCTCTGTCCTTTTCTATTTCTCTGGATATATTTTTTCTCTGCTCATCAAATAGTCTATTCTTTTCTTCATCCTGTGACATCTGAATTGCTTTACCCAGCTCATGTGCTTTATCTTGGCTAAGGATAAAGTCTGTGCCACTATGAATGACATCACAAACTTTCACTGGAATGGAAATCTAGATTCCAAAAGAAATCTTTATAATTATCACACTTCTATGAAGGAACAAAAATGTATTTTGAAAAATGTATGTAGACAAATGCTTATTTGTTATATTTTGTTGTTTTGATGCTTCTCACATTGAAAGGGGCTAATTTAAAAGAAGGAAAACAAGGAGCGAAATGATTTTGGAAAACAATAAAAGTCTGAAGCCTGTAAGGAAGGATCAAGCCTAGTGTTTTCTTAAAGGGAAAAGAACAGAAGTTAATAGACATGTCTCCTACAGGAGAACCTCATGTACTTATGAGTCACCGTGCTGATTCAAAAATACGATCATGTTTGTCATAAATGGAAAACAACAAATGTAATAAGGAAAATGTAATTTTGTTAATAGGCAAATTAGTATCACTGAATTGTTTGTTAGTTGAATGTAGTATTCTATAAAGCCAATATTTCTCTCTTAAAGTATTTCTAAAAGCCATTTGTAGTGGGGGAAATAGGGAGGCAGAGAGCAACTTACGATTATCCCAGGGAGCATGCTACACTTCTTTCATTTTTCTGGTTCTTATTCAAAATACATTCTTATTAAGGGAATCATGATAATCCACCCTGGCTGCAGAATGGTTCTGTCTCTTAGCAACTTCCAACTTTCTCATATTAATTGTATTTTTGATTGAGTATTCCCCAACAATAACTCACCAACTAAGCCTATTTGTTGCTACTTTTGCTTAAGTATGCCCTCCCAGTCAACATTTGCCAGGTGCTTTTTTTTTTTTTCAGTTAGAGCAATGACATCTGAGCCAACAAGTTTAATGACATAATCTTTGATCAGTGCTGATATCTTCTCAATTTTCTAATTTAAGGAATTTAACTCATGCCATTAACAACTTTTTAATTTTCAGAGTTAAAAATAAGAAAATATTAATGGCCACAAAAATATTTCTTATTGTGAATCAAGAAAGTAGTGGAAATGCCTGATATGATAATCGACTCAATGGAAGCATAGGTGATGCTGTGGAGAAAAGGGATGAATTTACATCTTTACATCCCAACACCATACTTTCATGCTGACATTTAAAAAGTCATAGACAGTACTAAGATTACTAAGTTAGAGTAATCTATCAGCTAGAAAGAGCTCTATGCTATTTAACCTCATGTCTAGATTTTCTTAAAAGAGAGCCAGGTATACAAAAATGTGTTTTTTTATAAATGATGCCAAATAGTGTCCCAAAATACTGTCTCTTTATAAACAATGCCAAATAATTTAAAATAAAATTATTTAGTTATAAAACCAAATTAACATTAGTTCTTAAAACTGAATTGATTTACTCTTGATCATTATTCATTTTTCTGCCTGTTGGGGCTTAATTTGTGCTAAGTGATGAAATAGTGATATCTCTTTTCTTGGTAGTAATTACAATTTACCACATTGTTGTGTTTTTTTTAACCGTTTCCAATTTTAAGAACATCTTAACATTTAGTGTAGAAAAAAAAGATTTTTGTATCTATATTTCACAATCCAATTCAGAAACTTTCCATTAGAAATTATTCTGCTTGACGTGTGTGTGTGTGTGTGTATGTGTGTGTGTGTGTGTATTTCCAAAGAACTACTCAAATATTGCAATTTCAGTGAAGACAATTGAAAGCATTATATTTGACACTTTAGCAAATTATAAATATTAAAAGCATTTTAACAGCATTAGTTTCCATATTTTAATGTTATCTATGAAAAGATGGCTCAGAGCTGAGAAAGAAAGAAGTTTTAGGTCACACTGGGAAGAGGCACTGAAAATTATTAAAACAGAAGAGAGGGATTCTGGAATTTCGTACAGAGCACAAATTATATTCCCCATGCAAAGTCATTAATAACTGAGTGCACCACACAGCTGCTTTACTAGATACTAATGTCACATTTACATGGACTGTTCTATTTGGAGCTGTTGAGGTTTGTTGCTTTTAGTCCTCAAGGCTAGCAATTTAGCCTAATATTTTCTCACTGCAGTCTGTAACCTAATGAAGCACATATGCTTTCCACCTGAGAGACTAGAGGGCTCCATGAAGTAGGTGCATATACCTTCCCTTCATTTCACAGCCTTATAGCCTTGATCTCTATATAAACCATTGCTAGATTTAGTCACCCATTCTCTTCCCTCATACAATTAATGAAAAGATGTTTATAAATCTTTGCCTTCTGTAAATCCTTGAAATAAATCTTACGCTTCCTTTTCTTTTTGTCATGAATAAGAATTAAACAGTACTACCATAGCAGGTATCTCATGTAAAAAGAAAACAACTTTTATCCACAAGTAGGGGTTTTATTGTAAAAGTCTTTGAAGCTAGTTTTACTACAAATAATTTGAAAACCTTAAAATAAAATTTAGTACAGTAAAAAAATCGTGTTTAAATGAGATGTAAACTTATTTTAATGTAAGATAGATATAACATGTTACAATTCTGTATATCTTGTAAGAATGCTTCACTTAAATAATCAAAATTTTGTTAGATGCTATTACTCTCAAGTTATGTAGGAGAAACCCAAGGGTTAGTAAATTTAACACACAGGACACTACCACACATGTTTACTATACATGCCATAAACTAGACTTTGTCCATTCCAACTGACTTTATGGAAATAAGCCCTTGGTATCTTAACAAATATATTTTTGATTATTTAAAAGATATTGGCAACCTTTAGAAAATCAACTGTTTTCCTGAAAGTCAAAACATTTCATCAAGTAAAGTAAACATAACATCCTTAGGCATAATGACATTAAATGCATCTTCGGAAAGGGACAATTTCTCCTATTGCAGATCAACTCTTTTGGCTATTCAAACATGTACTCTACCTCCTCCCAAACAAAACCAGTAAACTCTGCCTTTTAATGTGTATAACCAAATTTATATTTTCTCATAAAAAAAGATGCTTCAAAAGAAACATATACAAAACATCAATGTAACATTTTTCTAGAGAAGCTGAGGTGCTTTATTACATTGTGCTGCATCAAAAATTTACATCTTGGCAACAAGTACTTTGCTGCTGGCACCAGGCCGTGACAAGACATGGCAGAAGTCACATTTGCTATAGCCAACTTGAACTTAAGGAACCACTTCTTGAAAAGTGACACCATTGATCTGGAACCACTGTTACAGAGTCAAAGAATAACAAAACACATTAATTCAGTGGAAACTGAGAATGTATTTTATCTGTCATGTTCTTAAAGAGTTTCAGGGAGCTTTACTTACTGGGCAGGAGTAACTAATTCTAGGATACATACAGATAAAGTGTTTTCCTTTCCTCTTTTCTCCCACTTCTCTCTCCCTCTCCCCTTTTCTCTTTTTGGTAAGGAGCAGGACTATTTGCAATCTTTTCTATATTTTCTCCAAAAAGAATATGAAAACCAATGCAATCAGAATAACTCAAACTATCACCAAAAAGTACAACTACATACTCCACGTGACCCAACTAAATCTTTGTTTTGTTTCCATTTGTATCCCTAAATTACAATTCAGAAAAGATATCATAAACCTGTCTGAGTTCTTAAATAGCTTTTTATGTCATGCACTGGAGGCGCTATGCTCTGAATATGTCTCTTAGAATTCATGTATTGAAAATTTACTCCCCAGTGCTACACTGTTGGGAAGTGGGACCTTATGGCAGGTGTTTAGGTGATGAAAGCTGTGCCCTCATGAATGGATTAATGTTGCAGGTTCAAGTCACCATCTTGGAAGCAGAGACTCCAGGTTGTAACCTTCTAGCATGTTAGTCTTAAATTTCCCAGCCTCCAGAACTGTGAGAAATAAATCTGTGTTGTTTATACATTACTCAGTATCAGGTATTCTGTGATGGCAGCACAAAAAAAAAGATTGGAGATTTTTTAATGAACTCATTTTCATGGAAAATAATGAAAAGTATTATCTAGGAGATGAAAATTCATTTTAAATAATCTCAAGCAATGCAGATCATGAATGCTGTAGAATTTAGTCAGTGAGACCAGGCATAATGGTTCATGCTTGCAATCCCAATACTTTGTGAGGCCAAGATGGGAAGGTTCTTAAGCACAGGCGTTTGAGACAAGCCTGCATGACAAAGTAGATCCATCTCTACAAAAATTTAAGAAAGAATTAGCCAGGCGTGGTGGTAATATACCTGTGGTCCTAGCTACTTGGGAGGCTGAGGCAGAAGGATCACTTGATTCTTTGAGTTTGAGGCTACAGTGAGGCATGATCATGCCACTGCATTGAAGTTTGGTGACAGAATAAGACCCTGTCCCAAGAAACAAACAAACAAGCAAACAAACAAAAAACCAGAAGAAAAGGAGTTATCAATGAAACAAAAGGACAAGAAATTACAATACAGATATAATTATTTCCAGGAATATGACTTATAATTTAAGTGCTCCATAACATTGTAAATGTCAGCTTTACATAGTTAAAAAGCCTAATATATTTTTGTTTGTCTGTTTTGTGGAGATTGAGTATGGAATAAAAAGAATAAAAGAAAAAAATCTCCCAATGCTATGTAATGGATTCTTCAGGCATAAGATAGACATATTAGTGACAGCGTCACACATAGAATGCATCATGCATTAAAAATATCTCCAAGAGTTTGAATAAAAATAAAAATAAGGTTTTCTGTAAGCTATTTGATGATTCAAATAATGGTTCCAATGACAACTAAGAAACATTTTGAAATTACAAGTGAAGAGTTTGAAACAAGTTATTTCACAAAATATGAGAGCAGAAGAAAGTGGCATTTCCAAATATTTTATTTTATATGATTTACAAAATTATTGACAGGTAAATTTATAAATTAAATATCATAAGTAAATAATTTTCAATTTCATCTGTGTGATTTATATTCTAGTTGGCCAAAACAATTATTTTCTAACAGGGAAGAATAGAGTTTCAGATTGTATTTAAGATTGTCATGTGTTTAGATCTATATAATATTTTGGTCATATGTTTTTGAATAACTTTTTTTGCTCAATTGAGTTGGTAGACTGAGAATCATACTTGTTATAGTAGATATTATTTTATAAATGAAAGACTTTAAGTTTAAACAATAATTAAAATTCTTAAGCTGATACAATTAGCAAGATTTGAATTTAGCACTACTGGCTTTAGTATTCATGTAAAATAATTAATATGTATTTTCTTGCCTTCTTGAGAAATTAACATCTACTGAGATGATAAAGCACTTTACATATGACAAAATATGAACTCAGTAAACATGAAATGGATGGAAAAATTTGAGCTCATTACATGGAAATTCACAAACAAAAGAAGCTATTTTAGGTTGGGGTCTGCCAACATGAAGTAAATAGATGGAGAGACAAATCTCCAAGCAAAGGGTTTATTTGGGAATAATATATTAAAATTGCAGTTCGGGACACACACATAGACCAGAGTGGCTGCTGATATGTCTAAAGAACAAAGGTAAATGTTGGCTTTTTGTTGGGGAGGAGTGGAAGGTTGTGTAAGCTAAGTTGTTTGGACGGAAAGTTGGTGCCAGTAGTGTCTAGCAGGAGGTAGAGAGTTTTGATTGGTGAGTGGCAGCAGTTACTAGGTAAAATTTGCAATCTTAAAGTCATAGCAGGCCATTTTGGTTTTGGATTGGGTTTGCATGATAGTTCCTGGAGTAGGTGTTTGTACTTCAGTGCTTTTCGCTATGCCCCCACAACTATTTTAGTTGAGTAGGAGAAAAAAAGAAATGACTCCATTTTGTATAATCAATTTTCAAAGTTGTCAACAAAGATGGAAGAGGCTTAACTGTTCTGATTTACCTAGGACCCAGAAGTTTCCCCTATGCAGAAATTTCAGTCCTAAAACTAGGAATGTGTTGGGCAAACTGGGATGAGCTGTTGACTCTACAAAGGGGTGGAAGCAGGGTGGTGATTAAGTCAACAAGAATTCGAACATCGTTTTAAGGGAATGAGCAGAGAAATCTGTGTCATAATTGGGAAACTAAGAAGAGGATTTCATTCTTTGATGGTGTGTATAATTGTTAGGAGAAATTTCATTGCTTTTGGATAAGAAGGAATGAAACAATTGAGGACACCCAGATTTCACCATGGGAAGCAGGGTTGATACACACACATAAATAACACACATTAATAAGCCAGATACCAGGACTGGGTTTTTTTTTTTTTTTTGAGACGGAGTTTCACTCATGTTACCCAGGCTAGAGTGCAATGGCAAGATCTCGGCTCACCGCAACCTCCGCCTCCTGGGTTCAGGCAATTCTCCTGCCTCAGCCTCCTGAGTAGCTGGGATTACAGGCACGCACCACCATGCCCAGCTAATTTTTTGTATTTTTAGTAGAGACGGGGTTTCACCATGTTGACCAGGATGGTCTCGATCTCTTGACCTCGTGATCCACCCGCCTGGGCCTCCCAAAGTGCTGGGATTACAGGCTTGAGCCACCGCGCCCGGCCTAGAAAATTTATGTTCACATGAAAACTATAGTAGTTGGGCTTGTACATTATGCTCTAGGTATTGTCCTTTCAGAAGCTCTTAAAGCCAGTTTCCTGCACTGAGAAGAAGGAATAAAATTTATCTTTATTGAACTCTTTTATTGTGTTTTATAAATACCACCACATGTAATGCTCATAACAAAAGGAATCAAATACTATAAATATGTCAATTTGCCAAATGAAGAATCTGAGTTACAGAAAGGTTAAGTTTCTCTTGCCTAAGGCCATTTTCTTAGAAAGGGGTAAAGATAGGATTTGAACCCAGTTATTCCAATTATAGAGACCATGCATGTAGACACCATGTAATGTCAAGTACCTGGTAAAAAATGAATGAATTTAAAACATTACATGAGATATAACTCATAAAAGATATGGGAGTGTGTTACTCCTGAGGACAAATGTGTATCTATGTGTTAAAACCTCAAAATTATTTCTTGATTTAATTAAAAATTCAAAGCTCATTCTATGACATGATTTTCCCTGGTTATGTGCTGCTGCCTACACAGTGGTTGAAGGCTTTTCCAGAATAGTTTGGAAGAATAGACAATCCAGACAATCCAGGGCTGAATTGCTCTTGCAGCTCTGAGCTCTTAAAATTTGCCCTTTTCTCTGACTAAATTCACTAATAATTGCAAATAACGATTCTACTTTGTTCTCCACTGATACGTTGCAATGATTCAACTCAAATAAGCCTGAACCTTCTTGAATAAACCACATTTTTATTAACATTTTGAGAAACATTCTTACCCTCTATGAAAAAGTAAAAAGCAAAGCAACATATAGTCTTACATTTATTTACACAGATTTCTATACCAATCCCATGAAGAAGGCACTATTATTATATTTTCCATTTTAGAAAGGAATAAATTGATGTATAGAAATAAGGCATTGTGGCCAAAATCATACACCTCCAATAAGTGGCAAAAGTTGAATTCAAACCTAGGCAATCTGGCTCTAGAATTTGTGTCCTTATTACTCTACTATAGTGCCCATATCATCCACTTTAAAAGTCATTTGATCAGTCAGTATATTCAATCAGTGGAACTAAATCAATCAGTGGAAACTAAAGGCAAATCAATTACTGAGCAGTATTGAGCCTGTTATGTGTCAGGTATCTAGTATTTCATTCTGAAATACCATTTTATTTGATACTGTAAGTAAACGAGATCCATTTCATTTAACATTTATTTATTTCCTTAGAAACTTATATAATCCTCTTTTAAAGAATGTCGATCCAGATAAATCAAGACCTACAATTGGTAAGAAGAAGGAGTTTCTCTAAATAATAACTTTATGCCTTTTCTTTTTCAAGAACGGCCTGATTTTAAAAATTAGGTAACATGTTCCAGCCTAAAATGGCATCTGACTAGCAGCTCTTTTGCAAGCTCTCTTAAATTTCCACAAAATTCATGTCAGAAAAAAAGAGATTTCATAAAAAATGTTGCTATTTTGTAGATCTAACTGTTGCTGTATCACCAGAATATAGGATAGGATTTCCACTGAGTTCAAATATAATGCCACATGGATTATGAAACAAAATTGATGTTACATTAGTGATTGCTTTAGGAATCATGCAAACTTGTTCTTTAATAATCAATAGGAAGATCTGTTGACCATCTTCATTATCTACTTCCTTTTTCAAAATTAGTATGAATTATCTACATTAGTATATATTCAAATCCACTAGGAAAGTGGTCTTCTGCACGTATACTATTTCTACTTTTTGAGGCCACCAAATATTTCTTTGGTCTTCTGATGGTACTTACTTCCACTTTAGATCTAGGAAGATACCACAACTTGTGGAAGAGAGTAGTTAAAGGAAAGTTAATTTTATGCTGTAAAATGTCTCCAGATTGGAATAGAAAAGAGATGTGCTAAGATAAGTAGTCTGTATTTGGAATAGAAGCCTTCCTATAGCGTGGATCATCAGAACGGGGTGAGTGGGCAAACAAATTTTCCATCTTGGGACCAGCAGATCCTCATTCAATGTTAAGTACATATAATGCTGATAGCAAGTAACATTTATTGAGCATAAATATGTGCTCATTCTTGTTGCACGCACTTTACATGTGTTAGCTCATTTCATCTCTGCAATAATGGCTCTCACTAGCTGTATCCTGTTAGATATTGGGAATTGACAAAGGTGATGACCAACCCAGCCTTCCAGCTGTAGTGATTAGTAATTGGTCAACACCTAAAACAATAGAGAAGGAAACAAATGAAATTCGGGGCCAAACCATAAAAATGATGGAAGGTATCAGCGATAAAGAATAGATAGCATGGAAAGGGGGATTGGCAGAAGAATTTGGTTTATAATAAACACATGACATCATCAATCAGTAAGAAAATGAAGAACTAATTTATTATTTTCCAGTTACAATAACAGTACTGGTTTCCTATTTCATAAAAGAGAAAGAGTTAGATGGTCACTAAATAATGCATTCTTAAATTAGTCCCAAATATGCTGGAATTATATCTAATGATAATAATGAGGCAAAACTTACACATTGTATATTCTGTTTTGATCACTTTTGTAAGTGCTTTACATATAAAAATGCTTCGGTCCTCATAACAAGCCTATGAGGTAGGAACAATTACCTCACTCTTCTACAGATGAGAAAACCAAGTTATGTGGAAATTCAGTAACATTATCCAAGGTCACACAGCTTGTAAGTGTTTTTATGGCCATCTCAGACTTAACATGTCCACAAGTGAATTCCTAATCTTATCCCTAAAAACATATTCCAACTCCTGTCTTCTCCATCTTACAATATCCTTTACTCAGAGTCATCTACATGCTCATGCCAAAAATCTCATAGCTATCCTTAACTCTTCTTACAGCCTGCATACAAACATTTTGGAAAATTCAATTGAATTTATTTTCAGACTAGCTCTTGAATCCATCTCTACCTCGTACAAATTGGTCAACACCATATTTCCTCGCTTGTTTCAGTAGCCTCTTAACTGTTCTCTCTGTTTCCACCTTTGCTTCCCTCCATCTATCCTCAGTATAGCAGCAAGAACAATACTTTAAAACATAAGTCAGCTCAGCCCACTCCACTACCTGGAACACTGTTCACCAGAGAATCAATATAGCCAGTTCTCTAACCTCCAAGTTGTTACTTAAATGTCTCCAGATTAAGGAAGACTCCCCTGAAAACTGGTTAAAATTGCAACCCACCGCCAATATCTGTTCCTATTAGCATTTTCAGTCTCCATACCCTGTTCCTTTAATTGCCCTTTAACACAGTATGTAATTAACTTATTTATTATATTTATTATTTTTGTCTGGTCTTCTTCAAAATATCAGTATCTTATCTGTTTTGCTCACAGATGCATGTGAAGCACTTAGTAAAATGCTTTGTACTCCATAAATGATTTAAACACAGACTCCATAAGTATTTGTTGAATGAATGTTGAGGCTGGGATTTTACATTTAGATAGCACGATTCCAGGGGCCATTAAATGAATGACTAAGCAATTGCCTTAAACATGAAATCGTTTTTTAAAAGCTTGAAAAAAAAATAAGTGGATATGAGAGGAAAAAAGATATTAGGAGCATTAAAGTACTAAAAGAAATTATCAGGGAAAATCTGATCGTTTAATGTTTGTAAGAACGAAAACTCTAGACTAATAACATTACCTCTAAATTTAACAATTAATAAAAGCTGAGAACTATCTTCCATAAATATGGGAAGGTACTCATGTTCAAATATTAAGAGTTATTATAAACCAAATGGGGTAAAAGCAACAAAATCCTCATAAGTATTAAAAAGTATATAAGCTCACAAAAAGAAACAAGTAGCAAAGCATGCAAAATATAAAAGTCACTGTTTCTAGTAATAGAACTCATTAGTTGAGATAGCCTTTTTTTTCAAGTAAGAAGTCTGCTAACGTAAAAAAAGAAGAAAAGGGACCTTAAGTATGCCCCATGTTGATGAGGGTTCAATACAACAAGCTCCCTATACCTAGAGCATGTACTTTAAAATATTCCTGCATCATGACTCATTACTAGGAATCTATTTGAAGGACATAATCAGAAATAGAGACAAAAATATTTATGTAATGGCTTTCAACAAAAGTTGAATAATTTTAATAGCTTAAAACAATAGTTTTAAACTATTATATTGGGAATAATAGTTTAAAACAATGACATTTTCAAGACCTGAAAAATATTTAAGTATTTCATAGAAATATACAGCAATGCATTAAAATTAATATTTTTGAATAAAATTTTCATAACTTAGAAAATGTTAAATTTAAAAAAATAGGCAAATAAAAAGCTATGTATAAGGCATGGTCATATAGGTTAGATCGAAGCCTCATTACACTGATGACAAAATAGAGGAATCAAAAACCTGGAGCAGGAGCCAAGGTCCAAACATTAAGCAGAGGTAGAGGCCCTTCAATGAGTTCGGGTAAGCCCTTGTGCAATATGAAGTAAAGTCCTGCTCACAAAGGTAGAAGACAGGTCATATGGGCATCAAAGACAATGATAACCTATTTCTTAATTTATCCTAGGATCAGAAAGGCCATTATCATCCACTTCATGATGGCATCATAAACAGATGCATTACTGGCACATAAAATGCTGATAGTGACACATGTGCATGAATAAATTCTCCAGATACCTGTCTCTGTGACTTTGTCTCTATGTCTGAAGTATAACAGTTTGGAACAAAGTGTTTCATACATGTTATATACCAATTCTTAAACAGAATAACCTTTAGGAGTAAATTGAGAATTGTATTCCTAAAACAATTGTGATCCCAATTCTACAGTATACATTAGCTATAAATAGACATTACAGAGAATTGTTTTACTGCTGTCATTTCTTAGGTCACTTGTCTTTTGAAACAAGAGTGCTCTCTTCTTTCATAAGGTACTAAAAATAAATTTCAGATAGCATATAACAGTTTATTGTAAATTTATTTGACTTCGATGAATTGCATTTTATGTGGAGTCCAGGTTTGTGGAATGCTGCCAACCTCATATGTTTAAATTGTTAGAAATAAACTCTTTGGATTGCTAATGACTGTAGTATGTGCAATTCACCAGACTGTTTAAACAGATTTCAAATAATTTTCCTGTAACTGCTAATCATTTTGTAGGAGACATGAGACCAGCAATCAATAATCACATGAAACTGTTGAAAAGGAGACTCAGTGATCAATACAAATTCTTCTTTCCGTGGGAACACAGCCTGCTCAGATGGCTGACTTACATAATGCTGTCCTTGATGTTCTTTTCTATTACGTATTTATTGCAGTTTCATAGGCATCTTTTATGGGAAAACATTACAAATTAGGGGAAATTGGTAAAATATCGTGACAGAGATAACACTTGCTATTAAGAACAAATCCTTAAAGGGGCAGGAACATTTAATTTGGTACAGATGCTAAGATTGCAAAGTAAAGTTCATAATTTCTAAACAATGGGCAAGTTTGTCACTGATCAGCTTTTCTTTTGCATGTATTTTTAAATGCATTAAAAAGACCTGTACTCATCATAGTACGTGGAATTCTACAAAGGGTTTATCTCAAAGATATAAACTCAAACACAGTATGTAGCATTGTTTTTCAGGCTGAGAAGAAACATTGTCAATAAATGTCACAAAAATACTTATAGTTACATTAAGTAACATAGAATTCCACATAAATATATATATATATAGTCACCCTTCCCTTATGAGAAAATGGACTTGTATTATGAATTTATTACCTTGTCTATTGACAGATGCATTTTGCATATTTTTAAAAGCCATCATTTAATGTATGGAAAAATAAAGAACTGTTTAAACATGTCAATGTATTCTTCTTGCAGCAAAGAGTAAAAAGAGATTCGCGGAAGGAAAAAAGCCTTTTGTTGTTCTCTACTTTGCTTACTGCAGAGGCACTGTAGGAACCAGGCTTATCTCAATGTACCTCAGTATTTTGGGAAGGACTAGAGGTAGTGCTCCCAGAAATTTAAAATAGGGGTCTAGCTGAGCTGGGAATAAACCAATAGAGGAGCAGTTAGGCAGGGAGAAAGATAAATTAACAAATAAGTAAAGTAACTTAAAAGAAAAACAAAAAGCAGCATGCATAGTCACCCCAGTCTGATCTCTGGTAATATCCTCTTTACTCATTTGAGAACTATTTACAAAAGCCTCAACTCATGTGAACTATGAAGTGGGTAAGGGAAGATAAAAAAGGAAATTCTTTAATTTTGTGCTTTAGAGTCTGAATATAGATGCCAGTTTGTTGGTTTATATTCCTTGGGAATGTTCCATGGGAAGAAACTGGTCCTCCTTGTAGTCGGCATTGCACAGCGTCCCAGCTGTAACAACGCGGCTGGGACAGGGGGAAACCGTTGCTCTTTATCTGTTGCACAAACTGGAAGCTGGATCAGGCATCTGCTGGGATTCAATCAGAGACTAGCAGCTAACCTCAGGGTTTTCAGAAAATAAAGGAAATCAGATAGAAACAGAGTCTCAAGGAGGGTAATTGCCAGCTAGGATTCCTCAAGGGCTCCACTCTCTGTCTTACACATGAACTCTTTCTCTGGGTCATGGGGTCACAGCCAGCCAAGCCTCCAAGCTGGGAATCACCGTACTGCAGTTACAGCAAGAGTTATTGCCAACTTTGCCAATAGTATGTGTGTATGTGTGGTGTGTGTGTGTATTCCTCTCTGCACTTTAATCTTATTTTCACATGTGAACACCAAAGAGATTGGCCAAGAGATAACCTTTATCTTGAAATCTCAATATCAGTAAGCTGGTACTAGTAATACACACACACACAGACACACACAGACACACACACACACACACTCGCACATCACCTGCGGCTGCCAGAACCTTGCACCCTTAGGCTGGCTCGCGTCTAAGGATTTTGGTATATTTGGTGAAAACTTGCTGATTTCCTATGCCTTTTGGAAAGACCAAGCTGGGGGTGGGGAGAGGTTGAAACGCGGTGGCTCATCATTTATTCATTGCGACTGTTTCAATTGTTGACTCTAGTGGCAAGCCGCATCCTCCAGCTCTTGCAGGGGAAGTCTGACACCTTGAGGACAGGAAAGAGGGTGCCAGGCGCCAAGAGAAAGCGGAGTGGGAGAAGCTTTGAGAGTTGCAGGGGTCTACTTTTTTCCAGTCGGGCGGCGGGCCGCCTGGGTGCTTGTTTACCGGGCTGGGAGCAGGGCATTCATTCAAAAGCTGGGTGTCGGAGCGCACTGAAGTCCAACACGCCTGCAGAGCGCGCCCGAAGCCTGGAGGTGTGTCTGGCTTGCATCCAGGACCACAGGGTGGATTCTCGCCACCGACTTGGCTGGATGATGGCTGGCTGGTGGTGAGCTCCCCTACCCACTGGCTGACCTCAAGCAGCTGGCCCGGTAGGTGGAAGCTCTTCGAGGGTAGCCGAGCTGGGGGACCGATCGTTAGCTCCTGCCCGCGCGCGGGTCTCCTCCACCTCCAAGCAGTGTGGTGCGTGGGACGCGCATCTTCCCGGACTATCCCTTTCCAGCGAGGTCTGTGCAGACCCCGAGCCGGGGAGCCGCCGGGGACGGAGGATGAGCCCTTCTCTGGGCTCATCCGCTGTCAGCCGTGGGAACTCTTAACTTTATCCAGCGGGATCGGCGCGGGCGGGGGTGGGAGAGGTTCTCCTCCCCTGGCGTTCACCTTCCCCTCCCGGCCCGCCCCTCCCCCGCCTCCTATGGCTTCGCTTTCAGAGCATCCTCACTCCGCCCAGTTCGGTGCCAGCTGCGTGGGCTCCAGCTTCATGCGTTTTCCTTGGAATGCTCCAAAACTCGGCAGCGACTAAGGGAATTCCATCGGAATTTGCCGGGCGTGCTCTCACCCGGCACAGCACCCGCGCCGTCCGTCCTCGGATCCCATCACTTCAGCCCGAAGATTGCAACTTTGCAGGTAAAGAGGATGTCGCCTTGGAGCTCCGTTCGACCGGAGCTGCACCTCGCCTTCTTTCTGGGATCTCGGTTAAGTTTCCTAAGCTGCCTGGGAAGCCGGCTCTCTTCTGGGAGACGGACATCCCTGGGGGATTATGAGTTCAAAAGGTTCTGACTGCATGGTTTCTCTTCGAGGCTCAGGAAAAAAATCTGTGAAGCTTTCGGTGCTTGACTCGGGCTGAGCGGGAGTTTGGGGGTGCTCCTCAGTCTTCCACCGCACCCGGCTTTAAAGCAGGGGGGAGGGCGAGGAGTGAACCCCCGGTGTGACTTATATGGTAAACAAAGGAGCTGTAGCCACGTCGTGGTGCTGGGGAATGTGGCCGTTTTTAGCCTTTTATGCATTTGGGGAAAATGGAGATCTCGGGGGCACCTGGGTGCATACAAGTGAGATCTTGGCTCTCCGGCTCGTAAATTGGGAGAACGAAGGAAGGAAAGAGATCAATATTCTACCGATCGATACATTCTGCGTCATTTTCATTCGCTGTCAAGAAACAGAAACACTTTTTCCGTGTTGCTCGACCCAAGCTAGTGATTCTTAGTGTGCCTGGCTACCGAGATTCCAATTAAGCCAATGACCCTGTTTGCTACTTGGGTAAATCACTAGGGTTCACTGCACAACTTGTTCCAGCTGCGAACTCAGCTGCCTTTTGTGACTAGAAACAAGTGAATACTGGAAAGGCATTGAGGGTTTGGGAGAGCTGAGGAAAGGGATCTCTTATCTTGTCTGCCTGCATTCACTATGGTGTATCCACTATGGTGTATCCCGGTTCACATGGTTTCTTAGGGAGGCCCTTCCCAGTGAAATTCCATAGCTATAAAATGAAGCAAGTTGCTTAAAGAGTAAGCACCAAGCCAAAGGAGTGGGAGGAGACAGAAGGAAGCTTTAGCTGTTTTATTAAGGAAAAAAAAATTAGACAAACTTGTAAAACTTTTTCAGTTTTAATAAAACACCGCCTCTCAGGACTCATGTAATTTCTGCCTTTCACAGTACATAATCACAACACAAAGAATATTACAAATTCTTTAAGAAAAGAGTTTACTGGAGAGTGTTTTGGGTTTGGGGGTATTTTTGGTAAAGCTCTGAATTAGACATTGAGAGTAAGAGTGGGTGGAGATGTTAAAATGTGGAAATCTTCATCATTGTGTTGGGTTTGCTATTTAAGCTTACATTTGTAATCCTACCTTTATTCACCTGGACACTGTTGTCCAGAAAATATCCTCCTTAAATGTTTAAGGGGAAAAAAAAGCAACAAGATCACTTTCAATTTACTTGCTTACTAATCATTCTGAAAGATATATGAGTTAGAATAGATTTCCATTACTTATAAGCTTTACAATTTTGTAATTTTTATATTATTTATTTTTCTGTGATGCTTGTTTCCAAAAGGTCAATATAAAAATGCATAAATAAATCTATGACAAGGTAAAGTTCTATATGAATTTTATAGCCATTTTAGTTATTAAACTAGTAAGAGACCAAATAACTTTCCATATAAAATAACCTTAATTCATACTTTGTATTAACAGGAAATAACAAGCAATGCTTGTATTCTTTTTCATTAGAGGAAATTTTAATGTCTTACTCTATACATACATTTCAAACTTTCTAACTTATGCTCCATGGAGAACTACAGCCATCTATAGGACTGAAAAGTTACCTGTTTTAACATCCTCATTTAAAAAAACCAAAGCTAAATCATTTTCAAAAACAATGACTATGTTTATAAACTATTACATCATTTTAATTGGTAAGGAATCTGGAAGTTAGATTGTCTATTTTTCAATATTTGGTTGGCTGTGTCTATCAATATTTTTGTAAACTAGATGTTATTAAAAACTTCACTGTAATAACTAAGCTTAGAAAAATTGCTGTTTCTGAACTGTAGGTGAAAGATAGAAACAATGACAATCATTATTTTAATTTTTCTTTTATGATTTCAAAGTAATAAACATATCTGATCATTTAGTCAAATGCTATCAGCATACCCTATTATAAACATGATTACATTTATATTGAAATATAATAACTACTTTAAGATGCACTGATTTTAACCCCACTGAATTAAAAATACTTTCAAACATATATTTTTGGAAATATATTTTTATACCTGCATGTTTAATTGCCAGAATTATTTATGGCAATACAGATGATCAGCATTATATTTAGCAGCTGAAAACTGAAATTGCATCTCTTTTCTGATCAATGCATGTGTTGGAACAAAAATAAAGATAGGCACACATTTGTTCAATAGTAAATACTGTAATTATCAGTGCTTAAATATAGATCTATAAGTAAATATAGATATACTAGAAGTACTAAGCAGTAGCTAGGACTATAAAATTAGGGACTGTATATTTTATGAAAATATGATTGTTGTGTTTTTGAACATAATGTTAGGTAAAGGGAAAATATAATAAACTATTAAATTTCCTTTTTTCCAAAACGATTATTGCCATATATTTTATGAAATCAAATTCTAATGCGCACTTCGACTTTATAAATTGAATTGCCGGGACTCAATTGAAACCAGTGTTTTTGACCTGTCGTACCTATGGAAACCCCCCCATGATTATTTGGTTCTCATTAAAAATGAGGTTGAAGAGACAACTCAAAATAAAAACTTAGCCTTTTCACCCAATTTATACCCTATCTTCCCCACTAAAATAAACACTAAAACTGGTTTGATTCAACCCAAGTTTAATTGGAAATTTGTTTCTACCTAGTTACAATGAAGAGTTGATTTAGAACTATCTTCCTCCTCATGTTTTCTATTTCTAACCCTTCCAGGGGCATTACACCTCAATAGTTTAAGATATTTGAGAATATTTTGATCAGGGATATAATATCATGACTGTGTCTTTTTAATCAGCACAAATATAGACCTAACTTTTGAGAACATTAGTATTACCAAAACAACTTTGTGATGCAAAAAATACATTTAGGAAAAGAAACCATTTATTTGGGAAACTGAAAATTAAGGACATGCACATTGAAAATGTATTAATTCAAAACCATTGTTGTTTCATGAACTATTTACCAAATTAAGTGATGTATTTAAATGTTTAAAAAATCTAAATTACCCCCATGAAAGTTGTTTAATTTTAGTAGGATAAGAAAGAAATAGTTTCAGAACTTGATCTACTATTGTAACTAAACTGTATGTGATATCTCTTAATACTAGTGTATGTTTTCTCTCTCTTTTTAAAAATGTAGCCAGAGAATAATGGCTTCTTTAGAGACACCAGACGACACCGGGGCACAGTGTTACATATAAAATTAGACATGTTAAAACATTAATTTAAAAACATGCCTTGATAGCTTTATCTAGCATACTGCATTCGTTTAATGGCAGTGCAATAAATGAATCAGATATTCATGAATTATATTCTGTCTGTAGTTTGCTGTTAGACTTTGAAAAATGTTGAAAAAGTCACCGTTAAGTAGTAACTTTGAACAAATACTACCAAGAGCTGAAATTTACCTGAAAGAGGACCTATTGTGAAAAAAGAAAAGAGGGAAAATGGGTCAATATTTATGAGAACTTAATGTACATTTAGCACTATGCAAGAAACTTTGAAAAAGAAAGCTATTTTTTATTGTTATCTTCACATCTACCTTGAAACTGAAGTATTATTATCACATTTTAACAACTCGAGAAAGATGAAATTTATGAAAATCACAAAATTGCTTTGTGGTAAAGCAGGATTTGAAGTATATCAGATTTCTTTACTATCAGGTACTACGTCTACCTAATAGTTAGAAAACATGAGGAGAAAGATAGCTCTAAATCAATTCTTCATTGTAACTAAATAGAAACGAATTCCCAATTAAATTTGGGTTGAATAGAACTACGTCTACCTGATAGTAAAGCCTATACTCTTTTTTACTTAAATCCTGTGGTTCCTAAAATAAAATAAATATTCTTTTAACAAGGTTCATAAATTCATTGTATTCTTCAGCTATTTATTTCTCAAATTTTAAAAATATTATGACATTGGGACATAAACAACAGTTCCCATCATGGAGATAAAATTTGAAACAATAGTCTGCTAAAGTTCCATCAGTTTTGAAGCAGAGCCAGAGATAAGCTACTTTTCTTGAGCAGGATGGTCTCAAAATTACTTCCTTTTTTATTCTTAAATATAAATCTGATATATGTAAAAAAAAATAAATAAAATGTTTGTTTTCATGAACAAAGTTCAAGATTATATTTTTTTTTTAGAAATACTCATGAGCTTATAATTTATAAATAAAAAGTTGTCATTCCAAGCTTTAAAACATCTGTAAGCTGGTAATAAAATGTCTTTGTTTATTAGAAAAAAATCAGTCTAAGACATATTAGGTTTATACTGCATCTTACCAATGTTATGTGACATTTCTAGACAAGTGTATTTGTTTTAGTTTTATCTGAAATTCTAATTTTCTAATTATTTTAATGTCCCTTGGTATTTGAGAGGAGCTCTCATTCACACATCCCAAAAGTCATCTATTAGCTGGTGCCAAATCTTAACAAATTTGTCATGATAATTACTAAACATATATACATGCATTTGAACTGACAGGATTGTGTCCAAAACCTATTGACATTGAGGTTGAGGGAATAATTTCTTTGAATATATATCATATCATCAAAAAAATTATCATTAAAATCTTATCCATCTAGTAGATATTTGTTGAATATTGGTAAATGAATCATTGAATGAAAAGATGAATGGCACATGGGTAAGCTTTTCATTTTTTATTGCATTTTCTGGCAAAACTTACTATTTTTGTTTCTGTAAAAATGTTCTTTAGACACTAAAGCCTGGTTAGTGCCTAGTTAAAGCCAATATGACCATCTCCTTGAAAGTTTCCTTCATTTCTCCAGATGTCCCAAATATAAATACAAGCAAAGGGCACGTTATATTCTGTCTTGCAGGTGGGTACAGGTCTGTTTCCAAATCTTAACAGTAAATTTTTTATAGAAAGCCAGAGGATTTTTAAAACTGTTGAGTTTGTAACTGAATTCGAGTGCCATAAATACTATGCATCATAATTGATACAATTAATGTATTTTATATTTTCATAATACTATATGTGGCTAAATTTTTAGCATATTTACTTGTTTATATAATGATGCCAGTTGTGATAATGTTGCATTTATGCACTATATTGAATACCATATTATTTCTTATGTTACAAAAATAATTTACCCACCATTATCCAATAAACATAACTTTTAGTCAACTACTTATTCTATAATGTTCATTTTTATAGGATTTATATAACCAGTTATTAATGCGTTTCAGTTTAAGTGGTACTGTGCCAGAATTCTTAAACGAGGGCTTTTGTTCCATAACACTATGAGAAGAGTAGTTAGACTTGAAAGAGGACAGATACAAGTGTTTCTCAGGAATGCTTACTGAACTAAAGAAAGCCAGAGGCTTCTTTGGAGTGAGGATATTTGGAAAGTAAGTTGAGAGTGCATTTCAAAGACTTGACAGGACACGATGTCCTGTTGTGGGTGGCATGAGGATTTTCTTTTAATTCTTTTCATTCTACTTCATTGAGAATACAGTTTTTACAAATCAAGACTATGAAGAGTGTTCAGATACTCTGCTACATTTTTAATACATTTCACCTCTAAATAATAGTGGAGAAATAATGCAATATGTATACCAGGATCATAGTTCACAATACATAGCACTGTAATTTTTATTTTCACAGAATTAGTATAGTAGTGCTGACTATGCGCATTTTGAATAGATGAGTGAAATAAATGAATGCATAGATGATTGAATTGGTCAGTCAGTTGCTATGCTCAACCTCTTTAATTTAATACACTGGTCATTCAATTAGTTGATCATATACCAATATGAATCCCCAAAAATACAATGGAAGGATGAGAAGATAGGCATAGTGTACATTAGGTGAAGAATAGATAATGTATCATGCTTTATGTACAATCATCTTCAATATTTGTGACAGCATGAGTATCTTTTTATGTAAAGATCCCTTTCATTGTAAGGTAGAGCGAAGCTGCACACCCTGAATCACGCTGCGGCCACACTTTAAATGAATGCCCTTTTTTGGTAGTTGTAGTTTGAGAAGCAGAGTTGGGTCTTCTTTAATTTCATCTTGAGCCCAATATGTATAGGGATATAATATATATGTGTATACAACATACATATATGTATGTATTTGTAAACACACAGATACATATATGTAATCACAGTAAATAACAAGTAATAAAGAGTGGGAGACTGCTTTTGAGTGTGAGACACAAATTGTTATCAAATAGTGTAGAGTAACCCATGAAGGACAACAGGATTTGTTTGCAATTATGTCAGTGTCCCTATAAAATGGTTAGATTTGCAATGAATGACTTGGAATGTCATCTTATTTAAAAGTATGTTTCTAAGTAGGTCCCCTAAATCTTGCTATATGATCATGCAGTCATACATCAAATATGTCCTGAGAAATATATCATTAGGCAATTTCATCATTGGATGAACATCACAGAGTGTACTTACACAAACCTAGGTGGTATAGCCTACTACATACCTAGGCTATATGGAATAGCCTATTGCTCCTAGGCTACAAACCTGTATAGCATGCTACTGCAGTGAATACTGTGGGCAATTGTAAATATACAATGGTAGGTATTTGTATATGTAAACATAGCAAAAATGCAGTGAAAATACAGCATTATAATCTTATGGGCCCACCATCATATATACAGTTCATTGTTGACCAAAAGGTTGTTATGTGACGCATGACTGTATTTCTCTGTCTACACACACACACACACACACACACACACACATACATACACATACACAATCACACACTTTACTGAGGCCTTAATACATAACAGTCACTCTGCTAGATGCTGAGGACACAGAGATGAATAATACGCATATTTTTCTTTAATATTTCAAGAAAAGTTTTTTATAAGCCTCTTATCATACTCCAGTGTCCTATGTTATCGAAAAGATATTTGGCAAACTTATTTTCTCCTGATCCTTTCCCATGACAACTGTGAGCTCATTAAATAAATAACATCATTATATTACAATGAGTAGAGTCTATACTTGATATTTAAAAGATAAAACAAAACAAAACAAAAACTTTGGGACATGGAGGAAGAGATCTAAACACATCCTTTTTGCCACTAATTATTGTTTTCCATAACAGTAAGACTAAAGTTTTTTTTACTATGAATCCATGTTAAATTTAAATAGCATTATTGACGCTATTAAAAACAGTGTTTTCAGGCTGGCACAGTGGCTCACGCATGTAATCCCATCACTTTGGGAGGCTGAGACGGGCGGATCACGAGGTCAGGAGATAGCCACCATTCCAGCCAACATGGTGAAACCCTGTCTCTACTAAAATACAAAAAAATATATATATATATATATTAGCTGGGCATGGTGTTGCATGCCTGTAGTCCCACCTACTCAGGAGGCTGAGGCAGGAGAAATGCTTGAACTTGGGAGGAGGAGGTTGCAGTGAGCCAAGATCGTGCCATTGCACTCCAGCCTGGCTACAGAGCAAGATTCAGTCTCAAAAAAACAAACGAACAAACAAAAAAACAGTGTTCAACTTTTATACATAGATATTATTGAATTACCATTCAGAGGCTATGTATTTTTAGAGGTAAGTTGTTTTCCAAAGTCTGGTTGGATTATTGGTGTTATAGCCACATGTTGCCCCATCCCCCATGGATCCAATGAAGCAAACCTAAGAAGCCACTTTTAGAGTTAGGGATATAATGAACTAGATTCTCACCACTGTACCCCTTTCTCTTGAGACAGTAGAGACCTGGGTTCAAGAGATTCTTAGAAGTTCAGATTAATTTTACAGAAATCTAGAAGTTCTCAGGGCCCACTGTTAGTGTTTTCTCATGGGCTCCTCTGCCTATAGCTAAGTCTATTGAAAACCTAGAAATGGACCACCTTTCTCATTGTCTTTAATCTTGAAAACAAAAAAGGGACTGGACTAGATACATTCATCTTTTTAAAAAAACCATTATTGGAACCTGCATTCCTAGGACTACTAACAGTGTCAGAATTTTTTGCTTTCTGAAGGCATCATGCAAAATAATCAGTGCTTACCTCTAAGCATCTGAGAGCCTCTAAAATGAAGGAGAAAGAATATTTAAAGATATGTCCCTCTGAATGTGCTGTATAAAAAGAAATGTTGGCAGTGGGGAAAGTGTTCTTTGCTTATCTGGTTCATTTTAACCTCACAGCTTAACATTTTGATTTGTAATGTGCAAGCTACTTGGAGCTGAACTGCACATTTTCATTTAACACTCCAGCACGTTCTTGGAACAAAGAGAACCAGCAAATGATTTTGCCCTTTCATGAATAAAAGAAGCTTTAATTAAAAAAAATTTCATTATAATAGTATTTATGATAAATATTTTTCCAGCATATAAAAATGTCAACAATTTTAACCTGAAGAATAAGAACTGCTTTGCATTCTATTGTATTTAGTAATGAAACACTAAAATCAGAACTTAAAGCAGAGCTTGCTGACATACTTAAGTACTCTCTTACCAGTTACTACATTGCTGTAATTGAAATATTATATATAATTAAATAGTGATAATTGCCCTTTTAGAGTAATAGTTAATGACAATAATTATTGGCAACATCAAATGCAAATTTTAAAAAATTTTAACAGTTTAGCTTCTGATTTTTAAAAAAATATAAATATCTATGAAGTAAATATACAACCCAATTAACAAAAAGCAAACAAAGTGAGCACTTGGAATGATCAATTTTTGAATAACCTAGTATAGCTGAAGAATATAGCCTAATTATTTCAATTTATCTTAATAAAGTTTTTAAAAGATAAGCTAATTTCTTTTAATGCTTCTGTTTTTGAGAATCAAAATGAGATCTCATCTTTGATATATAAAAGGATTATTATCAAATACTTAATGTAATTAATGAGACTCTCTAATAAAATACACTGGAATTCAGTTGATTTTAGAAGTGTTTCCGAGTCTGCCAGATATTTATCTTGTTTATTTTAAATACAATGAAATAGATACATAAGTAAACTGAAGGCCTGAACTGCTCAAAGAGTTTCACATGCCCTTTGTTACTTGAATACTAAATACTGCTTGCACTCCATCAGTCCTACAAATGGGAATTTTCAGTTGTCTAATTGGATCTGGGACTAAGGCTGCTCCCTCATGGATTGGAGGCTTATGGCAGAGGAGCTGCCGTATATGAATTCATATTCCCTGCTGCCTCAACCATAGCAGGGTACTTCAATATGTAGGTAGTGCATATGATGAACATCCATATTTATGAACATTTATAAAATTGTGGTAAGATCATGTTTTTATGGTTAAATGAAATGACAACCTTGATTAAATTATACCTTCTGAAATTCTATTACTGATATCTTTGTTCTCCATAGGTTGGACATAGACATTTCTTCCTAGTCTATTTAAGAAAATTTTATATGAAGAAAGCCTTAAACAAAAAGATTTTAAGAAAGGAGATTTCAGGTTATTACACTGTTCCTTCGTGTACAGGAGAAGGCACATTGACTTTAGTCTATTGTGCTTAAGAAAAATGATCTATTATTCCCTGTAGGGCATTATGAAGGTAATATTATTACATGGTTGGTGGTGGGGTTGAGTGTTTTATACTAAAATGAGTGCTCAATATAATCCTAAGGAAAAATACTAAAAATATTCACCATACGAATAATTTCAAATGCCTGTCTAAAATAGAAAAATACTTGATATATTACTAAAGTTGTTAATCATAGTTAATTATTTTAAAAGAGTTTAACATTTTAATTTTAATTCATGCCATAAGTACTTTCATTTTTCTAAAATCTTAGCAGCATGGTATTTTGAAAATGTTTGCTAGTTGCCAGAAATACAAGTGTAAGACAAAACAATGCAAAATATTTATCTGTATGTTTGATGAGCTAATTTTGTCTTTACTTCTTACCCTAAAGTAAGTTGAAATAAGTTGGAGGATAGTATGTTTATCTTTTAAAAATATATAGTTTATATGCACCAACACATGTGCATGGGGGTGGGGGTGGGGAGCCTGAGCTGAATAGATGATTTTTTATTTTTTTTGGAAATAATGATTAATATATTCTAGTTTTTATTTTAGTTTTATTTTTAATTTTTATAATCACAGGTATCACAGATGTTTCTTTTAGATGTCATCTAAAGAAACTATTCCTTTTAGTACCACCATGTATCTTGACAGATTAAGAGTTCTCTTTAGTATATGATTCAGGGTATGTTGACAATGAATTTATTTTTCTATGATTAAAATGTTTTTGTTTAACCTCACTTTTAAAGTTACTTTCATTAGTTAGAGTATTCCAGGTTGGAAATTCATCTATCTTCTTTCAGTGCTTTCAATATGCTGTTCAATTGACTTTCAACTTCCACCATCTCTGTTGAGAAGTTGGCTATGAGTCTGATGATGTTCTTTGAGGGTAATGTGTGTTTTCTTTTTGCTTGTTTTTATGTTTCCTCTTACTCTTTTATTTTCATTGGTAATACAATCATGTGTCTAGATGGTATCCTGTTATTTCTACTGTTTGATATTTGGACCATTTTTAAAACATGGCTTCCGGTCTTTCATTAGTTTTAGAAAAATTTTGGTCACTATCTCTTTAGATATAGCTTTGACCTTCATTTTTTTCCCTTCTCAATACCTCCAAAGAACGATACCATTTTATACTATGTTGTGTTCTGGTAAACTTTACTTTTTCTTTTAATGCTTTTTCCATGTATTTTTGTTCTCTGTGCTGCAATCTGTATATTTTATTTACAGCTCTTTCTTCCTATTTATGAATCCTCTTTTTTTCACCATGTCCTATTTGTAGTTAAACTAATTTATTTATTCATCTTGTATTATTTTATTTTTAAATTTTTTGTGTATATAGTAGGTGTATGTATTTATATGAGATATTTTGATGCAGGCATGCAATGAGTAATAACTGCATCATGGAAAATGGGGTATCTGTTCACTTGACCATTTATCTTTTGTGTTACAAACCATCTATTTATGCTCTTTTAGTTATTTTTAAACGTAGAATTAAATTACTTTGACTATAGTCACCCTGTTGTTCTATCAAATACTACATACTATTCATTCTTTCAAACTATCATTAATCTTCCCTGCCCCTTCTCAATCCCCACTACCCATACCAGTTTCTGGTAACCATCCTTCTACTCTTTTATCTCCATGTGTTCAGTTGTTTTGATTTTTTATATCCCACTAATAACTGAGAACATGTGACTCACTTTGTCTTTCTGTGCTGTCTTTCTGTGCTTTCACTTAACATAATGACCTCCAGTTCCCTCCATGTTGTTGCAAATAACAGGATCTCATTCTTTTTATGACTGAATAGTATTCTATTGTTTATATGTACCACATTTTCTTTATCCTTTCATCTGTTGAGGGGCACTTAGGTTGCTTACAAATTTTGACTACTGTGAAAAGTACTAAAACAAACATGGGAGTGGAGATATCTCTTTGGTATACTGACACCTTTTATTTTGGGTATATGCCCTGCAGTGGGATTGCTGGAATTGCTGGATTGTACAGCAGCTCCATTTTTAGGTTTTTGAGGAATCTCCAAACTGTTCTTCCTAGTGGTTGTATTAATGTACATTCCCACCAACAATGTATGAGGGTTCCCTCTTCTCTATATCCTCTCTAGCATTTGTTATTGCCTCTCTTTTGAATAAAAGCCATTTTAATTGGGGTGAGGTGGTATCTCGTTATAGTTTTGATTTGCATTTCTCTGATGTTCAATAATGTTGGGCATCTTTTCATTTGCCTGTTTTCCATTTGTATGTCTTCTGAGAAATATCTATTCAAATCTTTTGCTCATTTTTGATCAGATTATTAGATTTTTACCTATAGTTGCTTGAACTTCTTATATATTCTAGTTATTGATCCCTTGTCAGATGTGTAGTTTGCAGATACTTTCTCCTATTCTTTGGGTTGCCTCTTTACTTTGTTGTTTCCTTTGCTGTGCAGAAGCTTTTTAACTTGATGTGATCCCATTTGCCCATTTCTGTTTTGGTTGTCTGTGCTTATGGGGTATTGCTCAAAACATTTTTTCCCAGACAAATATTCTGAAGAATTTCTTCAATATTTTCTTGAAGTGGTTTCAAAGTTTGAGCTCTTAGATTTAAATTTTTAATCCACATTGATTTGATTTTTGTATATCATGAGAGATAAAGATCTAGTTTCATTCTACATATGGATATCCAGTTTCCCAGTATTATTTATTGAAGAGACTGTCCTTTCACCAATGTGTGTTCTTGGCAGCTTTGTTGGAAATTACTTCACTGTGGGTGTGTAGATTGGTTACTGGGATCTCTATTCTATTCCATTTGTTTAAGTGGCTGTTTTTATGCCAGTATCATGTTGTTTTGGTTGCTACAGCATTATAGTATAATTTAAAGTCAGTAATGTGATTCCTCCAGTTTTGTTCTTTTTGCTTGGGATAGCTTTGGCAATTCTGGGTCTTTGTGGTTGCATGTACATTTTAGATTTTTTTTCTTTTTCTGTGAAAAATGTCATTGGTATTTTGAAAGAGACTGCATTGAATCTGTAGATTTGAGTAATATAAAAATTTTAACAGTATTGATTGTTCCAATCCATTAAAATGAAATATCTGTCCACTTTTTGGTGTCCTTATAAATTTCTTTAATCAGTATTTTATAGTTTTAATTATAGAGATCTTTCATTTCCTTGGTTATTTCATAGATATTTAATTTTATGTGTGGCTATTGTAAATGTGATTATATTTTCATTTCTTTGTCAGATTGTTCACTGTTGGCATATAGAAATACTACTCATTTTTGTATGTTAATTTTGTATTCTGCAGGTCTATTGAATTTATCAATTCTAATCGTTTTATGGTGGAGTCTTTAGGTACTATGTTGAATAACAGTTATGAAAGTGAGCATCCTTGTCATGTTCCAGATCTTAGTCGAAACACTTAATTCTTCCCCATTTGTATGATACTAGTTGTGGGTCTGTCATATATGCCTTTTATTACGTGAAGGTATATTGCTTCTATGCCCAATTTTTTGAGTTTTTATTATAAAGGATGTAGAATTTTATCAAATACTTTTTCAGAATCCATTGAAATGATCATATGGTTTTTATCCTTTAGGCTGTTGATACGATGTATCATACTGATTGATTTGTGCATGTTGAATCATCCTTGCATTGCAGGAATAAATCCAACACGGTCATGATGAATGACCTTTCTAATGTATTGTTTAATTCAGTTTCCTCATATTTTGTTGAGGATTTTTGTCTCAATATTCATCAGAGATAATGGCCTGTAGTTTTCTTTTTTTAAATGTGTCTTTGTCTAGTTTTGTATCAGGGTAATACTAGCCTTGTAGAATGAGTTTGGAGGTATTCCCTCCTCCTCAGTTTTTTGGAATAGTTTGAGTAGTATGGGTATTAGTTCTTCGTTAAATGTTTGGTAGAATTCAACAGTGAAGCCATCAGATGCTGGGCTTTCCTTTACTGGGAGACGTTATTACAGTTTTGTTCTCATTACTTGTTATTGGTATGTTCAGGTTTTAGATTTCCTCATGGTTCAATTTTGGTAGGTTGTATGTATCCAGGAATTTGACCATTTCTTCTAGATTTTACAATTTATTGGCATATAGTTGTCATAACAGCCACTGATGATCCCTTGGATGTCTGCAATATCAATTGTAATGTCTTCTTCTCCATTTCTAAATATATTTATTGGGATCTTCTCTCTTAGTTAGCCTGGCTAGAGGTTTGTCAATTTTGTATATCTTTTCAAAAAACAAACGTTTAGTTTCACTGATCTTTTGTATTTTTGTCTTTATTTGTTTCATTTATCTTCTCTGATCTTTATTATTTCTTTTTTTCTACTAATTTTGGATTTTGTTTGCTATTGCTTTTCTGGTTCTGTAAGAAGCATCCTTAAATCATTTATTGAACATTTTCCCTCTTTTTGAGGTAGGCATTTACAGCTATAAATTTTCCTCTTAGTGCTGCTTTTGCTGTATCCCATATGGTTTTAGTATATTGTATTTTCATTTTAATTTTGTCAAGATACTTTTAAATTTTCTTCTTAATTTCTGTATTGATGCACTGGTCATTCAGGAGCACATTATTTAACTTCCATGTGTTTGTATCATTTCCAAAATTCCTCCTGTTATTGATTTACAGTTTTATTCCACTGTGATGAAAGATGCTTGATGTCACTTTGTTACTTCAATTTTTTGAATGTTTTAAGACTTGTGTTGTGACTTAACATATGGTCTGTTCCTGAAAATGATCCACAGACTGAAGCAAGGAATGTGTATTCTGCAGATTTGGGATGAAATGTTCTATAAATATCTATTAAGTATATTTGTCCTATAGCTCAGATTAAGTTCAATTTTTTTTATTGATATCCTGTCTGGGAGATCTGTCCAATGCTAAAAGTGGGGTGTTGAAGTCTTCAGCTGTGATTGTATGGAGGTCTATTTCTCTCTTTAGCTCTAATAAGATATGCTTTTTCTATCTGGGTGGTCTAGAATTAGGTGGATATATATATATATATATATATATATGTACAATCATTGTACCCTATTGCTGGATTGACTCCTTTAATATTATATAATGACCTTCTTTATCTCTTCTTACAGTTTTTGTCTTGAAATCTATATTGTTAGATTTATGTATAGCTACTCCTGTTTGTTTTATAAAAATTTCCATTGGCATGTAGTTTTTTTTCATCCCTTTATTTTCAGTCTGTGAGTATCTTATAGGTAAAGTGTGTTTCTTGTAGGCAGCAGATCATAGGGTTTAATTTTTTTTTATCCAGTCATTCTGTGTCTTTTGATTGGAAAGCTATTCCATTTACATTCGAGGTTATTATTGATAAACAGAGACTAACTCTACAGCCATATCACCCTGAATGTGCCTGATCTCATGTAATCTTAGAAGCTAAACAGGGTCAGGCTTGGTTAACACTTGGATGAGAGACTTACTCCTGCCACTTTGTTTTTTGTTTTCTGATTGTTTTGTGGTATTCTCTTCCTTTTTTACTGTCTTCTTTCCATGAAAGTAATTTCCTGTGGTGTTATGATTTAAGTTTTTGCTTTGTATTCTGGGGGTGTATGTTATGTGATTTTCAATTTGAAATTACCATGAGGCTTGCAAATACTATCTTATAATCTAGTATTTTAAATTGATTACAACTTAACACTGATTGCATAAACAAACACACTAAAGAAAAACTAATAAAAACTCTACACTTAACCTCATCCCTCTGCTTTTTAACTTTCTGTTGTTTCCCTTTATATTATACCATCTATGTCTTGTAAAATTTGTCATAGTCACTATTTTTGAATATTTCATTATTTGTGTTTCTACTTAAAGAGACCTTTATACATCAAGATTGCAGTGTTATGGTATTCTGTGTTTTCCTGTGTGCTTACTATTACCAATGAGTTTTGACTCTCTGGAGGTCATGATTTCTGGAAGTCATGATTTCTTCTTGCTCATTAACACCTTTTTATTTTAGATTAAAGAATTTTCTTTTACATTTCTTGTAGGATAGGTCTGGTGTTGATAAAATCCCTCAGCTTTTGTTTGTCTGGGAAAGTCTTTACTTATCATTTAAGTTTGAAGGATAGTTTTGCAGGATATACTATACTGGGATTTTTTTTTCCTTCAGTACTGTAAATATGTCATGTCACTTTTTCTTGGCATATAAGGTTTTCACTGAAAAGTCTTCTGCCAGACATACTGGGACTCCCATGTATGTTATTTGTTTCTTTTCTCTTGCTTCTCTTAAGATAATTTCTTTATCCTTGACTTTTGGGAATTTGATTATTAAATGTTTTGAAGTAGTTGTCCTTGGGTTAAATCTGTTTGGTGTTCTATAACCTTCTTTACTTGAATGTTAATATCTTTCTTGAGGATTGGGAAATTCTTTGATATAATCCCTTTGAATATACTTTCTATCCCTATCTCTTTCTCTATCTCCTTTTTAAGGCCAATATCTATTAGATTTACCCTTTAGAAGCTATTTTTAAGATCTTACAGGCATATTTCATTTATTTATTATTTTTCCTTTTGTTTTCGCTGATGAGTATTTTCAAATAGCCTGTTCTTAACCTCACCATCTGCTTGATCAATTCTGCTCTTAAGTTACTCTCATACGCTCTTCAGCATGTCAATTACCTTTTCAACTCTAGAATTTCTGCTTGATTCTTTTTAATTATTTCAATCTCTTTGTTAAATTTATATGATTGAATTCTGAATTTCCTCTCTGTGTTATCTGGAATTTCTTTGAGTTTCTTCAAAACAACTATGTTGAATTCTCTGTATGAAGGGTCACATGTTTCTGTTTCTCCAGCATTGGTCCCCACTGACTTATTTATTTCATTTGTTGAGATCATTTATTTTCCTGCATATTCTTGATGCTTATAGATGTTCTTTGCTGTCTGGCCATTGAACAGTTAGGTGTTTATTGTAGTCTTCACAGTCCAGACTTGTTTGTGCCTATCCTTCTTGAGAAGGCTTTCCAGCTATTAATAGGAACTTGGGCCACAAGCCCAATATCACTGAGATTTTTGCAGACTTGCAGAGGTCCTGCCTTGGTGGTCTTTAATAAGATCCGGAATAATTCTCTGGATTGCCAGGAAGAGACTGGTATTCTTTTCCCCTACTTTCTTCTAAACAAATAGAATCTCTCTCTTTCTGAGCTGAGCCAGCTAGAACTGGGGGTATGGTTATGAAGGCACTTCTGTGGCCAGCAGCACTGACCTGTGTTAAATCAGACCTGAAGCCAACACAGCACTGGGTCTTGCCCAAGGCTTGCTGTAACTGCCACCTGGCTACCACCTTTGTTCACTCAAAGCCCTAGGCCTCCATAATCAGCAGCTGATGAAGGCAGCCAGGTTTGTGTTCTTCTCTTCAGGGCAGTGAGATTCCCCAGGCCCTCAGCAACACCAGAGATGCTTTCTGGGAGTCAGGGATTGAAGTCAAAAGTGTTAGAAATTTGTCTGATGCTCCATTCTACTACAGCTAAGCTGGAAATCAGATCACAATATAAAACCCATCCCACTCTGCCTTCCCTTTTTCACAAGACTCTATGTATGACCTGGTCCTATGTTGTAGTACCTGTGAGGCCTGTGGGCCATGACTGTTTAATAAGGTCTTTTCTTCCTAAAGAGTCTAGAATAATGAATTTTATTTTCTCATTTTTGTGTGTGAGACTGATGAATATTCTGCTGTAATTTTTAGCACTTTCTGATAAGTGTTTTACTTCTTTCTCTGCAAACTATAATATTTTAACAAATGCCTTTATGTGGCACATACTTTTATCTGTGTCCCTTTTCACAAGGACATGGGAATTATGTGTTCTGGTTGCCTTGACAAATGCCTTGGGAGCAAATATGGCTTGTGCAAGGTCAATTCATTTCTGTGTAGTTTCCCTCTATCTGGGATATTGGTTCTGCAAGTCCTAGTTAGCTTTGCTACTCTTCTTTAGGCAAAGTTAATTTATTTTCATATTTATTTATATTTACTCAGCTCCTCTAATCGTTTTCAGAAGGAGTATTAATTCACTACATGTAATTTCATCATAGTCAAAAGCATAAGCTCTTCTTTTATGTCTTATGTTGAAACATTTAGTCAAAATGTTTAAAAGAAAAAAATTATATTCATATGGGATAATAGAAATATATAATTGTGCTCATAGAGAGAGAAGTATAGCAAAAACAAAAATGTTTTAGGATCTTTAGCCAGTGATTTTTTATTGTCACAGAAGTAACATTATTCTTGTAAAATTACTATTTTTCACATCAGGAATTAACCATTTAAAGCGATTTTGTATAAAATAATAAATTACAGATAAAACTATTAATCTGGCACAAATTACTTATAACTGAGTTCCAACTAATAGCTTTTTCTTATTTAATAGCAAACACATTATTAACTGAACAAGAAGTAGAGGCAGTAGCAATTTGACCGTTTTATCACTGAGCTGACAGTTTTTAGGCCTGTGGTTTTCTGAGTATCTGCATTCCTATTATTTGATGTCCATTATAAAAGGATTGGAAGGTGCTACAGCTCACTACTGCATGTGTTACAGTTTTCACTGTTTTTGCTAAAATTTCCTATAAATCTTGATAGAATATATTTTATTAAAGATGCTCTGCAGATGTTGCAAATACTATATTCGACTCAGATCACATGATTTAAGATATCATTTGAAACTGCCTATGAAACATTGTTTCTGATTTGACCATCAATATCATTGCAGCTTATGGTTAATATATCTGGTGGTTTTCACATAATCCAAATTAGACCTTATTTACTCTGTGAGATGTGGATTATTTGTCTTCTGTGTTTTTAATGTACACTTTAATTTTAATCTGTGCCAGAGAATGCAGGAGTGAATGAGAGAAATGCCATCTTCCCAACACAGATGACCATGATGGGTTCCCAACACAGCATGATCTCAGCTCTAGCCTGATGAAGTAAAAGTTCGGTTGTTAGTGCTGAGCATTCTGAGTCTGGAGAATCCAACTTTTGTTTTTGTTTTATTTTTCCCCACAATGTCTTCCAGTTTAAGATCTGTTTTAGGCACAATGAGACCCTGGTAGATGGTCTGAGTGAAAATTCACTTATGTTTGTTCAGAAATTAATGTGGATTTAGATGAAATTCTAGACTCTGTGGCTGGTTGGTCATGTCCAAGAAGGGCAGTTTCCATTTGTATTTTGGGCTTAACCTGTCCCTCAACCCAAAGTCTGATGCCATGGTTATGACTATTCCTCAACACTACATCTATCACCATGGAAAGGAGTTTATTGCATGGTCAAAAACAAGCTTCAGGAGAAGCCAACTTACAGCCAAGCATCCTTTCCATTGGAATATCCTAGCCACAAGCACCAAGATTCATCTAAGTTGTTGTTTGTATCAATAACTTATTCTTGCTTATCACTTAGTAGTATTTCATGGTATGGATGAATCACATTTTCCATGTCAGTTGGGACAATGACATGGATGAGTTAGAAGGCATAGTAATCCAGAATCACACTTCATCTCTGAGCTGCCTTTCCCAGAAAGCTCATAGATTTCATCTAACTCTGGGAATCTAGGTCCTGTTACATCTAGGGAAAAAGATAATCAAGCTTGCTTATGAGTTGTAGGGTACCATCTAAAAGACTTTGGCATATTATCTATACCCAATATAGTTTTTGACAAAAGAGCAGATGTTGATAATCTCTTAAACTCAGCCTCAAAAGATCACTTCATTTCTACTCCATAGATTTATAAAAGCACTTTAGTTCTTGATTAATTCTTTCAGACTTTAGTACTTTCATTATTCTCCACATACCTTTATAATGACAAAAAGGCATTATGCCACTTTTCTTTCATGATACTGATGACCAAGACCACCTTCTTACAGACTTCCTTGGTCTGTTTGAAGTTGATCTCGGATAATAATTTCAGTAACCATTCAGTCATCTCCTAACTAGGCTTATCTTTCTCCAGGTGATGGGATAAGGGTGTGTGTGTGTGTGTGTTGTGTGTTGTGTGTAATGTTGGAGAGACCTACTCTGCTCTGATTCTGGTCTTCTCAGTGGAAACTTTAAGGCCTGCTCACTTCTGTCTGCATCTTGATTTGCCCTCTACCAAGACCATGTGCTCTTACAGGCATCAAGAATAATTATGAACAATGAAATGAGTCAGGAATCTGAATTCCTTCTCCTCCAGATTTCCTTCACTGCCTTCTATCTCTCTTTGCCATAATGCTCTATGGATCATTCTGTGATAGCAGGTTGTATACAATGGTTTTTATATTAAAGTTTTTGATGGACAAAAAGATACACTATATATTTTTACTATTAATATTTTGATGGACAAATCATAACTGTATGCATTTAAGGTAATGTGATGTCTTGATATATGTATACAATGCATAATGTCTAAGTCAAGCTAATTAATATATTCATCACCGTATTTATCTATCTTCTTTATGATGAAACGTTTGAAATGTACTGTCTTCATTACAGATGCTCCTCAGCCTATGATGGTTTGTATCCTGGCAAACTGATCACAAGTTGAACATATTATAAGTCTAAAAGGCAATAAACTCATGTAAAGTTGAAAAATCATAATTCGAACGATTGTAAGTTGGAGACCATCTGTACTTTGAAATATACCATACATTATTATTAAGCATAATCACTCTTATGTGCAACAGATCCCAAAACCTTACATCCTATCCTAACCTTACAACAATACAAAAAGTGTAATTTTGTACTGTTTGATCACCAGCTCCCCATTTCCTTCATCTTCCTTGCTCATCCTCTGGTAACCATCATTCTACTCCACTTCTGTGAGTTCAACTATATGAGTCCACTGTATATATCTGTGGACTTCATAAGGTCCACTTTCTCCACCTGTAAGTGAGATCAGGCAGTATTTGTCTGTCTTTGCTTGGCTTATTTCACTTAGCATAATGTTCTCCATGTTGTTGAAAATCTCCACTTCCTCTTTTTGAATCTTATTTTCATTAATCATTGAGAAAGAATTGTACATATTCATGGGGTGCACTGTGATGTTTTGATACATCTATAAATTGTATATGATCAAATTAGGAAAATTAGAATATTATCAACTTAGGACTGCCTTTGCTCCATTCCATAAAGTTTGGCATGTTGTGTTTCCATTTTAATTTGTCTCAAGGTATTTTTAAATTTCCTTTATTATTTACACTCACGACCTATTGGATATTTAGGAGCATGTTCTTCAATTTCCAAATACTTGTGTATTTTCCTAGATTTTTCCTATTATTGATTTATAACTTTATATCATTATGCTCTGAAAAACCACTTGATATAATTTCAGTTATCTTAAATTTGTTAAGATTTGTTTTGTGGCATAATATGTGATCTAGAGAATATGCCATGTGCATTTGAGAAGAATGTGAATCCTGTTTGTATTGAGTAGAATCTTCAGATATTTCTGTCAAGTACACTTGATTAAAAGTATAATTCAAGTCCATGTTTCCTTATTGATTTTCTGTCTAGGTGGTCTATTGTTAAAAGTGGAATATTGAGGTCCCTTACTATTATAGTATTGTAGTCTACCTCTCCCTTTAGATAATTTAATAAGTGCTTTATGTATTTATGTTCTCAGATGTAGTGTGTATATATATATATATTTACAATTGTTATCTCTTCCTGGTGAATTAATTTCTTTATTATTATGTAATAACCTTTTTGTCTTTTCAAAATAATACTTGACTTAAAGTCTATTTTGTCCAAGTATAACTACTCTTTTTTTCTTGGTTTCCATTTCTGTGAAATACTTTTTTGCAATCATTTCACTTTTAATCTATGTGTATGTGTACTAGTAAAGTGAATCTCTTACAAGAAGGTATGGTTGGATCTTGTTTTTTAATTCATTCAGCCAATCTATGTCTTTTTATTGAAGAATTTAATCCATTTACACTTAATTACTGGTACATAAAAACTTGTTGCTGGCATTTTGTAATTTTTTTTTGATTCATTTTTTCTTCCTCTCTTTCCATTTTCATTTGTGGTTTGATGGTTTTCTGTGGCAGTATGCTTTGAATCCTTTCTTTGTATATTTTGTGCAACTACTGTGGGTTTTTGCTAAGTCCTTACCAGAAAATATCCTGTAACTGACTACTTTAAGCTGATAACAAATTGCTTTTAATTCCATACAAAGACTATACTTTCAAAGGTCACATATAATTTTTATGAATTTGATGCCAAAACTTAACATTTATTTTTGCAATTTGTATTTCTTGGCAATTTATTGTTGCTACAGGTATTTTCAATAGCTTTGTCTTTTAATACTCTTACTAGAGATAAAGTTGATTTACATATCACCCTTACTGTATTAGAGAATTCTGATGACCATATATTACTTATACCATTGTGATTTAATTTTAAATTTTTTTAAAAATAATTAATTAGCAGTCTTTTATCTCACCTTAAAGAACTACTTTTAGTAATTCCTATAAAGCAGGCCTAGTGGTGATGTATGCTCTTAGCTTTCATTTGTCAGGAAAGTTTTTATTTCTTTCTCATTTCTGAAACATAGCTTTATTTGGTAAAGTATTCTTGTTTGGCAGTTTCTTTTTATTCCTTCAGCACTATTAATATTATCATTCTACTCTCTTCTGGCCTGAAAGGTTCCTGCTGAGAAATCTGCTGAAAGACATATTATGCCTCTACTAAATGTGATATGTTTCTAATCTCTTGCTGCTTTTAGTATTATTTCTTTGTCTTTGATTTTTGATAATTTGATTATATAAGTATCTTGGTGATGTCCTCTATGGATTGAATTTGATTGGCAAACTGTGACTGAGATGCCTGTACCTGGATGTTACCTTTCCCCAGATTTGGGACATTTTTATCTATTATTTCCTAAATATGCTTATTAGGCCTTTTACTCTTTTTCTTCATGAATTCCTACTACGCAAAAGTTAGTTTGCTTTATGGTATTCCATAATTCCTATAGAACTTTTTCATTCTTTTGTTGTTGTTGTTCCTCTGATTGATTGGATAGAGCTCTCTGATCTACTTGATCAAGTCAGCAGTTGAAGCTTTCTATTTAATTTTTTTAGTTCATTTTTGTATTATTTATCTCCAGAATTCCTGTTTTTGTTTTCTATTACTTGTTTCTTTGCAAACTTCTCATTTTGTTAATAAATTTTTCCCAATTTTTGATTTTCTACCTATATTTTCTTAGAGTTTCCTGAATTTCTTTAAGAGTATTGTTCTGAATTTTTTGTTATTCATTTTGTAGCTCTCCATTTCTTCTGGGTGCATTAGTGGAGCTTTATTAACTTCTTTTGGTGGTGCCATACTTCCCTAAATTTTCATCATCCTCATGTCCTTATATTAATGCCTGAACATTTAAGGAGATGGTTACCTCTTCTAACCTAGTCTAGCTTAAAAATCCTAGATGAGACAGCTTCTAGCAACCCCAAACAGACAGACCTTAAGGTTGGGTTATCTAATTAAAGACTGGGTGGATTCCTGTGCTCTGAAGTTGAGTGGTATTTCTAGCTGTTCTCTGTGGTTCAGTGAGACTACTATCTGGACTCTGCCATCAAGTAGAGCTGCTGGCTGGGTTTTGCAGTCATCTCTGATCAGGCAGGTTTGCAGGTTGTCTTCCATGGCTGACTGGTACTGCTGTTTGGAATCTGCAGTTGGGCAGGGTCATGTGCTGAGACCCAAGGCTGGTGAAGCATCTAGGATGGCTGCTAGGTCACAGAAGTAGGCAGGGCCATAGGCTATGCTTTACAGATGTGCGTGGACTTAGGCTTTCCTGCTGGTTTAATGTGAGCTGAAGAAGAGTATCATGGTTTGGTGGAGTCACTGTGCTGTACCTGGGTTTGGGCAGTACCAGATGACCTATTCAGAGGTAATCACTGACCTGCATTTGCCTCTCACCCAGAAAAACTTAATGAGAGTATCTGGGCTTGAAGGAGAAGCTGGCTAGGGATTGAAGCCTGAAAGATCCATGAACTGGCAGGATGCAGTGGCTCACGCATGTAATCCCCGCACTTTGGCAGGCCAAGGCAGGTGGATAACCTGAGGTCAGGAGTTCAAGACCAGCCTGACCAACATGGCGAAATCCCGTCTCTACTAAAAATACAAAAATAAGCTGGGTATGGTGGGACATGCCTGTAATCTCAGCTACATTGGAGGCTGAGGCAGGAGAATCACTTGAAACTGGGAGGCAGCAGAGGTTGTGGTGAGCCAAGATTGCAATACTGCACTCCAACTTGGGTGACAGAACAAGACTCTGTCTCAAAAATGAAAGGGAAGGGAAGAGGGAAGGGAGGAGGGAAGGGAAGAAGAAAGGGAAGAGGGATGGGAAGAAGGGGAGGGGAGTGGAGGGGAGGAGAGGGAAAGGGAGGAAAAGGGAGGGGAGAGAAGGGGAGGGGAGGGGAGGGGAAGGGAAGGGAAGGGAAGGGAAGGGAGGGGGAGGGAGAGGAAGGGAAGGGAAGGGAAGAAGGAAGGGAAAAAGACCTGTGAACCATGTTTCCTGTAGTGTGATATAGTGTGATTCTGTCAGCTAGTCTCTCTGGTTTGACACCATTATCAGCCTAAATGTAGAGTAACTATCAATCTCTGCAAGCTTGGTAGGCATTTTTTTTTTGACTCCTAATTTTATTATTCAATTTCTTTTTTTTTTTTTTCATTTAAAGTAGTCTTCTGTGGTTGGGAAGCCTTGCCTCCCAAGACCAGAGTCAGTTGGAGCTGGTTGTTGTTGGAAGGGAGTGGGCTGGGGAACTGGGGTGGGGGCAGGGAGACCCCCTGCTCTGCTGGCAGTCCTAGGTGAAGAAGAACTGCACTTCACAGAGTGCACTTCACTGCACTGGTTACTGTGAGCCCTACCCCTGTTATTTGTTTCTAACTAAACTCAGGTAATTTAGCCATGCTGGTATTTCCAATGTTTCCCATGGGATGAGACAGATATCAGTCTCCTGAAAGGGTTCCAAAATTGTAGGGAAACTTAATGTCTGCTTCCAATTTATTTATCCTACTGTAGAAACTGGTGGGTTCAGGAAAAATCTTAGTGTGTGTTCCTGTGTCAGCTTGGGAGAGGAGTAGCACAGTCAAGGAGAATCATTCATCTTACCATTGGGATCAGCTTTTCTCAGTTCTTTGATCCAAAGGTGTTTCCTTGACTCACTTTCAAGGTTTAAGATAATCAGAATTATCTTCTTGCCTTTGGATAATTGCTGGTTAGATTTCTGTGGTAGGTAGCAGAGAGTGAAGCTGGAGAACTCCTATTCTTCTGTCTTGCTGACATCACTACTCTCTGTGTGTGTCTGTGTGTGTGTGTGTGTGTGTGTGTGTGTGTGTGTGTGTGTGTGTTTGTATTTTTTACCAAACATCAATTGAAGGCATAGTTCTGTAACACTATACCTGGATACCCTTAGGACTAAACTCTTTGTGACATTAAGTAGCTGATATTTTAACTCTACTGAGTCCAATTTTCTTGAGTACTTTGTAAAGAATCGCATACCCAATATAAAATCTTTTCTGCAAGCCTTCTTCTAGACTCTAGCTTTATGTTACTGCATTGAAACTTAAAGTCACATTACAATCCCCAAAATACACAATTGTTACGCTAAGTAGCTAACTGACTTTCAATGATTCTGTAATTACAAACAGTTGAAAGCATATAAAGTTTAAGGAGCTCAAATAGTGACTATAACTAGGTTTTTTGACTGACTTTCAGTAACATAATTCATATGTAAACAAAAACCCAGTGGGCAAAGTTTTGATTCTTTAATGTATAAGGCAGCAAACTTCATTAACTAAAAACATAAAATAGTAAAAATCAATTGAAGGTACATTTAACTTAAAGTATTCAAAAACAACACATAATTTAGGTTAGGAAACAATTAGAATTTGGAAGAATGGGTAAGAGTGAAAAAATTAAATGTTTTGTCAATATTGCATTCAGATCTTGAAAATAAGGTAGCTATATAGAACATATATAAACCATGATTATGTTTTAAATGAAATATGTGCTGAAATTTCTGTAATATCTGGGACAGATAGACTATTGGCATGAACTCATATTGCAGTATCAGCACATTTCACCTAAACAAACTAAATTTATGTGGGAAATGCAAATATATCATTAGATAAATAGTATTCCAGTGAATAAAAAAATATTAAGGTATCATGATTTATGAACTCAGTTACAGAAAATCTAAGTATAACCACTGCACTTGGTAGCAATTTCTTGTTTGAAGATAAAATCAGTCAGAGTAAGATACAAATAGAATAAAAAAAATTAAAAACTATAAACTTCATTTTTTGTTAAAATTAGAGAACAGCTAAGATCCTAGAAGGCCAAATTGATGAAAGGTTTTGTGTAGACTGAGTACTTTGCATTGAGAAAAGGCCCTACAACCACAGATCTCATGAAAGTCCAGCTAAATTACTCCTCTGACAGCTGAGGCACAAAACCCTGATATGCCAGAAATATCTTATTTCTTACCATACAATTAGGTTTGCAGGTGCATCTGCAGGTGGCAGCTGATATCTTAGACACAAAGGCAAGACTAAGTAAAGAACCACTCACAGGAAGCACAGTCTGTCTCTTTGACAGGGGAGGAGGAGAGGATCTTTTCATTTTGAAAATTCTTAGCTGCCCTTATTTACTAGTAGGAAAGATGTCAACAACTAAGTGAATTAATGGGCAAAATCCTGTATCATAAGAATATGTCCAGATAGTTGTGAAAGTCATTGTGGTACTTTTCTTTCAGGTGAATACCATATTAAATAGCTTGTCCAAGCAAAACTCACATCTTTCAATGATGAGTTAAGAAGGAACCAGTACAGAAACTTTAGAAATATATTGCAGGAAAATAATCAGGAAAAATGGCAACAAATAAAATAGGAGATGAAGAATTCATGCCAGAAACATAGAATGAGAAGCAGGAGAAAATGGCATTCTACTATGAATTTTAAATCTTTGTGAAGCAAAAGCACCAAATCAATCATGAACGAGCTTAGGAAGAGATAAGTAAAAAGAACTATGAGCTGGCAAAGTGCAGCAAGGAAATGAAGGAAATAAAATGAACCCAGGGAAAGAAAGAAATTAAAAGAGCAGGAACAGATACTGCTGAAAACAAAGTAATAGACATAGTAGTATAAATAAAAACACATCTAACATGAAAATATTTTAGCATAAAGGTTTTAAAAGGCTTAGATGTAAATCAATAGATACATGCTCGTTTTCTATTGAATAGAGTTAGCATGTTGTGCCCTTTTTACCTTTTTAACTGCTGCCTTTACATTTAAAGCACACATCTTTTGTAAGCAGTATATAGTTTGATCTTATTTTTTATTCAATAGAAACATTTCTATCTTTTCCTTGGGTGTTCATACTTTTAAATATTTGTAATTATTGATTTTAATCTGTCCTGTTTCTTAGATTTAATTCAATCATCTAGCTATTCAATTCCTATTTGTTTCATGTGTTCTTTATTTTTAATTTTTTTGTTTTTAATTTTTTTTTAAATACTTTAAGTGCTGGGATACATGTGTAGAACGTGCAGGTTTGTTGCACAGATATACACGTGTCATGGTGGTTTGCTGCATTCATCACCCTGTCATCTAGATTAGATATTCCTCCAATGCTATTCCTCCCCTAGTCCCCCATCTCCCTGCTATCTCTCCTCTAGCCCTCCCCAGCCCCCGACAGACCCCGGTGTGTGACCTATGTCCATGTGTTCTCATTGTTCAACACCCACTTGTGAGTGAGAACATGCGGTGTTTGGTTTGCTGTCCTTGTGTCAGTTTGCTGAGAATGATGATTTCCAGCTTCATCCACGTCCCTGCAAAGGACATGAACTCATCCTTTTTGTGGCTGCATAGTATTCCATGGTGTATATGTGCCACATTTTTTTAATCCAGTCTATCATTGATGGGCATTTGGGTTGGTTCAAAGTCTTTGCTACTGTGAGCAGTGCTGCAATAAACATACATGTGCATGTGTCTTTATAATAGAATGATTTATAATCCTTTGGGTATATACCCAGTAATGGGATTGCTGGGTCAAATGGTATTTCTAGTTCTAGATCCTTGAGGAATCACCACACTGTCTTCCACAATCGTTGAACTAATTTACACTCCCACCAACAGTGTAAAAGTGTTCCTGTTCCTCCACATCCTCTCCAGCATCTGTTGTCTCCTGATTTTTTAATGATCACCATTCTAACTGGAGTGAGATGGTATCTCACTGTGGTTTTTATTTGCATTTCTCTAATGATCAGTGATGGTGAGCTTTTTTTCATATGTTTGTTGGCCACATAAATGTCTTCTTTTGGGAAGTGTCTGTTCATATCCTTCTCCCACTTTTTGACTGGGTTGTTTGAATCTTGTAAATTTGTTTAAGTTCTTCGTAGATTCTGGATATTAGCCTTCTGGGTTTTGTTGTTGTTGTTGTTGTTTGTTTGTTTTTTGAGATGCAGTTTCACTCTTGTTGTTCAAGCTGTAGTGTAATGGTGGAATCTTGGCTCACTGCAACCTCTGCCTCCTGGGTTGAAGTGATTCTCGGGCCTCAGCCTCCAGAGTAGCTGGAATTACAGACATGTGCCACCACACCAGGCTAATTTTGTATTTTTAGTAGAGACGGGATTTCATCATGTTAGTCAGGCTGGTCTTAAACTCCTAACCTTAGGTGATTTGCCCATCTCTGCTTTCCCATGGAATAGGCCTTAGTATGTATTTTCCCCTTCTATGTGCCCATGTGTTCCTGTCATTTAGCTCCCACTTATAAGTGAGAACATGCAGAATTTGGTTTCCTGTTCCTGTGTTAGCTTGCTAAAGATAATGGCCTCCAGCCCCATCCAAATCCATGCAAAGGATGTGATCTTGTTCTTTTCATGGCTACATAGTATTCCAAGGTGTATATGTATCACATTTTCTTTGTTCAGTCTATCATTAATGGCCATTTAGGTTGACTCCATGTCTTTTTTACTGTAAATAGTGCTGCAATAAACATACACATTGATGTGTCTTTATATTAGAATAATACATATTCCTTTGGGTTAGGTCAAATGGTATTTCTGTCTTTAGGTCTTTGAGGGATAGCCACACTGCTTTCCACAATGGTTGAACCTATTTATCCTCCAACCAACAGTATATAAGCATTTATATACTTAAACTGAACCTTGCCAGCATCTGTAATTTTTTAACATTTTAATAATAGCAAATCTGACTGGTGTAATATGGTATCTCATTGTGGTTTTAATTTGCATGTCTCTAATGATTAGTGATGTTAAGCTTTTTTTTCATATGCCTCCTGGCCACATTTATGTCTTCTTTTGAAAAGTGTCTTTTCATATTCTTTTCCTACTTTTAATGGGATTTTAATGGATTTTTTATTTTTTTCATGTCCTTGTTAATGGATTTATTTTTTTCATATCCTTGTTGGCCACATGTATTTTTTTTTTATTTTTTATTTTTTTCATATCCTTGTTGGCCACATGTATTTTTTTTTAAGTTTCTGTTCACATCCTTTGCCCACTCTTTTGGGTTTTTTTTTTTTTTCTTTTACATTTATTTAAGTTTCTTATAGATGCTGGATACTAGGCTTTTTCTAGTATTCTCCCATTCTGTAGGTTGTCTGTTCACGCTGTCAATCTTTTTCTTTGCTATCCAAAAGCATTTTAGTTTAATTAAGTCCCATTTGTCAATTTCTGCTTTTCTTGCAATTGCATCTTCCTCATAAAATCTTTATCCATTCCTATGTCCTTAATAGTATTACCTACGTTGTCTTCCAGGGTTTTTATCCTTTTGTTTTTTACATTTATGTCTTTAATTCATTGTGGATTGATGTTTGTATATGGTGTGAGCAAGGTGTCCAGCTTCAATCATCTGTATATGGCTAGCCTATTATCCTAGCACCACTTATTAAATAGAACATTCTTTCCCAGTAGCATGTTTTTGTCTGGTTTGTCAAAAATCGAATAGTTGTAGGTGTGCAGCCTTATTTCTTGGTTCTTTATTCTGTTCCATTAATCTATGTGTCTGTTTTTGTAGTAGTACTGTGCCATTTTGATTACTGTAGCCCTGTAGTATAGTTTGAAGTTAGGTAGCATGACGCCTCCTGCTTTGTTTTTTTTGCTTAGGATTGCCTTGGTTATTCGTGCTCTTTTTTGGTCCCATGTGAATTTTAAAATAGTTCTCTGAAGAATTTCAATGTTAGTATAATAGGAATAGCATTGAAGCTATAACTTGTTTTGGCCAATATGGCCACTTTTATGATATTGATTCTTCCTATCCATGAGCATGAAACGTTTTTCCATTTGTTTGTATCATCTGTGATTCCTTTGAGCTTTGTGTTTTGTAGCTCTCCTTGTACAGATCTTTCACCTCCCTTGTTAGCTATATTCCTAGGTATTTTATTCTTTTTGTGGCAATTGTGAATGGGATTGCATTCCTGATTTTGCTCTCAGCTTGACTGTTGTTTGTGTATAGGAATGTCAGTAATTATTTTCCCATTGATTTTGTATCCTGAGACTTTGCTGAAGTTTTGTATCAGCTTAATAAGTTTTTGCACTGAAACTATGGAGTTTTCTAGATACAGGATAATGTTGTCTGAAAACAGGGATAGTTTGACTTTCTTTCTTCCTTTTCAGATAACTTTCATTTCTTTTTCTTGCCTGATTGTTCTGGCCAGGACTTCCAATACTATGTTGAATAAGAATGCTGAGAGAAGGCATCCTTGCCTTGTGCTAGTTTTCAAGGGGGATGCTTCCAGCTTGTGCCATTCAGTATGACAGTTGGCTGTGGGTTTGTCAGCAATGGCTCTTTTATTTTGAGGTATCTACTTTCAATACCTAGTTTATTGAGCATTTTTAATATGAAGGAATGCTTAATTTTATTGACAGCCTTTTCTGTGTCTACTGAGATAATCATATGGTTTTTGTACTTAGTTCTGTTTATGTGATGGATCACATTTATTGATTTGCAAATGTTGAACCAACCTTGCATCCTAGGGATAATGCCTGCTAGATCATGGCAGCTTTTTTATGTGCTGCTTTATTCAGTTTGCGAGTATTTTCTTGAGGATTTTTACATCAATGTTCTTCAAGGATATTGTCCTGAAATTCTATCTCTGCCAGATTTTGGTATCAGGATGACAGTGGCCTCATTGAATGAGTTAGGGAAGAGTCCTTCCTCCTCAAATTTTTGAAATAGTTTCAGCAGAAGTGGCAGAGTAAGTGCCATGCCACGATGAGAAGAATGTATATCCTGTTGTTTTGTTTGGAGAGTTCTGTAGATATTTATCAGGTCCATTTGATCCAGTGCTGAGTTCAGGTCCTGAATATCTTGGTTAGTTTTCTGACTCAATGATCTGTCTAATATTGTCAGCGAGGTCTTAAAGTCTCCCACTCTCATGTTGTGGATATTTAACTCTCTTTGAAGGTCTCTAAGAACTTCTTTATGAGTCTGGGTGTTCCTCTGGTGTGTGACTGTATATTTAGGATAGTCATCATTTTTGTTGACTTAAATCCTTCACTATTATATAATGACCTTCCATTAATTTGACATATTGCTAACTTTTTGATGTGTGCCTTTACTGCTATAAACTTTTCTCTTAACAGAGTTTTATCTGTGTCCCAGAAATTCCGGTATGTTGTATTTTGTTCTCGTTAGCTTCAAAGAATTTCTTGATTTCTACCTTATTTTTCTTGTTTATCCAAAAGTCATTCTGGAGCAGGTTGTTTAATTTGTATGTAATTGTATGATTTTATTAGTATTGATTTATATTTTTATTGTGTTGTGTTCTGAGAGTGTGTCTGGTATGATTTCATTTTTTCTTTAATTTACTGAGCATTATTTTATGTACAATTGGATTGTCAATTTAGAGTATGCATCACGTGCACATGGAAAGGGTGTATATTCTTTTGTTTTAGGGTAGAAAGTTCTGTAGATGTCTGTCAGGTCTGTTTGGTCAACTGTCAAGTTCAGGTTCTGAATATCTTTGTTAGTTTTCTGCCTCAATGATCTGTCTAATACATCAGAGGAGTCTTGAAGTCTTCCATTTTTATTGCATGTTTATCTAAGTCTCTTTGTAGGTCTCTAAGAACTTGTTTTATGGGTCTGGGTCCCTTTTGTTGGGTGTATATATATTTAGGTTAGGACTTCTCTTTGAATACACCCTTTACTATCATGTAATGCCCTTCTTTGTCTTTTTTGATCACTGTTGGTTTAAGGTCTGTTTTGCTAAGAATAGCAATCCCTGCTTTTTTTAGTTTTCCTTTTGCTTGATAGATTTTTCTCCATCTTATTACTTTGAGTCTATGGTGTCATTGCATGTGTATTACAAGATGGGTAGATACATACATGTAGACAGCATGTAGCTGGGTCTTGCTTCTTTATCTAACCTGCCCATCTTTGCCTTTTGAGTAAGACATTTAGTCTGTTTAGTTTCAAGGTTAATATTGACATATGCAGGTTAGATCTTATCATTGTGTCATTAGCTAGTTACTATGTATAGGTTTAGCTCTTAACATTTAGGTCTTTGATCCTTTTTGAATTGAATTTCCCATATTATGTGAAGTAAAGGTCCAACTTTTTTTTTCATGTATATACAGCCATCTCAATTGAAAGGATTGTTCTTTTCCCATCAAATTTTTCTTGACACCTTTGTAAAAAAGTCAACCAGTCATCAGTACATGGGTTTATTTTCTGACTCTCAAATCCATTTTATTGACCTATATGTCTAATATCCAGCACTACACATTCTTGATTACTGTAGTTTCTTAGTAGTTTAGAAATCCAACTCAAGTCCTCCAGATTTTTCTGTTTTATTAGATTATTTTGGCTTATCTGGTTCCCTGGGATTACACTATACATTTAAGAATCAGCTTGTCAATTTCTTTTAAAAAGTAAACTGGGATTTTGATAAGGATGGCATTAAATTTATAGATCAATTTGATGATTAGTGTCACTTTAACATTAAGATTTCCAATACATGAATGCAAAATGCCATCCATTTATTTGTCTCCTATAATTTCTTTCAATGACATTCTGTAGTTTTTGTGTACAAGTCATTCACTAAACATGAAAGAATACAAGACTACAGTCTTTTATTGAAACATATAACTAAACATTTTATTATTTTTGATGCCGTTTTACATGGAACTGTTTTTATATTTTTTTTTGAATTAGTCATTGTTTTATACAAATATAATTAATTTTTATATCAATGTTGTATCCTATAAACTTGCTGATTCCGTTCATTAGTTGTAATAGAATTTTTATGGATTACTTAATTTTGAAGATTATGTCATCTTGAAATAGATATATTTCTTTCTTTTCTACTTGGATATGTTTTTTTACCTCACCTACTTGCCCTGGTCAAAACCTCCAGTATATTGTTGGTAAGAAATTATGAGATTGGGCATCTTTGTATTTTTCCCCATCGTAGGGATGAAATGTTCAGTATTTTCCAGTAATTATTCAGTTAGCTGTACATTTTCCTAGATGTCCTTTACAAGGTTTAGGAAGTCCCATTTGATTCCTGGTTTTTTGATGACTTCTATCATGAAATGATGTTGAATTTTTTTGAGAAAGTTTTTTCTGTGTTTATTGTTGTGAGAATGTGTTTTTTTCTTTCATTCTATTAATTTGTTGTATTACATTGGTTTTTCATATGTTGAACTAAACTTGCATATTTAGAATAACTCCACTAGGTCATAATATATGGTCATTTTTTTTTTTTGATGCTGCTGGATTTGGTGTCTTTGCACTATGCATAGGATTGCTTGTATTTCTATTCATAGATATATTGGTTTGTAGATTTTTCTTGTAATGTCTGTATTTGGTGTCAGGATAATTCTGCCTTCATAAAATGAGCTGCAAAGTGTTACTTCTGTTTTTTGGTAGAGTTTTTGAATGATCAGTGTTAATTCTTGAAACATTTGGTAGAATTTATCAATGAAGGTGAAAATTTTCCTTGGTGAAAAGTTATTTAAAAAATAATTTACTAATTTGGTTTCTTTGTTACAAGTTTATGAAGAATTTCTATTTCTTCTTCAGTCTGTTTGGTAGCTTGTTTATTCCTAAAAATTTATCTACTCATCTAGTTCATCTAATTTGTTGGTGTACACTTGTTCACTTTTAATGTTTTTTTTATTCTGCAACATCAGTAGTAGTGTTCCCTGTTTAATTCTTAATTTTCATAATTTGAGTCTTCTCTTTTTTTTTCCCTTGGTCTGTTTAGCTAAAGGTTCATTAATTATATTGATGGTTTAAAATAATTGGTTTTGTTGATTCTATTGCTTCTCTGTTCTCTATTTTACTTATACTCACTATAATATATGTTATTTCTTTTCTTCTTCTTGCTTTGGTTTAATACTTTTATATTTATAATTTCTTAAGATAGAAGGTTAGGATATTAATTTAAGATATTTGTTAAATAGGCATTTGCAAATACAAATTTCCTTGTAAGTACATTCCATAAATTTTGGTATGCTATATTTTCACTTGTTTTTGTCTCAAAAATTAACTACTTTCTCTTATAATTTCTTCTTTGATTTATTGATAATTTAATAGTATGTCATTTAATTTCTAACTATTTATGAATTTCCCAGATTTCTTCCTGTTACTGATTTATAATTTTATTCCTTTGTGGGTGGTTAGCCTTGGTTGGAAAGATATTTTGAGTGGGTATAAAATTCTAGATTGACCTTTTTTTTTCAATATTTTAGAGATGTTATTCCACTTCTTTTTTTACTAGCGTTTTTTTGATGAGAAGTTGGCTGACATCACTTATCCTTGTTTCTCTTTACATGACATGCCTTTTTTTGCTTTCCAAAGGTAGAAGCAATTGTTGGCTGATTTAAGATTTGTTTCTTTGTCTATGAATTTAAGAAATTTTATTATCACACGCCTTGCTGGGGTTTTATGTTTCTCCTGCTTGGGATTTATTAAAATTCTTGTATTTGTGAGTTAAGAATTTTTATCAAATTTGGAAAACATTTTTCATTATTTTTCAAATATTTTTAACCTTCTCTCTTTCAAGAAGCACTAATTAAACATATATCAGGGTTATTGTCTGTGTTACATAGCGCACTAATGCTCTTTTAATTTTTTTAATATTCTTTTTTCTTCATTTGTATACTTTCTATTGCTATGTCTTTAGGCTCAGTATTCTTTTCGGCAATATCTAATCTGCCATTACCATGATCCAATATATTTTACTGCTCACATATTGTAGCTGTCATTATTAAACTTTTAATATTTGTCATAATATGCCTTTTTGCCAATTTTAATATCTTTGTGAATTCTAGGTGAGTTTAGATTCATTAAATTTTCTCATTATGGTAATTTTTTAAATATTCATATGCTTGATAGTATTTGATTAGAAGGTAGATATGGTAAATTTTACTTTGTTGGGTGTTAGAAATGTTTGTATTTTTATAAATGATCTTGAGTTATGTTCTATGATCCAGGTAATTTACTTGAAAAAATTAAGTATCTTTGGGTCTTTTTTTTTGTTTTGTTTTGAGGTAGAGTCTCACTCTGTCACCTAGGCTGGAGTACAGTGGTGCTGTGTGAGCTCACTGCAATCTCTGCCTCCTGGGTTCAAGCAATTCTCCTGCCTCAGCCGAGTAGTTGGGACTACAAGTGTGCACCACCACACCTGGATAATTTTTCTTGTATGATTTGTAAAGACGGTGTTTTGCCATGTTGGCTAGGCTGGTCTCAAACTCCTCGCTTCAAGTGAGCTTCCTGCCTTGGACTCCCAAAGGCCTCCCAAAGGGATTACAGGCATGAGCCACCACACCTGACCAGGGTCTTGGTTTTAATATTAATTTTCAGAAATAAAGCAGTAGTTTGTCCAGGGCTAAGTATTTCTTATCACCAAAGCAGGATCCTCTGTGTAGTCTACCTAAAGCTTCATAAATTATTTGTTTTTTCCATTCTGAAAGTGGGAATAGACTGTCCCTGGCCCTGTATATGCGTGAAGCACTGTTCCTGCTGTCCTCACAGATGTTTTTTCCCCTGGCCTCTGGTAATTCCTTATATGTATGTGGTAATAAGTACTCTGCTGAATACTAGAGGGGAACCTTCTACAAATGTCTGAACCTTTGCACACTTCTCTCCTCTCTGGTACTTTGTCCTATGAAGTCTAGTGTATTGCTCTCACCAGATTCTTAGTTCTGTCTCCCTAGGTGAGGGAGTTTGACAGGTTCTACCTGAATTTTCCCTCGCTATATCACAACCTGGAAACTCTCTCAAGGTAGTATTTGGGATAATCCTGTCTGTCTTTTTCCCTCTGTTGCTCAAGGACCACTATCCTTTGCAATAATGTCCAGTGACTTTAAATCTGTTGTTTCATTTATTTTCCTATTTGTTGTTGTTTTTGTTATTTTAGGTGGGAGTATATTCTCTTGGCTGGAATCATAATTCTTCTACAAACATACATTGATATGTATTTTGGCACATGTTGCCAATTTTGTTATTGAGATTTTTGTTGTAAAATAGATTTTCAATTTTATTACTAGTTTCTAAGACATCTTATTAAACCAAAGAGTTAAATATCTATTAATAATTCAGTTCAACTATAAAACTTTGTCACAGTAATGTAAATAAAGTAGATATAGGAATTCTAGATGACACTAATGATGTATTTGAAAGAGGATCTGGAAATATTAAATCCAGAGTGCCTAAGAAAGCAAGCAAATGTAATATATTAATATTATAATGTGGTGACAACAGAAAAAGGAGGAATGAGATAATATGTAGAATATTTTAAATAGAATATATACTGTAATTAAAATACATAGAGTACAAAAAATTTTGAGATCAGTTTGTTTGAGAGATAAACTAGAGTAATATGTCTATGCTTTTCATAAAAACAACCAAGGTATATATTCACAGGAAAGTAAGATGGGTATGAGAAATGGAGATTAATTTAATATGTATGAATTTTAAAAATTTATAAAACTATGAAAATATTACATTAGAGCATCCCGCAAATCAAAATTTTAAAGTTTGATTAATTTGTAATTTAATTTTCAATTACTGTCACTTATTCTTTAAAAGCATTTGTTAACTAACTTCACAGTTCAACATTTATGGAAAAAAGCTGTCTTATGGAGCAACATATATATTTGTGTTTAACAAGAATGAACTCTTGCATCCAGCCACTAATTAGAATTTTGATTAATATCTCTAAAAATGGCAGTCTACTTGTTTTGGTCTACAGACCAAAATATAATAATTAGAATATAATAATTAGTATAGTTTCAAGACTGGGATATTTATCTTTTATGTCATAATTATATATGCCAATTAGCAATATGGAAAATCTACCAATTCTAAGATATCTTTACGAACATTATAGAAAAGGGTTATTAAAATACAAAATTTTAATATAATTTTGGCTGTGTAATGGGAATAATAATAATAATATAACATTCTATCTTAATTTATCAAATGTTTTTAAAGCATTTTGTTTTACCAAAATGGATGCAGGTGTAATAATATGGAATTCTGAATTTTCAACTAATTAAAGCAAAAATACTTCTAGCATGATTTAAATTTTACAAACGCTCATTGTAAAATCCAAAATGAAAATTCTATTAACCTCAAGTAATTAAGTGGATTTGTTTATATTGTGCTATGTTTCCTTTGCAAGTCATGTCAAGAGATTGATAAGAAAATTCTTGAATACATATAAATTCCAAAAGTTGTTAATTAATGCCCAATCACATTTATTTTTAGTTGTAAGTCCAGAAGACCTTACTCAGAAATTGACATAGTCCTAGTTATAAGGGCTGGAAGTTTTAGAACCAAAGGCCTGAATCTGATATACCAGGGTGAACCTTCATTCAGGCTATATAATTGCATCAATGTTCTAGGTTCCCATTTTCACTCCAGATTCATAGTGGGCCCACAGTTCTGAATTTTTATTAATCAATTTGGAGCCACAGGATCCTGCCTACATCTTTGTAATTGCTTTTATTTATAGCTGACCTTACCTTTTGTTAACTTAATCTTTTAATGGGGTCCTGTTCAAACTATGACTTGGATCAGCATGTAACCCATGTCTTGGGCATTCTGTGTCTACACTCCATGGATTTTTTAATAGCTTGTAAGTCAGTGATTTAAAAAAAAAAATGCAGGGACTTTGTCATGAAGGAAGCCTTTTGGTAATGCTTTCAATCAAAATAGTATATCTGAAAGATTCATTGCAAAAAAAAAAAAGTAAAAAAGAACTCCTGAATAATGATATAAAATTAGAAAAGTAACAACTTAGGGAAACCAAACTTTCTATTTCTGTTAGCTATGTTAAAGACTCTAAACTCTTTATTACATGTTTTGCTTATTCTAATTTTGATATTTACTGGGGTCAGTAAGGACACACTCTCAACTTTCCAAGGAATGGAAGAGCATCCTATGTTGACCTGGTTTCTAACCCTACACACTGCTGGTGTGACTCTATCTGTTTACCACTTAGAGGAAAGTCAGCATTAAAATATTAAAACTTTTGCCAAAGCTTCCTATTATATTTATTTAGTTGCATTTGGATAAACCTGTTATCTGGTAACAGAAACAAATTATGTAAACTGTAATACAGAAGTCAATCCCCCTTTTAAAAGAAAAACTCTGAATGATATTCTTTTGTGAGTCTTACCACTACCATGTAGGAACTTCACGACACTTGGATGGCAGTTTCAGATGGGGTTCTCTACTGTACATACTGTGAGATGGAAGTTAGCATGCTAGGTATTTATTAAGGAATACCTTTGGAATCTACATCGGTGGAAGAGAGAGAAAGTTAGCAGGAGTGGTAAGAACAAGAGGTTGAAATCTTGGTGGTGGTGATTCCAGAGTAAAGTAACTTTGGCTGATCTCATAGCATGCTTAGGTGCAAGCTGAACCCTTTGTATTTCCCTAATTTGGGGCACAATGATTAGGCTTTATACTCCTGCATCAACCAGTCACTGGATATGCCCCACCCTAACTGGTGTAGCTTTGGATGGAGTTCCTGTAGTTCTACAAGACAATGTCTGAAGGACTGGCAACTGAAGACTGCCTCTTGCCTGCACTCCTAATAGTTGAAGCAATCAAGTCTTCATGGAAGGGCGAGCTGGGTGGTACATCACAGTTCCATCAAAATTTCTTCCCCAAACTTTTAGCTACAATTATAAGGAGGTCTCCAGAATTATTTAATCATTAATGTGGGATACCACCCTTTTTTCTACATTAGCCATTGCAGTAGGTACATTCTCTACTCCCCAAAATTAAAAAATAAACAGATACTAATATACTTTTCTGAGACAGACCTGCCAATACTATCATTTTCTTTTCAATTTCATTTCTTTTCAATTTAATTAAAGACCTTCTAAAGAACCCTGGGCTTTTGTTGCTTCAGTGAGCCATTTAAACATAGCACAGGATAATAATTGGAAGCATAGCTTTGAATGCACAGAACATTATTTCCTTCACAGTATACATTCATTTCTTTCTTTAAATTCTGATGAAAGAGAGCAGAATCTTAGAAAAGTTCTGCTAAATAAGACATAGGAGAACAAAGGAAATAAGTGTGAGAGGAACAAGACCTTTTAACACCTGTCAGACTGAAAGAGGTCTATAACTAGGAGCATCGGACATCTCCTATAACCACAAGGGTATACGAATCTGCTTTTGAAAATAAGAAAAATCACACTTGAAATTAACAATTTGCAAACCTAAATGTATATCTTTAATGGAAGATCTCAAAATAGGACTACAGAGGATTTTCATTAATCACCTTTGGCTAGGTGCTTTTTTCTACTGTAAAACAGTTTGTCATTTATTTCATCAGAATTGACACAAATGAGAATAATGAGTGATCATTACTCATCCGGAAGGATGGAGAGATTTTTAAGCCTGTGTTAGTTTTCTCTTTGTATATGTCAATGCAGTGGGCTTCCATAGGTTAATTTACTTCCTTTATGCTTTGGAGTGGGTCTAGAGCACAGCCTTTTCTACAGTGAGGTGGGGGTGACAGAGGGACAGGAACTGAGTGTCTTGCCCTCAATGAGGTTGTAATGTTTCATATTGTTAATTTATTTTCTGTTAAAAAGATACTGAAATTTATGATTATGATTATGACTCAGGTGTAATAAGGTGGGGTTCTTGATTTTCAACTAAATTAAGCAACAAGACTATTAATATCATTGTCTATTATTAGTTTGCTGACAGAGATAGAGGCTAAAATTGAGTTCTGACGCTTGTAAATATCCATATTTTAGTGTACTGCTTACTTTTGATCTATTTCTAATCCAAATGCTCAAATGGAATGTTTGAATAAGAATCAGCGGCTCTTTATGGAGATAAAGATCTAGTTATAAGTATTAACGGCAAGCAAGTAGGGTTTTGAGGCCTAGGAAGAACTACTGTATCACATTACATACATATATGAGACAGAAGAGAGAGAGAGAAAGAGAGAGAGAGAAATGTGTGCATCTGGCTCAATTTGAAGTCCTTTTCAAATAAAGAGAGTGGTCAGGGAAAGAAGCTGACCAGTATAGTAAGTGCAATTTTATAAGATGCCCCAGAAATAATTTTTCTGTATATTGATTCAAGCAATTTTCTAAAAATGTCTTCATGGACATTATAATAGTTGAAGTTTTAATTAGACAGCTGTCTGGGAATAGAGTAAACCCCAGCCCTCCTGAAGAATACAGTAGTAAATGTGAGTCACAGGAGACTAACAGTGCAACGCAGAGGCCAGAAGACAGCGTCCACCATGGAGCAGTGTGTGAAGAGGCACTACAGCTTATATTCGGACCGGACACTAGCAGAACATGCTCTTTCTTCCCCTCCCCTAATTATTCAGGTAAAACTGAAAGAGCAATCATTGTAATTATTCTGCTGACCTCTTAGTTTTGCTTCGAAGACTACTCAGCCTAACTTAATTATTTTTACTTCAAGCACAAAATCTTTCATACACCAACTTAAGGTCTTAATAGGGACAAGGAGAAGAATTTTTCAGATACACTAATGTCATTGCAGTTGTCCACGGAGTTAGTCATTATTTCAGTTCTGTATGCCCAGCATATATGATTGCAACTGTATATTTGGGCTTCTATGGTATCGATAAGGGTTCAGTAAGATGCCAGAGGTACTTGGGAAACAGTAACATCAAGAACAGCAAACATATTTTAGCTTAGTTTTTCTTTTGTCTTACCTAGATTTAGTAATTACCTAGTTCTATACAGTACTACCAAGAGGCTGCATTTTTATTTTTTCTAAAATTGATATTAACAGATGGAGTATTTCTATTGACAATAGTTTGATCTAGCAAAGATATAGAGGAAGAAAAAAGTGCACTGATTAAAATTCTGAGATGTAACATTCTTAATTGTTTGATATTCTCATATACTAGCAACTTTGAATGACCGACTCCTCTGGTAGCTTCTCCAGAATATTCCTATATTTTTTATTCAGAAGGTCTTTTGTCCCAAAAACATGTCCCTTAGGTTTGTAGCCGAACTCATCAAACTCCATAAAGGCATGCTTCTTTATATCAATATTTCATTTTCTTAATGTTATGCCATGAATTTACCCTTCTTTCTCTGGCTTTATCTTGTTCTTACTCTATCAGGATTTTAATGACATCTCTAATTCCTCCCAATTCTATTTAGGAACACATTACCTTAATCCCAAGAAAAATGTGTTTCTTTTTTTTTTTTTTCTCAATAAGACAGTGCATAAAGAGTGGAATTTTTCACAAGACATCAAGAAAAACTCTGTACATAGGTAGTAATTGAAATGTTATTCTAAGGGAATTTTAGTTGACATTAGGTCAGTTAACATTACTGACTTGCTATCATGATGTTCACTGTAAAACATAAAGTACAAGGCCCTTGACAATAAATTTTAAGTCATAGGTTTTATAATTATGGATGTATTTAGTAATTTCCAGACTGGTTTACCTCCCAACTGAAAAAGCATATTCTTCCAAATAGTGTGAAACATACCATACAAATGAAGAAAACCTCAGAGTCAGATAATATCAAGAGAAAAGTTTCTCTCCAGCCAGGCACTAAAACACTGTGCCTTCTGAAACCATTCTCTATGTAAGCATTCTTACTGTAAATGGAAAAGAAAATTATAAATTTATATTTAAAAGAGTAGGTTACTAATTCAAGACTTCCACAGTGACGTCTTCACAGAAAGGGGACAGGGCATATATACAATGTGGAAACAGCACTAAAGATATGCTTTCTTTACTGTATAAACAGTCATGTAATTGGCCATTGATAGAAATAAGTTGTCTGTGGCATATCTACATTGCAAAAATTTGTATCATTAAATTAGACAACATCCCAAAATAATACTTACTGCCTGTAAAACAGAAAGTATTGCTCTGTAATATTCATTATGTCATATAAGAAAATAATATGAAACATTTTCAGCAGGAGTTATGTTGGGAATCTGAGTTCTTTCACACAAAGAATATTCTGAGGAGGTTAAAGAAAAAGGTCAGTGTGTTAGCTTCCAGATCTGAAATTTTATCATTGATTTATGACATATTTATAATTATGCATATAAAAATAAAATAGCCATTTGATAATATCAAGGCAATTTTTGTTAATTAAGAATTAAATATAATTAACTTCTCATTCATAGTTTTGAATACAGTTTTTAGTTGTTAAGACATGTCCTTATGGAAATATTTTAATAATCTTTTATGTGACTTTATGTGTGAAATTACTTGGACATATTACTCCCCAATCTGTTTCCTCACCTCCAATATGGATATATTATACTTCCTCCTTGTGTTATAAGAAACAGTCACACATTTGAAAACACTTTAAAAGGGTAAAACATTATGTACATGTTAGAATTATGGATACATTTGTTATTGACTTTGTCTGTAATTAGCTTCTTAAAATTACCAAATATAATCTTATTTACTTCCAAGTACTTAAACACTTTGTTATTATAGATTCACAAAGTGAAATATGAAAATGCTCTCCAATCTATAAAATACAACAAAAACTTTGTAGTTAAAACTATTTCTCTATAAAAGTAATACCTCTTTATAAATCAGACATAATTTCTGTTTTTCTTCTTTTTATAAGAGCTGACATCTACTTTCCATAGCTCTTCTCATTTCAGATTAAAAATCAAAACAGAGTGGGAAGGAAGCATGCCTTAAGTGATATGAACTTGCCTTAAGTGATATGAACTAAGCCCATCTGGAGTCTGGAGCCAGATTGCCTTAGTTCATATCACTTAATAGTTGTCTGACTTCAGGAAAATATCTTAATCTGTCAGTGCTTCAGCTTCCTCATCGATAAAGTACTTACAATAATGTTATATTCTCCTGGAGTTCTGATAATAAAATGACATAACATAGAAAAAGAAAATGGCAGCGTGCCTAGGACATACCATGTGCCTAGGAAATATCAGCTTTCATTACTGTGATCCTTCTCTGGAAGTTTTGAACCAATTCCCTCCTTCAATACTGTGCCTACTGTCTAATACATAGTGTTACCTAAAGATACAGACCTCCAAAAGACTTATTATGTGCATTTAACTTTCCAAACAGTTTTGATTTTGTGGCTTCTAGGCTGCTGTCCTCAGGAGCCACAATTCAATTAGCTAGAAAATCCTAATCCAACATAAACAGCATATATATATTGAGGGACTTTTTAATGCCTCACAACACACATACTCAGATATTTCTCCCGGTGCTCCAGCAACACTGACCTTTATTTTAAACCTAGAATGGATCAAGCCAAGTTCCTTCCAGCCTTGGAGCCTTGACTCTACCTCCTTCCTTTGCCTGCACTGCTGTTCCTTCACATCTTTTCATGGCTTACTCCTTTTGGCATTCAGATCTCTGTTCCAGCCCCCAACCTCCAATACAGCAATGGATCTTCATAGTTGTCTATCTAAATTTCTTCTGTTTCTATGTCCCATCATGAGATATTAATATAACTTTAATAAAAGCAGTGACCATATCTGACTTAGTCCCTAACTATATCATTCTCAGCATATTACAGTGTCTGATATCTACTATTTAATACATATTTACTGAATGGATAAATGAAAACATGAATTGTTTACATGTTTACTCTTCGCCCTGTAGTGCTAGACTGGGGTTTTAAATATCAGAATAATTTTGTGTGTATAAGGGTGAGTGTGTGTACAAATAGATGGAAAAACATGAATGTGTCTGTATATGTGGGTGAGTATACATGGATGTTTTTCTTAGCTCAGCCACTGTCTGCCTAGTCAGTGACATTCCAGTAGTAGCAAGCACACTTGGTATCCAGATATTGATTCCTAAATACCATGCTTTATTAAAAGGAAGTTTGGTCTCCCTTGAAAAAAGATTGCTTCTAGGACTGGAGCAGGGAAAATACAAGATGAGCCTGGAGCTTCTTGTAGTGACAGAAAGTGTATATGTGCTTAAGAAAATAAAAAATAAAAAGGATGAGAGCATGCCAAAAGAACACCTGTGCCAACCAGAAAAAGCCCCCAATGAACAAAGCTGAGAAGTTTGAGCAACAAAAGAAATAACAATAGTATCAGGTTACAACTCAAAAATAAAATAAGTATCTATAAGTCCATGATGACATTAAGAAATGATTTGGATAAATAAATAAATGGACATAGAAGAGGACAATTTTTACTTTTTACTTGAGAAATCAAAGTAATAATATTAGAAGGAATGAGGGAAATTAGAAAATTACCCTTAGAATACCACAGTAAGAAATGCCGCATGCAAGATCCCTGATGGATACTGAAATCAGTGGGCAAAACTGTAAGGAGAAAAAGGACTATTTGTATTGTCTCCACATTATCTTCCTAAAACGTTTATGCATTATTTTGGTGGTTCTGACATATGTCTAAAAGCTTTTTAATAAATTTCTCCTAGTAAGTGAAAGGGAATTCCTCACATCTTGAGTATGAGTTGGATTTACTGATTTGTTTCTATTAGATGAAAGATCATGGCAAAGCTGGCAGATATAATCTTAACCAAGTGATCAAGGTTAATGTCACCAGTATTAAGCTATGTTGTTATCGTACAATAATACATTGAAATGGCCACATCACTTCTGTGGGACTGTCCCCAAATCTATACCCTCAGTTTAATCATTAGAAAAGTCAGACAGAGCGAAGTTGAGGGACATTCTACAAAATATCTGACCAGTAATCCTCAAAAGTATCAAGGTCATGAAAGACGAGAAACAACTCTGACACTGTCACAGAATAGGAGACTATTAAGGAGACATGATGATTAAATGCAATGTGGTATCCTGAGATGGATCTTGAAAGAGAATTAGAAATATCAGACAAAAATAAGGTGAAATCCTAATCAAGTCTGTAGTTCAATTAGCAGTATTTACCAAAGGTAATTTCCTATTTTTTTAAAAAATAACCATGTTTATGTAAGATATCAGCATTAGCAGAAGCTAAACAGCATAAGGAAACTCTTTGTACTGTTTTTGCAACAGCTTTGTCAGTCTGAAATCATTTTAAAATAAAATGTTAAAGACAATAGTGAAAGTATTTTAAACCAAGTTTCTAGTACAGATTAAGCATTCATCAAAGCTTTTTAAATTAATTAGTGTTTGCTATTATTCTTTTTACATAGCTATAGAATTATCTTCATTGATTTATACGTAAGTCTAGAACTTCTCTCTACTCAAACCATCTCCATTAACTGTACGTGCAGTTTTCAGCGTTCTATTCTTTTGTTGATTCTCTCTTCCAAACATGACCTTCTATTTTTGTTCTTTAGCTGATATATTTTCCATCCCTAAAAATCCAGCTCAAATGTTACCTATCTATGAACCTTTTTGAGTGTCTATAAATCTTTCCAAATGTCCTTAATTTAGTATTGATGATATTATGCTAGATCCTTGTGTGCTTTTCCTGCAACCTGAAAATAGGAACATCTTAAAGAGAAAAGCAATATCTCTACATTTCTTAATACTCCCTTAGTGCCCAAAGACAGTAGGAGTTCAATGAAGTGTTCGTAGATTAATAAATGACAGAATGAATTACTAATTATTCTAAGTATTTGGCTTGGTTACTATATTTAGTTATGTGATCTTGGAATAGAAGATTTATTACCTATTTCTTAACTCTCCCAAATCAGTAACAAAGGTTTATTTCATATATGCAAGTTTATTTCATAATTGCCCTCATATACAATTTAAACAGGTTGCTTAATGCTGTACAGTTATGATTCCCAGCTGTACCTAGAGTAGAGTGACGAAGTGGAGTGAAGGATGATGCAGGAGAACATTGTTTGTTTCATTAATTCTGGCTATTTTGTAATGTTACACTGTCTTTCAAGATTACTTAGATTCTCTGCCAGAGAAGAGGGATGCTCACTTTTAAAAATATTTGCCATAATGAAATTATTTTCCTTATTTAGGAAAATAATTTTAGAACATTTTTATGATACATTCCACAGTTGTAATAAAATATGTTCACATTTTGGGCATACTGTTTTATTTATGGCAAAAATAAGATGTAGACTGACTTCATGCTTTGATAAATATTCATTCAAATATTTCCCATCAAAAGAAGCACAACAAAATGCTTATTTGAAACATTTAAAAATCAATGGCTTACTATTGTATATGTGATTTGTTAGTATTTATTACTCTTCATAAATTTAAAATATTGAAAACGTTTATTTTTTTTAAATAGTTTACTAATTTTTAGCTAAAACCCAAACCATTAAATACGAGGGAAATAGTCTTGTGGGACTTTTTACTTGAAATATGTACTCTAATAAAATTCATATTAATTTGTATCACAAAGTCTATAGTATCAATATCCTATCATAATTTTATGGTTTATATCAGTTTATATTTTAGCTATTATTTTTAGTTAGTGTCCTGTTACTCCTATTCTATTCATATATTAATTAGGTGATTAGTAAAAATGCATTTCTATATACAGCATATATTTTATCTTTAGTAGCTCATATAGCTATTTACATATACCTATATATTACATTTTGGAGAATATTTCTAGTATCAGTAATACATTCATATTTTCATTAATTTTATGAAAAACCATACTTCTTCAATCTTATAAAACTAAAGCCAAAACAACTAAATATTAAATGCATATGATGGGAGTAGATTATTAGAAATTAGTCCTCTTGTAAACTATGAACCTAGCTGATCAATGCCTCTCCAACAGTCTGGAAAGGAATTTTATAAAATAAATGTAGATATTTCTTGCATTAACAATAAAACTGTAAGTCAGGTGCAGTGGTGTGCACCTGTATTTCCAGCTACTGAGGAGGCTGAGGCAGGAGGATCACTTGAACCCAGGAGTTCAAGGCTGTGGTGGTCCATGATTAATCATGTGAATAGCCACTGCACTCTAGCCTGGGCAACACAGCAAGACCCTTCTCTAGATAAATAAATAATACTGTCAATTATCATTATATTTTAATTATATCTATCATAGAATATGTGTCAGTTTACATTTGTCTTAATCGCTCAATTTAGACATTTTTACAAATTATTTGTATGTGCTTACATCTAGAAATGCAGTGATATGCAATGAAAGTATTACCATTGATTGAATACTTACATATTAGCCACTCTGTACACATTATATCACATTTGCATTCCAACAACCCTGCCTGTGGACATAACTGTCACTTTGACACAGAGAAAAACTCTGAGGAAGTGACTAGCCCAAGGCTAAGTAGCAGAAGATTTCAAAAACACAATAATTTTGCCTCCAAAAACCAAAACACTTTTCATTGTCAGTTTTGATGCTAGGAATGGTAAACATTTAGTATTTTATCCTTACGTAGTGTAAAATCACCTGAAGTCTTCAGATCGAACCTTCTTGGATTGTGCATTTTAGTTATTGGATTACAATGTGATTGCAGTAACCTTAGGATTACTTCCAAAATTACAGGAGTCAAAAGGTCAGGGCTTTTTAAATAAAATAGTATTTGCTTTGTGTCTTCTGGGACTCAAGTACCACGGTCCATTTAATACATTGCATCTTCATTCTTTCATACAAGATTCTGAGATAGTCAGTATTATCCCTATTTTGCACATGAAAAATCAACCCTGAGTTAAGTAATTCTGCCCAGCCACAAAGGTAACAAAGTTGGGGTTCAAATAAGTTTTTGCTGACTATAAGTCTTATGTTCTTTAAAAATGCAAAATGTAGACAGTCAAGAGCGTTTCTAGAATTTGACACAAGAAGAGGCAGTGGAAGGAACAGAGAACAGAAAAGTACTATCAACCAGAAAAATAAGATCATTCTTGAGAAAATTAGTAAAGGGCGAGTTGGGCTCGACATACATTGCTAGAGGCCAAGGGCACAGCATTGACCAGATATTGACGTGAAGGATTACTTCTCTTCACTGAGGTGGTCTCTCACTATAATCTCTCATTATAAAATACCTAAAGAAAAGAGCTATTAAAAATAATTTTTCACTAAGATATATTTATAGTATAGTATTTCTTACCTTCAGGACATAGAAAATGTTTATAGAGAATGTAGAATTTGCGTAACAATTTTACCTCCAAACACCTATATAGTTGGTTTCAGCAGTTGTGATAAGAATATGCCAAGGATCTTGTTTAAAGTAAGAAAATAAAATATTTATAGACATCCTAATGTCTGATACTATGTAGACAAAATATTTGATTGATATTTGGAAGTATTTTTTTTACTTCTCATCTAAATGTTCCATCATCACATACTGTGAGCCTATGAGGTTTTTAGTATCATGACACTTTGGGATTCTAATTTTGAATGGAAAATGGAAAACTCACAAGTAAAATATCAACTTTCAGCTTCCCCCACGGAATAAATAATTTTATGATAATTTAAATAAATCAGTAATTGTTTATGAAGTTAATAAACTATTTTTTTGGAGGTGGTGTAGGATAATAACTGTTAGAGTAGATTTGGGTAATTTAATTCCTCAATTTTTCTGAAGGCAGCTGGATTCTCAAGTAGCAGAGAAATAGCCAAGCTCTAGGAGCCAGAATGAGAAAGAATGATTCTACTATGTAACTCATAGCTCTTATTTCTTAAACCAATACTTTAAATTCCTTTACGTCAACTCCTAGAATAAGAGGAAAACTTGAATTAAAGGACACTAGTTTCATTTAGTTAAAGCTTAAATGAAGAGCTCATGGAAAATACACTATGCTATTTATGTGAATAATCCTATTATATCTGCTAAACACCCCAAGGCATAGAGGTAATTAAATTTTAAAAACAAAATGCTATCATGCCTGTTGATAAAAGCTACTTTAAATGTAGTCTTAACTATCTAAGTGCCAATATACTAAAGAAATAAATCCCTGGGATGAGTATTTAAAAATCACAATATAGCTTTATGTCATTAAAAATGATTACAGTGTCATAGGATTTATGACTACACATCAAAATTCTCTGGACAGCAATCCATCATAAACTTGGAAAATAACCAAATAACCTGTGAAAATTCCTTTGCAAACAAAGTCTAGTCTTTTAAGTTGCTATGGTAATTACTACATTTGTTGGAGTTATTTAGGAGAGGCCAAATTCCTTGTACATAACGAACCTTTATAAAGAATATATTCTAAGCATTCGAATTTTTTAAAGTTGCTTTTGATTTGCATAATTGATGTTTGAATTCAGTGTAGAAATAAACTTGACTGGTAAATTCAAAGGACATGAGAAGATTGAGGAAAAAATTAAAAGTTCAAGACAGAAGGAAGGAATTGCCTTTTATAATATTTATACATTCTACTATTTGCTAGTGTTTTCAGGATGTTAAATACTTGGTCTGAATTGCTATTCAGATAACAGCAAAGAACTGTCATACAGAACAATCACACTGAGTGTAAGCCTCCTGGTTTAATTTATTATTGAGAACTATCATTGCAATACCTCATGTGAGCAGAGGACTAAATTATGCTACCATTTCTTAGTTTCATCCATAGTCAGTTGAACCAGATTTGTTCACTGTCTGTAACTGCGGAGTTGGGGTGAGAACAGATTAGATACCTATAACCTGCCATGTGTCTATTTTATTTTTATTTTTAATTAATTTATTTTTTAAGACAGGGACTGGAATGCAATGATATGATCACAGCTCATTGCAGTCTTGACCTCCTGGGCAGACCTCCTGGGCATTCCTCCTGTGTCAGCCTCTCAAAGTGCTGGGAATACAAGCATAACCCCCTCATGCCCGGCCAATTCTTATTCTTATTTTTATTTTTTTGTAGAGATGGAGTTTTGCTATGTGGGCCAGACTGGTCTCAAACTCCTGTCTCAAGAAATACTTCTGTCTTGGCCTCCCAAAGTGTTGGGATTACAGGCATGAGCCACTGATCCAGCCCTTAAGTCTTTTTTAAATACAGGTGAGCAGACAATTATGAGCCTGGAAATATTCCTTAAGGAGGAGGAGAGCCAATGGGGGAGTGACAAATAGGGCTGACTCCATTACCTTGAGTATTACAGATCAACACTGCAGCCAGGCTTCAATTTTCAAAGAAGCTTCAGATCTGAGATACTAATATTTAGGGGAGCTCCATGAGAACTGGTGAGGACTCTAAAGAACTCCCTGAGAACTGGTAATGAGAAAACAAGTTCAGAATCAGAAGACCCACTGCATGGGTAATTCCATCACTGGAGAATTACAGAACATAGCCACTGGGAAACTGAATGGACATTCAGTAACAGAGTAAAAGTCTAATGTGCAATACAGGGTAATAAGGAAAACTGACCATCAGTTAGGGAACATATTTTCAAAGCCTATGTGACGTTCATCAAATAAATTAACCTCTGTATTTGTACATGGGATGCTAATAAGTACTTACCCCAGAAAATTTTCCTGAGGATTCATGGAGTTCATACAGGTAAAAATTAGAGCAGTGCTTGACATAACAAGTTTTCTGGAATTTTTTTGTTGTTGCTATTTTTTTGTTGTTTTTGTTACAGGTGCCTGAAGTTAAAGTCAAGTCTTAAACTCCAGTTATCTAAGCAATAAAGGCAAGAACAAAATTCCAAGACCAGCCTCACTCAGGAGCATCTCTGATAGAACTCTTGCTCTTGCCTGCCATCACCAAAAATTGTCAGGAAATGTGGGTTGAATTTAGCCTGAAGGTTTTTACCACATCTGACACTGATTTCTCACTGAAACCGTCACCATTTTCATTGCTAATATTTTGCTGAATCTTCTGGATGCAATATTTAGTAACCATATGACCTTGAGGGAGTTATTAAACTTATCTGAGCCACAGAAACATATTACCTTCTCCTTTGACTGTATAGTGCTTCCATATTCCCAAATGTCTGTAATCACTAGAAAGTTCACCATTTGGTAAAAAAATAATGAGGGTCACTAAGCAAATTAGAAGAGGATTAGAAGAGGTAGCAAAACTTTTTAAAAGATACAGCAGGAAAGTTGTTATGCATTAGTCGGAATGGTTATGAAAAAAAAAGCAGTTATTTTAGAAGCAGAAACTACCATAAAATGGGAAACTCTTTTGCATCCTATTACTTTTAGAGTCCTGCTTCCTCCTCCTAGAATTCCTTGCTTTCACATAGACATTGGGTAAAACATCTGCTTATAGTTAAACGCTTAGGTGAAGCTCCACCTCCTCCAGCAAGCATTTCTCTGCTCCCTGCCAACCCCTGATTCCCCCTATTGCCAGGTAGAGCTTGCTGCTTTCTTTTTGAATCCTCCAGAAACATTGCTCATGTCTAAACTGAAGGCCTTGCCACAAGGTATCTATCATTGACTGTCAACAAGGCTCCTCCTCCACTTCATAATGTCCTCTCTTTGGTCAGTGTTTGATGGTAGTGGTGGTTGTTTTAACAGCTGTATTTGAGGTATAATTTACATATACAACAAAATTTACCCATTGGGATTGTGTTTTCTGTGACTTTATATCCTCAACCTGCAAAATCATCCTGATCCAACACACAATATGCCAGGACAAACCATTTTTGATGAATTTATTTTATAACAAATAAAAATACATGTGTGAATTTGTAAAACTGTATTCCTAATAAGTAATTCTAAATCCAGCTTACTTACTTGAATATATATGTTTAATTATTTTAAAAATATGTTATCTAAAGAAAGATTATATTTTATTTAAAAATAGTTATTTTTAGAAGTAAAAATAACCAAATTAATTGCATCATACAAAACACATTTAGACTGAGGGCTACCATAGAAAATTCTAACTGTATGATGTTCAAAAACTTCTTTTTTTAGTTATAAAATAAATACATTTGAAACAATTTATCTTAATTGTGTTTATCTGAACAGTTACAGTATCAAGAAAGAGTTTCTTTGGAAACCTCATGGGATACACTGATGAGACACCCAGTCTATGAGGAAGGTCAGGAAAATCATGTATCAAAGCATAACACTAGTGTTTTTGTAATTAAGTAAAAAATTATAATGATTGAAGCGTGCAGATTATTTAATAAAATTAATGGAAAAATACAAGAGTGCAAAGTTAGTAATGTGTTCAGGTCACATGGTTTGTTGACAGAGACAATGACAAAAGCAGAGACAAATAGAATCACAGTGTTAATATTCACTAAAGATTATCCAGTTTAGCTACCCATCTGGTTATTGAATTCTCTCTACCACATTCCTTTCAAGTTTCTATGTTTGAATGTTGCTGGCAAAAGGGAGTTTCCTAGCCTCTGAGATAAAGTATTTAATTTTTGGACAAGTCTTATTATAGTATTAAAAATTCACATTTTGATGAGCTTTTCTTTATAATTTCTACCTACTAGTTTTGGTGTTAGCTTTTAAAGACGTCAAAAACAAGTCAAATACCTTTTAAATCTGAGAGACCTGGTAGTTATTAAGGACAGCTGAGTGTTCCTTTTGACAAAACAAACTTTTATTTTGTGATGAGTGTTTATTTTTTATCAAGATGTATTATGTTACCATTATTAAACAATAAAAGATTACCAATTACCCATATGTAACATGTCTTAATTATTACCATAGTTACCTCTTTAGTATAAGTTTTTTCATCATTACAGATGCATTCTTTTGTTTAAAATTTTAACCATGACTACCACTTATCATAGTATGATTATTTCCTGTGACAGTAAAATGCAATATGTATTATTTTAATACCTGAAAATTTTTGGTAAATAAATATTCAGAACTTCATTGAACTACTTGTCCATTATTGGCTTTTGAGTCTATTTTTTTCCCAACAGTGAATAGCAGAATTATGTTTACTTTTATGCATATATTACCTGCCTTTTACCACACAACTCTAGAGTAGATTCCTGGAAGGAGGTATTCCGAGGGTAAATGACTTGAACCTTTCAAAAGAATGACTACATACTTCCAATTTCTCTTCAGTTTAACCACCACCAGCAATTTATGAAGAAATTATTTAACTCCATCATTTCTAGTACTGGGTTTTCTTTTTTCTGTAATCTGATCACATTTGGCACACAATAACTTTTATCTTATTGGTAGATTTCTCAGCTTTTAGAGAGGTCAGCAAAGTTGAATGCTTTGTCAAATATTTTCTACTTATATTTCCTTTTCTCTGAGGGGACTGTTCATTATACTCTTTGAATCTTAGTGTTTTTTTCTTTTCTACTGAGTAAACTTACATATTTTGAATAGTTTCCCTAGTTATTTTGTGTTCTAATTTTATGTGTTAGGTTGTAGTACTAAGAACTTTTAAATGCTATGGATGCATATGGTGACCCTTCCACAAAGTCATTTCCTAACTGTTTTACTTGGGAAAACTCTTCTCCACCTAAACGATAGACTAATATTTATTTATATTTTCTTATCATTTTACATGCTTTAATATTTAACTTTAAAATCTACTTAGAAACCATTCTCATGGTGCTACAAAATAATTATTTTCAAAACTTCTAACCAGTTGTCTCAGCGTCACTTATTATTTTTCCATTCCTGATTCTAATTTGTCATGCTTTCCTGCTAATACACTACTCTGCAGTATGTGTTCAATTACTTCTGTCTCTGGCTTTTTCCCTCACACAGACACACACACCACCACCACCACCATCACTGCAACAACAAAACAACAGCAATGCTTAAACCACAGAGTTTCTTTCCTTATATTTGCAATAATCTCCTAATTGGTCTAAGTGATTTTTTTTACATTGAAGGATCATATATTTATCAAAAATTCTATATCTGCTTCCAAATTTAAGCATTTTCTTTTTTTGTTTGCACATCCACATCCACATCCACACACATACACAAATTTAGAAACCAGAGGTCAGTTACGGGCCACAGGATCTGATTATGGTGGGACAGATTGAAAATATTTTGCTGTTAAATAAATCATTTGTATACAGATTATTTTGCCTTTCTTTGTCTAATCTTATTAATGCTTATTTGTAAAATGTATTGCCCTCCACACACACATTTCTTCTTAATATTGTTTTTCTTATGACAAATTATGCTTTTGTTGTAAACAAGTAGTGAGTCTTTAGCATGATAAGTACAAGTGTTTCTGAATTAATAACATTTATGGATGTGCTCTTGTTTTTATATTTCATATGCATCTAAATATATTCCTAAAAAACTTCAAATTCTACAAATTATGTAAAATAATAGGGGCTAGGGTAAATAAGGATTAGGGCAAGATTACTCAAAATATGTTAAATCAGAGCACTAATAAAAACATTAATAAGCTAAAAAAAATGTGATTTAAATCCCCATGAATATTGGGCTAGCATCAGAGTCTGTCATTATGGCATCTTAATCTTAGGGGCTAATATGTTAATGTAACATGTAATTTCCTTGTAGACACTTGATGAAACTCACTGGTTTATTGGCAAATGGTCTCCTAGCTTCCACTCTTGTATAATTCCTAATCAATCAGCAGTGAGAGTGATCTTTAAAAACAGAGATCAGATTAAGTCATTCTCTTACACAAAGCCTTTCTGTAACTTCCTATTATGCTTAGAATAAATTTCAAAGTCTTTGTCCTGAATCCTTTGGCTACAGTCTAGTTCTGCAGACTCATCTCTTCCACTTTTTCCGTTAGTCATCATTCTCCCACCAACTGGCCCTCTGTCATTTCTTACAATGCATCCTGTTCCTCTTGCCTCAAAGTTTTTCTGGTTCTTTTAACATCATAATCTTTTCTGCACCTTTTCACATAGCTAACATTTTATCATTTCTCATGTTTCAGAGAGACTATTCCTGTTCATCTGACCTCATGCAGCTCTTCAGCACTTCTTCTCCTGCAAATTTCCCCCATCTCATCGAATCTCTTGACTATTTAAATAATAGAAAACTTTTTAGCTTTATCATTTATTTATTTATTTATTTATTTGATACAGAGTCTCGCTGTGTCTCCCAGGCTGGAGTGCAGTGGTGTGATCTCACCTGAAACCTCTGCCTCCCAAGTTCAAGCAATTCTCCTGCCTCAGCCTCCCAAGGAGCTAGGACTACAGGTGCCCTCCACCACACCTGGTTAAATTTTTTTTTTTTTAGTAGTGACAGGGTTTCACTATGTTGACCAGGCTGGTCTTGAACTCCTGACCTCGTGATCTGCCAACCTCGGTCTCCCAAAGTGCTGGGATTATTGGCATGAGCCACCGCACCCAGCCTGTTTTGTCTTTATTCTTTCCTTATAGTGTACTTCTATGTCCAAACATGGTCTTTGAGGAAAAAAATTGAGGTCATATATATGAGACTAATTTTTTTAATTTTTTCCTGCACTTAAATAATTTTAGTAAGATATAAAAAACAGCTTCTGTTTTTTCTTCCCTATTTTCAAAAGCAATACATCTTTATTTTATTGCCTCCAAATTTACTGGTAAGAGGTATGATGTTAACCTGATTCTTTATATATTGAACTCCCCAAACCACATAAACGTCTACTAAAGCAAATTTAAGTTAATTAGAACTCACAACAGTAAAGAAGAGTGTCACCTTGACTAAATTTTACCATGTCGCCAAAGGGGGGAGGGTATAGATTTTTCTGGCTTGTGCTCAGTTGGTTTCACGTTGATCTTTCAAGGTGGGAAATTGATTGGGATGAGGCAATTTTTGTGACCTAATAGTTTATGATTGTTGGATTTAGCAGAAAGATACTTCTAAAGAGAGTCTTGATAAGTAACTTTACTTAGGGCAAAATATAATCTCAGCTAAACAGACATGCAGAAATTTATTGATGTAAACAGTGATTATTTATATGTAAATAGTGGTGATTGGTTTACAGTCTTTTCTGGGCAAAAATTTTTAGGGAATAAACAACTAATTAATGTTGACATTGCTATTCTTACTAAATTGTGAGGTTGCCGTCTCATAGGGGATATGCTCTTTTTCCTCCTCCTTTAGAATACTTTCTGTCCCTAAGGGAGTTGTTCTTAGATATTCAGTGTGGCGCTATGGATTCTTTCTGATGTCTTATGTATCTTTTTATAACTATGAAGTTGTTGGTCATTACTAAGAAAAGTAGTCCCTATATTCTATTATTCCATTTTCACTTTCTGCAACTACTGTTTTATAAATACTGGCCCTTGTTTCTCTATTCTCTATTTCTATTAACTTTTATATTTTACAGAGAGTTTCATGACCAGTTCACTGGTTAATTCTAGTGTTGTTCTGCCAGCACCTGTGATTATTCCTTCTTAATTTTTTTTATTCCTAAGCTTATCTCCTATCCTTTTTCATAATTTTGTAGAGATTAATATGCATGTTTTAGTCTCTTGTTATCTGGTACATTAATTCAACTTCTTCTATTATAAGATACTCAAATTGCTTTCTAAGATGTCTTGATTTTTTCCCTCTGTGCTTATATTCCCCTGTAAATGTTAGCAGATTACTAAAGTCTTGAGCCATTCTGAAGATCTTAGACAGTAAAGGTGAGAAACATGTTTCTGAGCCATGAGATATTCATGTGTTGATTTATACTTGAATAGAGAGAGTTTTATTTTCTCCAGCTGCCAAAAGTTTTCTCCAGCAGACGAAGTACAGATGCAACTTACATATGTGTGATAGTAAAGATGCACAGAAAAGAAAAATAGGTTAAAAAAAGTATTTTGCACAGGTGGTTTGATAGCTTATTAGCTATTGATTGGAATTGCTAAAACAATTTTGGGCAAGTGGTCAAGACAATTTGACCCAATTTATTTAATCTAAAATGGCAGAGGAATAACTCTAAGACTATAATAATTAATTCATTGATTCACCAAACAATTTTGAACACTGATACAGAACTGTTTAAGTCACAACTCTTGTATACACACCAGCAAGAAATGTTCTAAATCTAAGAGATTCACAGGGTTATAAAGTTGCATAAAAAGGGCCATATAACTGTGCCTTGAGAGGAAGAAACATCATCAGAGGCTATGATGCTTCAGAAAGCTTTTAAAACCCCACAGGAGTTGCTAAGTGCTCAAGGGAAGGAAAGGCACTCAGATTGTAAAGAGCAGTATAAGAGGCTTAGAGTTATAGTAGCCAAGTAGTTTAGTATTTTGGGCAGTATAAAATAAGCTTGCCTGGGACAGACTTGGAAGCCAAATCATGGAGGGATCAGTATTCCGTAATAAGTTTGTGTTTTACCTGTGAATGGTTATCAGCCTTTCAGAGACAATAAGTGAGAAAGTAATTTGATCAGATTTGCATCTTAGGAAGATTAGATATGTGGCATTGTGGAGGATAAACAAGAAGTATACAAGACTAAAATTAGTAAGATTATTTGGAAAGAGATTGCTGTAGCCCGTGTAAAAGATGATGAAGATAGAAAGTACATCAGCATTGTAGTGAGGGAATGCTACTGAGTAGTTGAAATCTGCCCAGGAAGACATAGAAATGATTGTTAATATTATTTAACTATAGTTAATTTATATTTAAATAGGCATGTGACTAATGGCTACCATCTTGGACAGCAGAAGTCCAGATCTTAAGGGAGATGTGTGGTCTGGCAACATAGATTTTATAAGATATTTTAAAACATATGTATGGTCTTCATGGAACATTTTAAACAGCAAGTGATAGTGATGGATAAGAACAAGGAGAGTGATAGATGAAGGAAAAAGCCACAAGAAGGGGTTATATCAATATTTCAGCTTTGGACAGAAGAAAAGGAGTCCATGGTAACTACTGAGAAGGGTGATGTTGAGGTAGGAGGTGGAGCATTAGGAAAGGGTGGCACAGAGCCCAAGGCAGGACCAGTTTCATTTCAGCAGGCTTGTCACTAGAGGCTACTGAAAACTCGTAAGGCTAGAAAAGAGCCAAATGTATTTGGCAACTGGAAGGACATGATTAAGAAAAATAAAATGTATTCATGATGACGATAAGCACCATGTTAGAGAGAATAAATGAGTAAATGGAAGATGAGCTTAAAGTTTATAAAATCAAGAAAATCTGAGCTAGAACAGAGAGAATTACCAAAGATAATTACAATTTTAAAATAACAAAAATTAAGTAGATTTGTGGTGTGAAGAGAAGACGGTTTGCAGAAAGAGCCTTCAGGTATGAAACAGGTGAAGGTTGGTGTTAAATACAGAGAAATGGGAATGGATGGACGCTCAGACATCAAGATTAGCTGCTAGAATGAGGAAAGAACATCTTTTCCTTTGAATTCAGAGGAAAAAAAGAGTAATGGATTGATGCATATTTTCTAACTCTCAGGGTAGAGTTTCAAACTTTGACTACTACATATTATTTTTTGAACATATGTTTTCTAAATCCCATGAGGTAAAAATCCAGCTAAATAACATTTTTTTGCCCTGCCTATACCATTTCCCTCAATATGTGTATTTTAAAAATGGGAATATACCATCACAAAGAAGATGAGAAAATAAAATTTAAAAGAAATTAAAATGGAGATAGAGTTTAGATTTTTAGGTGGTACTTGTTAAATCCAAGGGGCTTGAATTTTGAAAATAAGTATAATCTTGATTTTCATCTTCAAAATCCTAGGATAAAATGTCAAAATATTTTAGTAAAGTACTTTTGTTGTTGTTGTTGAGTAATAAAACCTTAGCTCATGGTTTACAGAAATGTCTCTAAAACTTTTGAAAGAAATTTAGTAGTTCATTGTGCTTTGACCACATCAAAACAAGAGAAAATTTTTGTTAAATTTTGACTGGACTAAATCATAAATCATTTCAGTCAATATGCAATAGTTTTTATGTAAGACTTGCAGCTGCTGAAACATATGTATTGTTTCTTGCCTAAGGAAATTAGGAAAGGGTCTGGAATTCAGAGTCATAGCAAAAATCAGAGCATTATGCTTTTATATGGAGTATATTATGTGAAAGATTATTGAGATAATACATACAACATCAAGAAAAAATTCTAATTGGATGGAGTCTGAATGCATTATTTGGGAAAACAGTATTTCACATTAGATTCCAGACAAAGTACAGATGCAACTTACGTATGTGTGATAGTATCTTAATAACAAATAGGAGTTGTTTCTTACTGTGTCTTGGGATCACACCTGTAAACATGTATCTTTGCACAGTCAACTAGGGAAGAAAAGAAAATGTTGTTTGGGGAAATTCATTTCCCCTTTAGTAATATATACTAAGGAATGGAGATCTGAATATATTAAATATTCCTTTCCTTTGTGTTCTTTGGAATTCAAATTCACTGCTCTTTCCGCTATACAACTAAGCTTGTCCTTTAGGCACTATGCCTTCAGATTCATATAAATAACTTAACATTTTTTGTTGTATATATTTATGTTGCTTAGAAAACTGTAGTTTCAGATTTAGTGACAATTTTGATTTCTTTTTGGATCAATGTCAAGTTGTAGCTCTCTCTACATTCTTCTATTTTTGTTTTTAATCCTCAACACATTGAGAGGAAATAAATTTTAGTTTATTTAAAAAGTCACATCTCAGAAATTGAGTTTTTTCCCCATAACTCCTCATCTCTTTTCCAAATCTTCTAAATATAATTTGACCGATCAGTCATTTCACTTCTGGTGTTATGCAGGAGACACTGAAATGAAAGGATTCTTAAAATTCTGCAATCTCATGGGGGGAGAAGTAATTTCCCCTCCAAAATTCATTCTAAAAGTGGAGGACCAGGAACAATCTTTTATTTTGACATTATAGGTCAACATATTTGCAATACTTGGTCTCATGTTCTTTAACAGCCTTTCTATCAAGTAGCAATTCCATAGCTGATAAGTGTGTCAGCTGAGAGATTCCATCAGCCTTATCAGCGCCTGCCACTTGCTATCACATTCATATAGCACAGTTTAAAATTTTAAACTTGATTTTTTTGTCCTCCAGTTAGTATCCTTGCATCCCAAGTAATCAAGAAGGACAAATCTATGTGCTGAAAAATTATATAATCTTTTATGCTAAGGTTTTAACCATCAAAGTCTGCCCATTTCTCTCTCTCTCTCTCTCTCTCCTCTGTGTGTGTATGCATGTGTGTGTTTCTCCCTCTGTTTTAAAATTCAATTGTAAATATTTACATTTTACTTAAAGTATTTACATTTTAAATGTACTTAAAATATGTATCGTCTTCCTAAAATAAATTCTTACATATTTTCTTCAAATCGAAAAGACTGAAAGAGGTCATAAAAGTTAATAAAATATATTTCTCAGCACTAATGCTTTGGTTCTTATCTTCTTGCCTGTTTTTTGGTAAGTGTTGATTTCATCACTTTATAAATAAAGAAATAGATTACCTAATGCAAATATCTCATACGCCCTTCATCTCTTAAGTATAGTGTTGACTAAAATATATCTCTTTTTTATGTAGTGTCACTCTTTTTAAAATGAACTTATGTGGTTTACGTTTATAGCAGTTATCTGGATTAAATGAAATAGATATTAATAAGCTTAATTTATTTTTTTCTTCCCTTTTCCTCCAAGTTCTCCAGTAGCTTCTGTTTTGTCCACTAGTTCCTATTGTCACTGACATTCTGTACTTTGACAATGAGAAATAAAATGCTGTTCTTCACCTAATTTTTTATTTGGTAGCATTATTAATAAAATTAGCTCAATAAAAAATAAAATTTTTTTATTCTCTAGCATGATTCTTAATTGTGATTGAATCATAATTCACATGCAGAACTGATGTATGCATGCATGTGTGTAAGCGGTGTGTATTTTCATTTTAATTAGCCTTTTGGGTGAGCTACATTCAAACACTGGTCTCAAGCTAAAAATATTATTGGTAGGAAAACTTAAATTCAACTCCAAAATAAAAGTTTATATATTTTTCCAAGAGTCATGGATAATAAAGAAGTGAGATTATAAAGAATATGTGTAATGCTGAAATCGAATATAAATACCTGTCATTATCATCATGAAGCATTTAGGCGTTAGTCTTGATAAAATTACAATGTGAAGGTCATGGCATTGATCAGACTCTGACCTGGGACTGAGAAAAAAGGTGCTGAGGAAGGGAGTGTCAGCCACCTTTCTCCAAGGCCAACATTGTAATGGCATCACTGATGCAGAAAATGGGAGCATTCAGGTTCAGACAATTACAATGACATAGATAGAATCACAGTCATATTGATTTACTCAAGTTTTAGTGATATTGGAGGAATATTAAATTGTCCTTGTTATTCTATAATATAAATGCTATCCCTGTTATTCTAGAGTGAGTTAAAGCATCCCAAAATACTGAGGTTACAATCAGGCTTCAAGTAAGTAATTTGCACATCTAAAATTAATACATATTGAACACTCACTTTTTGCTTGGTCTGTGAAGGTATCTTTAGAAAATACTAATGTTTAACATGCCAGACAGGTACAAATTATAAAACAATAGTTTCTCTTATTAGTTCTTACACCTAGATATTTGAGAAATTATGACAAAGTATCTGGATGTCAAAGGGTAAAACTTAATTCCTTGATAATTAAAATTATTAATAAATTGAGGTAATTTACAAATTATGTAAAATTTCCCAAAATGACAATATTATTAAATATAATCATGTTTGTTAATGTAATACGTGTTTAATCTATGGTTAAAACATTATTCAAGTCAAATTAATTTACTCATAAAATGATTAGGGATAAAAAGATCAATTAAAAAGAATATGCATGTTTAAGTACTTAGAATACCCTAAATATTTTAGTTTCATTTTAATTTTGCAGAGCAAACATATGCAAATAAATATGTGAGTTCAATTTAAATAACATAGAAAAATAATTTAGATAATAAGTATGAGGAACTAACAGCAATGAATAAATCATACTCAAGATGTAATACTTTTTTTCTATGAATCTCTACCACTAGGATGATACTAGATCAACATACTTTCCAGCACCTTTGTTAATTTATTGTAAGAGAAGCTTTCATTTATTTGAATTAATTTTCTCATATTCAACTATGTCCTTACTCTAACTTCCAAATAATAAATTTTATAATAAATACATTCCTGCCTTGTGGTTTATTATTTTATAAAGGCAGTAGAATGAAGACAATAGCATTTTTATGATAAATTATCTCTCCATTTAATCCTTTCCAATTATTCTTTTGGAAATCGAACTGCTTAGACTCATCTTGATGATTAATATTATCAGCACACATTTTTCCCCGTCAATGAACTCACGGAGAGAAAAAATATATAATTATGTTCACTGGGCTCAGTGTTTGACATTAATGTTGTTAATTTACATTAACTTTGATGTCAGTACTTATTAGCATTAAGTATAGGAGGCAGGGCACAGTGGCTTATGCCTGTAATTCTGGCACTTTGGGAGGCCAAAGCAGATGGATCTCTCGAGCCCAGGAGTTCAAGACTAGCCTGGGCAACATGGCAAAACTCTGACTCTACCAAAAAAAAAAAAAAAAAAAGACAAATTAACAATATTTTGCAAATATAATGGTATTACATAATCTCAATAGCATTTCCACAATTAGCAAAATTGACAAAGAATGATATATTTGAATATCCTTGGCCTAGTTTTGAGATCTCAAAAATATGGCCTCTGATTTTCAAAGTGATTTTCTGAAAAGTTTATATACTTATTATAAACTTTGTAAATAATTTCCAAAACTCTAAATGCATTCTCTGATAAAATTCACTTTCAGAATAACTTTTATAATAGTTTACCAAATGTTAACTTCTTTTTGTTTATCTTAGAAGAAGAATTTGTTTCAACATAATTGAATAGCTATTTAGTGTTTCTATTGTTTAAGAAAAAACCTTAACACTTAATAGTTACTAATAATGGTATTGTTGTTATTGATATCACTGTGAGATGGAAAAGAAGTATGATGCTTAACAATTTTAAAAGCACATTAACACTAATCTTTGTGTTTTGTGTTTCTACTTTCAGAGACAAAGAAATAGCATGGCATGAAACATGGCTCAATTCTATTACAAAAGAAATGTTAACGCTCCCTATAGAGATCGCATTCCACTAAGGATAGTAAGAGCAGAATCCGAACTCTCACCATCAGAAAAAGCCTACTTGAATGCTGTGGAAAAGGGAGATTATGCCAGTGTCAAGAAATCGCTAGAGGAAGCTGAAATTTATTTTAAAATCAATATTAATTGCATTGATCCTCTCGGAAGAACTGCTCTCCTCATTGCCATTGAAAATGAGAACTTGGAGCTCATCGAACTACTCTTAAGCTTTAACGTCTATGTTGGAGATGCTCTGTTGCATGCTATCAGAAAAGAAGTCGTCGGAGCTGTTGAGCTGTTGTTGAACCACAAAAAACCTAGCGGAGAAAAACAGGTACCTGCAAAAATACAACTTTTAATTTATTTTGTCTGCAGAAGGGTTTTTTGTTTGTTTTTTGTTTTTAGATTTTCAAATGCCCTGAAAATTTAAGAAATATAAGATTCAAAATCTGAATTATATTATAGCAGAAAACTACTCTTAGGTAAACCCTTCATATCCTATGATGGTTACATCCACTTGCATTTTCTGCCCTGGAAAATCATAAGTAATTGTGAGAGCTAAAGCAAAATTAAGTAACCTGAGTAGACTTCTCTTAAATTGGAAACATTTCTATGTGATTCTCAGCATAGCTTGCTTGTAACTTTATGTGTATGTGTGAGTGTTTTTCCTCTTGTCTCATTTTCTCATATTCTATACTATCAGACAGTGAATTTGTTTTGTTATTTTCCTATTTAACCTGCTTGCCTGTTCTGGGCTTCTGCAGTTTACTACAAAAGTGAGTTGTACCATCCAAATTTGATATTATCCTTTAACAAACTTTAGTCGATGATTTTAAATTGAGACTTGAACAAAAAGGGTTACTATGAGATAGCTGAACTCTGACTCTAGACTTAACTACATCAAATTTACTAATGGTGCAAATGTAGCTATACCTTATGGTTGTCAACAGAAAATAAACTAAAATGGCACACGATTATAAATACAACGAGGTTTTTTTCCTATCTCTCTGTCTTTTATCACTAAGGAAGTAGAGACATCATAGACAGGAATGAATAAGGAGTCTGTTTTTGTCTGTCTGGATTCTTCCCTTTGTAACTGCCTTGTGTCTGAATTATCTATTTGATCCTTTTTCCTTTCACACAACTCGTCACTTCCTTGCATCGAGACTAACTGACTAATTGCAAAGACATTGCAGATTCTGCAGGGGTTCAAAAATCTGTCTTTTAAAGTAAAATCTTATAAAATGGACGTTATTTCAGCTCTAGCAAATTCTACCCTATTTGATAATATACACATCTCTGTCTCTGCAAATGCTAGACTGTTAGGAGGTGTGCCATTCTTTTACAAGCAAGCTCTTCTTGCTTTCCTGAAGGATTTTTATCAGAATCTTTGCCATAATTGGGAAGAGAACTTTATAGCGGAGCGTCCCTGTCTGCTGGGAAAAGGCTATGTTCTATGGTCCCTTTATATGTTTCATCCCCATTCACTCCTTTCCCTTACCTGAACTAAAACTTTGATAAAACAACACTCCATAGCAACAATACTTTTCTGCCTTTGCTTTGTGGGCGTTTTGCTGTTTCTTTCATAAACAGCCGTTTGTGGATTAGTCTCATTATATTGGTAAATTTTTACTGCTGTGAGGACGTGCTTGTTTCTCGTATCCGTTCAAACGTGAACAAGCCTTGATTGGGATAGACAGGTAATGGTAATATCCAAAGACATATTTCATGTTATATCCCAGTGTTTCACCACTAAGGAGATACAGAACGCAGGCAGGAATGAGAGAGAGTGTTTTTAATCTGTGTAGGTTTAGGTGCTACTACTTTAGTCTCCTTGTGATTCTGAAATTCTTTCCACAGCTGCACCTCTAACATATTTGCATTTTCTAATAGCAATGATATTATATGGTGCACTCTCTTAATTTATGATCATATAGGCAACCATAAGACAGATGTTTTGGCTGTGATGCAAATCATTCTAGATTGCAGCATGTCTATAGAATAAAACTGCCATTGAACATGTTTTTCATGTTTATTACTAAAGAATCTTCTTAGTTCTATTTTCTTTTTTTTTCTCCTTTTTCTAGCTTTATTGAGGTATAATGGATACAGTTGGTTTCTTTTGACTAGTGTTAGCATAGTATACATTTTCCCACCTTTACATTTAACTTACTTGTGTCTTTAAAGTAAATTTCCAAAACAAAATAAAACGAAAAAGTAAATTTCCCATAGGCAATGGTATATGCTTACTTTTTTAAATTGCACTGGACAATATCCAACTTGTAAGTGGGTTTTTGGACCATTTACACTTAACATAATTATTGACATAGCTGGGTTTAACTCTGTCTTCCTACTATTTGTTTTGTATTTGTCCCATCTGTTCTTGGTTCCTTTTTCCTTGTTTCTCTACTACTTGTGGATTGAACATCTAAAAATAATTCCTTATCAATACTATGCAGCCATAAAAAACGATAAGTTCGTGTCCTTTGTAGGGACATGGATGAACCTTAGTTCTATTTTCTAGAGAACACTGGCCATACATTTCAGTGTCTCCTTAGTCAATGACATTTGTGCTGACCAGAATAAGTTTGTGTCTGGAGAAGATGTCTGGTATTATGAGAGTGTTTGTTGGAAGACGTTCAACTTCTGCACTAAACTCTAGCCTCATAAGTAGGTGTTGGCTCCTTACAGGCATTTGATCTGGATCCTGATTATTAATAAAAGGCAGTAAAGGTTTGCAATCTGCCAGGAGTCTGAAATTTCCCAGGCTATGTGTTTCTGGAAGATTTCTCTTGTATCAGACTGCTAGCCAAGAATTCCTTTTCTATTTGTACATTCTAGAATTCCTCTTCAGTGAAAGCACTGAGAATAAACAAAAATTGTATTATTTTGTTTGAACTTTATAAATTTGAAAGAGCAATTTCAGTCTACTTCAGAATTCTTGGTATCTTACACAATGAAAACAGAAGTTTTAGCAGCATCAAAATGGGCTGTATCAAATCCCATTAGAGCCTGGCTGCTTATTTGTGATTTTCTTAGGTAATTCATTTCCTAAGGAAGACCAACATCTTTTGGAATGATAGTTTCTATAAATCATCGTGTTGTAAGTAGCAAATATGTTATTGATAGGTCTTTTTTTCTCTCCTAAGGAGTAATTCCTTAGATTATTATTGTGATCAATGAAAGGCATTTGTGTTTTATTTTAATTCACCTAATTTTCATACTCAGGGTATCCCCAAAGACTCTGGGACACGTTGTCATTCATTTTGTTGAGCTCATTGAAGCTGAATGATAAAGCCTGAAAACAATAATCCAACCGGACAAAATAAACGTGACATCCTAAAATGAATAAAGAAAGAGGTTCTAATTAAAAATTCCAAATCTGATTTTTAGAACACTTAATAGTTTTTAAAAATGTGAGAAATGTGTATTCAAAATAGACTCTTAGAAATTTGTCACATATTAACTTATTTCTCTGGAAAAAAGATCCCATAAGACTTCCTCAGATCATGGGGGATGTGAGATTTCGGATGAATTTGTCTACGCTTAAGGACATTCACTGGGGAACAGTTTCCAGATGCCTGCTCTACCAGGCCTTGTGCTGGGCATTGAGGAGAAGACATTGTTTCTGTTCTCAAGAGTCCTAAGGTCCAAAGACAGAAAAGAAAAGTATCATGGGAATATGAATAAAGGCTGTCAGAATTAAAAAGATGAAAAGAAAATGAATCCTCACAAAACTATGAAGTCAAATCAGCTGGATTTGGCAAATACGAAATGTTAATAGGTAGAGGGCAGAAGAGCTTGAAGGAAAAGGGGAAGAATGTTGAAGGGTTGATACCTTGAAAAAAGGAACACCATTAACTGAGATAAAGCCTATGAGAAAAGACTTATGGGACCAAATTAGACATAAATAGTTTTTTTGATTTATTCGTTTTAGTACCTAGGAGTTAATTAGAAATGTTGGATTTAAGAAAGGGATCTGGAATTGTTATGTAGATGATAAGGAGGACATTGAAGCAAATAAAATCACTTTGTTTTCCTGCAGTTCTGATACTGATTTTTCTTCTTCTTGACCTTATACATGGTTTAAAGATTTGTGATTTTTAGTATATTAAACGATTTTCTTACTGCAGCACTTAACGAAACGATCTAGGTCTTGCTAGATAAATAGATGGGCATAGATCATAAAATATTTTCTTCCATATTTACTGTAGACCTTGATAAATCAGGGTGTTAAATTTTGTTTTGTTTTGTTTTTTAATGAGAAGAGTAATAGCTTATTTCTTTCCCATAGGAGACAGCACAGAGAACCTCTGGTTCTCTATGCTAAGGAGGAATCATTGCACTGATAATCTCTGATGACTTTACTGGACTTGGCTTTAACTTTCTTAATACCTTATTTCTCTAGTGGGAATCACTGATAATGGCTTCTTAGCCCTTCTTTCTGTCAGTTGATTGGTAACTTGACTTTTAATGATCTTTAGCAGAGCTTAGATGTCTTCTAAGGCGAGATTTAATTTCAGTTTCAGCTGCTTCAGTAAATGTTTATCAGAAGCAGACCTTGCTTTGCCATTTTTTTGCTTAGACCCATGGTTGTCAATCTTTAGCAATATCACTGGAAGGGCTTATTACAACACAGACTACTGGCACCTGCCTGCAGAGGTTCTGACACAGTGGGTCTGAAGTGAGGCCTTGAGATTTGTATTTCTAATGAATACCCCAGCTAATGCTAATGCTGCCAGTCTGGCAACAGCACTTTGAGAACCACTGATTCAGAGGATGTTGCAAGTTTTAGAAAACCTACAGTTGTATATTTTATGCTAGATGTCTTGTACTACTATATTATGCTAACCTGGTTTCCAGGAAATTTTGATTTATTCCCTTAAATAGTAACTATTAAGTGGTATTTAATGTATGACAGTTTCTCAATTTCATTAACATCCTTATTCTGCATTCCCACTTTGGAAAAAATGACTTTGCTATATATTATGCATTATAATTCAACAGTTAAGATTCCAGAGTGTTTAGCTGAAGAAATTTTGGTTTTAAAGTTCTACTAAAAATAACGCAGGTATTTTATAATTGGGAGGATTCTTGGAGATCAACCTGATCAATCACCTCATTTTACAAAGGAAGGACAGGAAGGAGGACTCAATGGTGCAGGGGGTTGGCCCGACTGAAAAAACCTATAAATTAATAGCAACCAACCTTGATATAGTCTGAATAATAATAATCATATGACAAAAAGTGACAACAGTAATAATACTAGATGATATTCATTGAGTCTGACACCATACCAGTAACCATCATTAGAATTTTACTTGCATTATCTCACTTAATCTTTATATTATCCAATGAACATAGGTGCTATTGCTATCTCCACTTACAAATGGGGAAATTAAGGCATTGAAAGGCATAAGTGACATAGTGACATGTCCCAGATCACAAAGCAAGGAAATACCAGTGCTGGAACTCAAGAGTCTCTGAAGATAGCCACTATGTGGTCTGGCTTTAGCCACAGCATCAATTTGAATGGGTGTCATTTAAATCATTAACTACGTCTTTTAATTTAGGATATAAGTTAGACAAATTTTAAGAAGTCTCTAGATGTGCACATTCAGACTGTCTGCATCCTGAATATTATAATGCCATTTATAATTTCATTGCCTAATAAAAATTGTGACCCCAGATAGTCCTAACCATAGCATTGCACTAAGAAATAACAGTCATTAGAAGCTGTAAACTGCTGGGAAAAAGCACAGAGTGAAGTAAAGTGACAGAGATGCTGGCAACCAGTCCAGTTCACCACTTGCTAATTGAACAAGTCTCTGGATCTCTCTGAGCCTTGGTTTTTTCTTGGCTGTTAATCAGGCTTGCAGTCTGAATCTTACCTACTTCTCAAAGTCCAGTGATGTTCAAATTCTGTAAAAGCATTTTTAAAAGTTAACATGTAATAATAGTATTGGCATTATTTCTGTCTTCCCATTATACTAATACTAATTAGTATACTATTATACTAATACTAATTATACAAATATACTAACACAAAATATGAAAAGATTAAGCATCAGCAATTTACCCTCTAGGGTTCAAGACCTTTTTTTTCATTTGAAAAATACCATCACTGTTGATATGGCATGGCTCTGTGTCCCCACCCAAATCTCATGTTGAATTTAATCCCCAATATTACAGGTGGGGCTGGTAGAAGGTGATTGGATCATGGAGTGATTTCTTTTTTTTTTTCCCCGTTTATTTATTTTATTGCATTTTAGGTTTTGGGGTACATGTGAAGAACATGCAAAATTGTTGCATAGGTACACACGTGGCAGTGTGATTTGCTGCCTTCCTCCCGATCACCTACACCTGGCATTTCTCCCCTTGCTATCTCTCCCCAGCTCCCCACCCCCCATCGTCCCTCCCCTATTTCCCCCCAACTGACCCCAGTGTGTAATGCATGTAGCACCTCCCACTTCACTCTCTTTCTCTCTCCTGCACCATGTGAAGACATGCTTGCTTTCCCCTTCACTCTTCTGCCATGATCTTAAGTTTCCTAAGGCCTCCGCAGCCATGCCTCCTGTATATCCTGTGGAACTGTGAGTCAATTAAACCTCTTCTCTTTATAAATTACCCAGTTGCAGTAGTTCTTCATATCAATGTGAGAATGGACTAATACAATTGGAGATGGAAATTCCAATTCAGGGAGAGCAAAAGAGAATATAATTAAGCTTACTTATTTCTTTCCACCTAAGTGCATATAGAAGATTTTTTTGACATATGTAGTTTCAGTAGATTTGTTAATACAACTGTGGCTTTAGAAACATTGCCTGTTATATGATCAGAAAATCAAACAGTCTGAAATAAGATATTGGTACTAGCATGTTAATGCAAATATATAACCCAAAATATACACTGCAGAATAAAAACATATAAGATTTTTTAGTTGATATGAATACCAAATAAATATATTCCTGTCTACTGGACATAGAAATATGTTCTTTACTGTAATCCCAACACTTCGGGAGGCTGAGGTGGGCAGATCATGAGGTCAGGAGTTCAAGAAGTATGTTCTTTAGACAAATCTAAATTTTTTGGAATGAATACATTTACTTTCTGCTTCAGGATTCAGTTACCCAGAAAAAACTCACTTTTAACTCTTACATTTATTGGGTTTTCCACATTGGGCTTTGGAGCAAGTCTACAGTCTCATAAACTTTATATGGCAATTATTAAATGATATCATATAGCAAGACAGTCTATAAACTCTAATTCATAGAGCCATCATCTAAACAATGAAAACATTTTAACTTCTTTGTGGCTAACCCAATTGAAGTTACTTCTTTCTCTTTGTTTTTATTATACCCTGTTTGAAGTCAAATCCTTGATATTGACAGTAAATGAGCCTCAATGTAAGTGAGCCTAACCATTACTTAGGTAACATCAAAATTCAGAGAGAGAGAAAAACCTAAAGAAAGCAAAAGAATAAGAGTTATAGTATAGTATTAAAGGTGTGCATTTCTCCCCATAAAATATCTATCCCATATTGAGACAGCTAGATGAGTTATCAATTATAGTTTTTTATATGTTGATTTATCAATAAAAAAGTTGTTTACAATATTTTTTATTCTGCCATTAAGATTAAAAATCCGAAAATGATGCCCAAATGTGGTATTTTCAATGTAGTCAATATAAACACGTATACTGAATGTCAAAAAAATAAATTGAGTCTTATTATTCCACAGCAGGGAGTTTAAAAGCTGTTACAGCATAGAGCACAGATTGTGTTTAGTCAGCTGGTAAATGGCAATCATAAGAGACCTGGATATTTCTCTCCTGAAAAAAAGAATTCTTAAAAGATGGACCATGTTGCACTATTAGTATGATAAAGTGGTTTAAGCTACCTGGCTATTCTGACTCATGTATTAATACATCATTTAACCTCCTTAGTCTCGTGGATTTTTATTCCACAATTTATATGGTTTTTGTCTTGAAGACCAGCAAATTATAGATAAATAATCCCTCTAAGCATATTCTGTTGCTTTTTCCTCTCAGCACAACATACTATAAAAGCAAATATATCTGGAACACACAGGAGTGAAAGGCATTTACCATTCTCAAAGAATATCAGATAAAATAAAACAAAAGAGCCTCAAGTGATAAAACAATGATCTAGGTGTTTAGGGATTTTTATTCCATGATGAAATATAGGAATGCAGCTCTTCTCCATATTTAGGTAAAGAAACTGAGTCATGTAGGTTCTTTAGTATAGAGGGAGTGAGAAATAATAGAGAGCTTAGAGAGAGAAATGCTTAGATATTAATCTTGTCTTATAATCTCAGAAAAAAATATTTAGTCATTTGAGCCTTGACTTTCTGATAATGGATGCTGGGCTAATACCTAGGTGATGGGGTGAGCTATGTACAATTGCCGTGGCACACATTTACCTACGTAAAAAACCTACACTTGTACCCCTGAACTTAAAGGTTGGAAATAAAAAACTAACAAATAAGTAGAATAAATAACTAAAATAAAATCAATACAAAAGAAAAAGAAGGGAATCACAGCTCCCACTTCTGAGGTTCTATTCCTACCATTGAAAGAGCATGGTCAATAGAAAACTCTGATACCATTTGAAAGTAATTATATTCTTACCCCCAAGCACTTTATATTAGTATATTTGATTAAATTAATGATTCATATGTGCATTGAAGAGGCTAAATATTCCTCAAAGCAAATACCCTGTGAAGTTTTAGTGTTATTATAAAGACTGAGTTTACATTAAAATAAGGAGACAAATGAATCTTTCATATGTGGGTTTTATCGAAAAGCTTTTGTGGGGTCATTTTTATTAGATCCCTCTAATCCATTATTAATGTGATTAAATCAAAAGTTAATAGCATTATGTTTCAGTAAGCAGTAACTTAATTGAATTTCTTCATTAACCATAATACTGAAATATTAATCATTTAGGAATAATCATAAGTCATATAAAAATATAATTACTTGAACACATAAGGTGTTAACATAATTGGGAGTTATGAAAATATATGTTATGATTAGAATGCTAAGTAACTGTTTTCAACATGCTCTTTCTTTCTGCCTGCTATATTCACTTATTCTCTTATTAAGGCAAAATGAGCAGTTTTCTGGTATTAGTATCAAAACACAAGCAAACAAGGATATAGGTAATGTAGAATTTTAAATGTTCTTTTTTAACATAGAGCAAAATGGCACACACTGGGACTTATCAGAGGGTGGAGGGTGAGAGGAGGAACAGGATCAAGAAAAATAATCAATACGTACTTGGCCTAATACCTGGGCAATAAAATAATCTACACAATACCTGGATAATAAAATAATCTACACAAGAAACCCCCATGACACAAGTTTACCTATATAACAAACCTGCACTTGTACCCCAGAACTTAAAGGTTAAAAAAAAAATAAATGTTCTTTTCAGGAATGAGTTCTTCAAGCACCTAAAAAGAATGTTCTTATTTTCATTATCACAATTTATGTTTTATACGCTTATTTTTAATCAATTTCTAATTATGTCAATGTTCCAAGTCACTATTGTTTGAGTCATTTATAACATATGTTTGACAATAATTTTGTACGGCAAGCTTTGAGTATGTGAGCACTGACTTATAGAATACAGCTTTCTGTGGGAATAATAAAACCCACCCAGAAGGAGTGGGTAAGAGAAATTGATAGTTGTAAATTTATCAACGGGACGTATAATCTCTTCCCTTAAAAAAGGTGATGATAGATAAGTGGAGTAGGCTTAACTTTGCCCAGTACTCATCTCCTTAATTGCAACATCCCTTCTTGATTTCTGGAGTCCCTGAGGGAAGGTATATAGATTCATTTGACATGGAGATATAAGCTTGATCACTAAGCAACATTAGTACCATTATATATAAATGTGACTTTTTGACACATTAATATCAGGATGAGTAAAGCATACATTAGAAAAAATTACACATTTATTTGGACTTTATATTTTGTATATTTCCCACTCTCCAATATATCAGAGAATTATCAATTAGTAATATATTGAATAATTTTCTTCAAAACAATACATAATTTCAAAAAGCAAATAGGTTGAAGTAAATTGTAAATATATTTAAATATTTTAACTTAGGCATCTTAGGTCACAATAATAAAAATTGCTAACAAAAATTCGGTATTACAACTTATCATTCTCTTAAGATCATTCCAGATTGTTATCTTATTTAAATCTCAAAACAACCCTTGTGGTAAGTTCTTTCATTATTGTCAAAAAAGAGAGGTGGACTTCTCCCAAAGCCACTCTAAGTAATTAAGTACTTACACTGTCATCTTTCTCCCTCCAGCAAGCACCATGTGGACACTACTAAGGAGTTGCAGGGTTCATTCTTGTTAAGCCTAGTTGCAGCCTTCAAATCTTTGTTGAAGACCTGTTTAAGCGGTCACTACTAAATAACAGGGGTTCAATAAGTGAGGAATAAATGCATGTGCACGAGTAGGGAGTACAGAAAACATTTTCTTTGGCTGCTTGGTATGTATTTTCACATTTAGTTGGTAGATCCCTTCCATATATATTGAACTGTTAAAGAAATTGAGGCTCAGAGACGTTAACTTGCTCAAGTGATGTTTGAGTGTAGGTTTCTCTGTTTTCCTGTTCTTTATTCTTTTGCCAAATTGCCTGATTATTTTAACCCTGACATGTCTAGCAACCTAAGCTCTTTTGAACAGGATTAGAAATAAAACTTGGTCATCAAGCATAGAAAATTCTTTCCATGCTTTTGATAGAGCAAAAGTGTCCTGAAATTCCTTCAGCCAGAGGCCCTTGACTGAATCTTAAGTGCATTAAAATTACTGATTTCACAAAACTGATTATCTGATTTTCTCATTTCCTCTTAGATTGTTGTAGGAAGAGACTGGCAGTAATAAGGAAGATGCTGCTGGCACACTGAGAAATTTCTGGGAAGAGGGAGGCGAGAACAGCACATTCACAAGAGTGTAGGAGATTTAATGTCAAGCAATGCACATTTCAATATTACCCTGTTGGGCAGCCTGATGCCGCAAGTTGAGAGACTCTGGGAGGGGCCCGTTTCTAAACTAAAACCTGACAGCTGAGACTCTGCAGAAATAGATCCCACCATCCATGCTGGAGGCAGTTATTTGGCAGATAATGTGAACCCATTCTTGATATAAATTATAAAATGTGATATGATATAAATTTTGAAACACTGATGAAGTTAAACGTCCCTCTTCTTTACTACTATTATAATCATATCCCATACGCCTCCACTTACTCTTAGAATATTATGTTGAAAATGTTTTACTTTCCCCCACTTTGTGAGCTTCACAATACCAGAGAATATGTGTATATATGCATATACATACACAAATATATTAATATATGTACCCACATGCAGACATACATGAATATGTACGTATCGTGCTGATATATCCATCTGCACTGGCATAGACTTGATTCACAGTCAACCCTGCATTTCCCCTCCCTATCCTCTCTTTGATATTTGTTCATTGGGGTAGTCCTCTTATGCCTTGCTTGTTCATTCTTTCCCCCAACTCTCTTTAACATTTGTTTATTAGGGTGGTCCTCTTAAGCTTTGTTTGGACATATTTTCCTTCCCACTCTTAGGTAATAGATGTAGTAGCCTCAATTCAAAGCTTTCTCTTTTCCTTTCCATATAGCAACTGTGTGTGTGTGAGAGAGAGAGATATATGGGAAGTGAAGAGAATCCAGTCAGAGGATTAGGGGAAAAGAGCATATGTCAAGCATGGAGTTACCAATTGCTGTTGTAGCTTTCCGGAAGTCCATGGTCCTGGTAAAGCTGCCAGGCTTGATTTGAGGTGCCTGGACAGACAGTCATCTCTCACTTCTCCTTCGGAACACAGGTGCCCCTAGTCCAACTTCAGTTGTCTACAAAGAAATCCTCCCCACAAATCTACCCTTATCTCAATTGTCTCCATACAATATATTCTTGAAGTAGATGAGAGACCTCTAAATGAGGGGTCCAAGCATTATGAACTCTGGAATCTGTCATCAATTGTATCTGGTACCTGCAAGAATTTCAACTTTCACACCCTGTTATCGATATAAAGAGCTCTCACCTCTTTAACAAATGTTGGTTTTCTTTTCTTCTTCTAAATATACCCAACAGAGTTTCTGATTTATGCCATGTGTTTAATAAATATTGGCTAAATTTAATAAGAAGGACTTGAGATTCCACAAACAGTTGCTGATGGTCTATTATTAATTTTTCTATTTCTTAGGTTATAAAATGAATCTTACCAACCAAAACTTGTTTTTTATATCTGCTTTCTTTCTGTATTACACACACACACACGTGTGCACGCACACACACACACTCATGCACACTTTACCTTCATAATTTAAAAAAAATGAAAAAATAAACTGCTTTTCTTAAAATCATAAATAGTTTCTAAAGTTTAGAGGAGATTCTAAAAGTTATCTGGCACAATTATATATACAGTGTCTATTATTCATGCTAAGCATTCTTGATATATTAATAGAATCACTCTCTTCTGTTCCTTCTTCAACCTCGCTATAGCAGAACAGCAAGTGAACAACTCAAGAAGAGGAAAGGAATAGGAAAGTGAAGACAAGGGTTTTAGTTAGCAAAGTTTCAATAAAGGATCATGTATTTTCTCATTTCTTCTTTTTTTGTTGTTACTTTAAAATTTCCTTGGTTGCCTACTGTGATGAAAATCTTGTTAAAACACACTTACAAATCAGCCCCTGACCTCAAGCCCCTGACCCCCTAATTAGCAATCAATTGCAGTTTTAGGGTAAATATGTGTAATTATATTTAACATGCATCCTCACTTTTTTCTGTTTTCTATACAGTATTGGTTTCCCAATTGTATTCACATCTTTTTTTTTTTTTTTTTTGAGAGTAGGCTAATAGCACCTAATACCTAGCAAATAGCCATATCAAATTTTTTAAGACACAGAAGTTGAAGTAATTCAACATTGATAAAAGAAAATATAGACAAGTACCACTGTGTTTCTGTGAAGATGGTAAAACTGTATTAAAAATAAACTATGTAGTGTTTGGGGAAAAGTGTAATAGATTGGCTACTAGACAGATAGTCCATTGCAGAATATGATACGCTCTTCACCATGAATGGAATCAATAGGATATATCTTTATTATGCACATATATAACTATTAGTTCCATCAATAAAATGCTTAAACTTTAAAATGTGTATTTGATAAGTTAATGTTAAATGTTGCTAATTCATATTTCTCTTGCATAATTTATTATATAACATCTGAACTCATTAATCCTTTATCACCTGAAGAGCTTTTGATTCTTCTGAACTGACCTTAAATTACCAGGCTTAGGAAGGTATAGATCAAGCGTATTCCATTTGGTGCTTTTAGGCTAAATTTAATGTTTGGCTTGGTGGTAATGTGCATCAAATCGAGGATTTCAGAAACACCTGTTTTGGATGAATTTTCTCTTTACTGTATGTTCTATTTAATCCCAACTTTAGTCTGCCTGATTCTCTCAATCAAAAAGCAGAATCAATGTCTAACCTTAAAATCAGAGAGAATTAAAGTGCACTTAGACACCGCCCTTCATGTGATGTCACCCCACTTTCTTCATACAAAGTAACTCCAGGAGTCACTTTTTTTCTCCTACCTTTTACAGGTAGGAGAAAAGTGAAGCTTAGAGAAGTTGAGGAAATTTACCATGGACTACTGAGATTTTTACTCCTTGAGTCAAGCCTGAAATTCAGTCATATTTATCGTATTAATATTCAGTCCTATTTGTCATATTTATCACTTTAGCCGCAATCATAAAGCCTTTATAAAACAAGAAAAAATATAAATAAAACTAAATATTTTGAAGTTTGTGACCTCAGAGGAAATATTTCATGGTTGAAAAGGATCAGGTTTGGAATCTAGAAAAATAAGGGTTCAAATTCTAGCTCCACGACTTACTACGTGTGTAACCTATTTAATCTGAAACCGAAAATGGCTATATTCCACAATTACTGTGAGAATTAGACATTAGAAAAAATTCATGTAAAGTTCCTAGTATGTTTACATTTGGTTTAATGTTATTATTATCGTCATGTTTATTAATTTCAGAATGAAGTGTGCCAGTTTGATCTATGTCTAAAGATTCACATTTGTGTCAAGCTTTCAAGTTGTTAGTAACCTGTTTCAAATATGCTGATGTATAATACAAGAGACAAACCTTTGCATTCTGGTGATGAGATCTCTGAGTAAAGGTTTTTAGATACCTGCATAGTGGTTAGGAGAGCGTGAATCTATGAGAGGTTCCATGGAGCCAGGAAGCTTAACCATGAGTTCAAAGTTGTCTAAAAGTCAGGTAAAAGGAAATGCACCAGGATTATAAGACCCAGAAAAGTTTAAATAAATGTAACCTAAACATATAAATCACCAATCAAAATGTAGCCTTTCTCTGAATAGAGAAAGAGAAGGAAAAAATAATCATAAAGGAAAATAATCAGAGATAACCCCATAGAATAATATACAGGGTCCCTTAGGGATATTTTAGGAAGCATGTTTTCACAAAAGGCAGAACATCAAAATTCAGTATTGTCAATGTAAGTGTGGGATCGCTGTTCACCTATTGTCCTATCTTTTTTTAATAAATAAGGTAAAGCAGATGGGGTTTTTTTGACCACAGTTAAGGAAAAGACTGCCACCTTGTGAATATTTGAGGCTTTCGAAAATACATGTATTAGTTTCAAATATCTGACTGGCATAAACTTAAAAGTAATAATCAAATTTTTAAAATTATTTTTCTTTACTTTTCAATAGATTATAGTTTTTTCACTGTGCAATACTAGCGGATGTTTTGTTAAAATGCTATCAATAAAATTAAAAATTTCCATGAATTTCTTCACAATTTTGTTAACTGCATCTTTTATAGGTCACTTAATTCATATTAAAAGTTACCCAAAAAATAGCAAACAAAAATTTATGAACAACCATGATCTATAATTCTTTGGGTTTCCTTTTTGCTTGTCACTTAAATAACTTTTAAAATGACATTGTAGGATGACAATAATGCTAATAAATTCCATTCATTGTTTATCTGATCCAAAAAGCAGAAAGTAGGCAAAGGTGATTTTTCAATGTACTGGCACTCTAGTGGGAGTCTTTGCTTTTCCCTAGGATTTAGCTCCTTCAGTGTATTTTATGTGGAGCATGAAAGGTGAGAAATTACTTTCTAATTTTTTTTTCTTCCAGTAAAATGTTGCCCCCCACCACCTATCCTGATTATGTGTGTGTGTATGTGCACGTATGCATGTGTTCATGTGTGTGTATTTGCAAATTAAAATAGAAGAAGTCGCTTAACGTCTTAGCTGGTTGCCGTAGAACTCATAAATTGCTAAAATATTTCATTCTTGACTCTAAACATTTGAGTTCAAAAGAGGAAAAAAATCCTTTACTTTCTCGTCCCATGCATTTCTCAACCTCAAATCAAAAATTCGTATGATATTTTCTTTAGTTGTGAACGAAGGAAAGCCATCATTCCATCAGGAAGAGTAAGAATGTCCATCCACCAGTTTTCTCTTGCCTAGAAAGTCCTGCCACATAGTGACATGGTTTTCCACACCTGTTTTTAATTAGCTTCACACTGCTAATTCCTAGAATTTTTCCAAGTGTTATTTCAGTTATTTTTGTGCAATCTTAGAAGAACTTTTAAAAACAACTTACTGTGGTAGCACCCCTTAGTTTTATAGCCATATTTTTAATCCTGAAGACTAAGTTTTTGTGGCCTCACCTCCCCATGAGATGCTTACCAATCAGTACATTATCTGATATTGGCAGTTTATATTGTTATCCTCATTTACTTTAATTTGTTTATTCTTCTTATTGGAGTTTTTCTAAATTTAATTTGTTCCCTCCTATGATTACTTATATTCAAAATAATAAAACTCTTATTAGCTCTTGATGTTGCATTTGGGTGTTTTGAAATAAACCTATTTTTCAGTCCATTGAGCTGTGATGGTCTTTTTAGGTTCAATTTCCTTGCAAATTTATGAATACTTATCTATTCATTAGGCATAAATTACACTGTAAACAAAATCTTAGTCTTTTCTGTTTTCTTCCACTGAGTACATAATTCTATGTACATCCTAGGTACAAAGTAATAGTTTCGGAAATGGATAGGTAGATGGATATATATGGTGGATTTTTAAAACCTTATAATTATTCATGAAAGTAAAATCTGGTAAAGTACCATTCTGGCAAGATTAAGTCAAACATCAAAGATCTTAGAAGCTCTGGATAAGGTAACAGTTCTGATTTTGGATCACTTCCAGAATGAAAACACATTTACTAACACCTTTATTAAGAAATTATGTGGGAGTATATTTTTTTTCTTCAATGTGGCCTCTACTATATGTCAGTGCTGCCCAGGATTTTAAGTGGAGTCAGGGGTTCTGAGGAGCCTGGCACACCTTGAAAAGTTAATCCCACATATAGCATGCAGTCTTCTTTGCAGAAATTGTAATACTTCCATACAAGCCTGTATTTTCTCGCTCTCTCTCTCGGTCTCTCTCTCTCTCTGTATATCTCTGGGCAGTGTGTTTTAGAGTGAATTTTATTTTCTCCTTTGCTACTTTTGACATTTAAAAAAAATTTTAAGCAACAGAATATGCAGCTTTTTACCAGGATAAAGTCAATGCTGTCTCAAGGACCATACTACTTGGATGTACCATAAAAACAGAAGGCAATGGATGAAAAGGAAATTATTAAATATACTGGCAGGTTATGTATAAATATAGATTTGTTTCTTGGACAATCATTAATCATGCAGTATTCAACTAACAAGACATAAAGTGTAGAAACCTTACACCCACTCAACAGACTAGTTTTTTCAGTATTCATAATCTAAAATTTTATTAATATTCTGAAATTTAATTTCTCATTAATAGAAAAATAAACATAATTGTTTTCTGTATCTTTATTTTAATATCATAAGAGTAAAACTTACTTTCTCCTCCTTATGTTTATAAGTCACTCTGCCACTGTGTAAGCACTTTTATCCTATTAAGGACACTTAGTCCTGTGAGTAGACAGGCAGTGCTGTTTTCTCTAAAAGTGAAGGTGGCAAATGATGTGGTCAAGGTCATGTGGCTAGTTCGTGTTTGACCCAAGATCATCTCACTCCTCAATTTTATCTCCATTCCTTTTGAAAAAGCTGACCCAGCCACACATCTACTGTTAGCCAATCATAACAGCCAGACATTCAGATCCCTACCCTACACATGTATCCCTGACTGCTGTTCCTCATTCATGAACCGTTCTAGTTCCCATCCTAGCATTCTGGACCAGGACATTTTGTCAACATATATTATCCACGTAATTCTTCTGCATTTCTCACTCCCAAAAACAGTCCATAGGATGTTTTTGATTATTTTCTCTGTTTAATAGGCACCATGATTGGGAAAAGCCCTGAAAGCCAATTTTCCAGGTTTAGTATAGATTTGTTTTTAAAAGTTTGTGTTAATTTTGTATGCAACAGTATATCACCATAAAGAATTGCTGAGGCCTCATTCTCTGTACATCCACATTCTCCTTATTCTGAATGTTCTTCATTAAAAGTGGGTTAAGATATGAGGATCCATATAATTCATTCCTACCATCCTGCTCCATACAATTTAGAGTATTCTCTTGTAATGTATTTACCACAATTCTAAAAGTCTCAGGCCATTTGAAAATTACAGGCAAGCTTGATAGTATTTGTTTAAATTTAATATATACTAAGATATATTTCACTGCACGTAGGCTTCATTAGAAACTTAAATCACAGGACTTAACATAATTATATCAACTTTCATTCATTAATGTAAATCTACATTAATTCATGTGCTGCACGCTTTAAACAAACCTAATGAAGAAAAATGGAAAATGGAAAATATGATTCATCTTGGTGTTGTTTTTAATCTTTAAAAGATTTACTTCAAAGTAAACTGTGGAATTATTAAGGAGTACATGTTCGTTTGTGCATTTTGAAAAAAAATCAAATATATCTAGAAAAGAAAAATGTACAAAGCATATAACAAAACTAATCAAAATAATTCTGTTTAACACTGAATGATAAATCAGCAAGGGACAATCAGGCACTTATGCAATCTTCTATATTTAATACAGATGAACAAACACCCTTCATTTACATTGGAACTGAATCCTTTTGGAAAGCAATTTAGCAATGATTAGTTAAAGCAAAACCAAAGAAACAATTTACTTATATTCATACACTCATTCTGTCACACATTCAAAATACAGGCAATATTAATATACACTCTAAAATTCTAGGTGGTAATTAGCTAAATTACTGTGTATTTTAATTAAAACACTGTATAACCATTATAATGATGTTCAAAAGACTAAATTTATCAGGGGAGAAATACATATCAAATAACTGAATTCCACATGGATTAAAAGAGATCACATTATAATCATTTTAACATATTGGTGAACACTAAATCTTTTCCTTCTTCCCACACATTTACCTTTAACTCCCTCCTGCATTAGTCACCTCCTACTATAGGACACCTGGATTTGGTATTATCATTAATTATTCTACCTCCAATGTCACAGTTTCTTCCCTACTCACTCTGTCTAGTACCCATCCATACTCTGAAATGTTCTGACCCGCATCCCTTATGATATTACTTCCCTGATTTAAAATTCAATGGTTCCTCCTTGTAGTTTCCCATCTGAAGACAAGCTGGCCTCACTCCTTTTGTAATATTATCTGGTAAAATTACATTGTTGGTTTAGTCAATCCCTGCCTATTGTATGCTTATGCTCAGGTGGCCAGAGAGGGCTAAGAAAAGTATATAACCATTTCAGCTAGTTTCACTCTAAAGGCATGACCACTAATTTCAAGTGGGTGCTCAGTGGTGCCCAGCAATCTAAGTTTCCTGGATACCCTCCCACTTGCTTAGAAGATTCATTCATTTTTTTCTCTCTCTCTTTCATTCCACACGTTCCCCAACTCTTCTCTCCTCTTTCTTAGTAAAATAGAAAACAAGGTGATGACTTGTTTTCTATTTTACTAAGAAAATAGAATCAATTATGGGAAACTTTCATATGCTTCCACCACAGGTACCAACCTGCCTCAATATGCATCTTAGTACTTCCGGATTTCACACTCTCATTTTTCGCCTACTTCACTGTCTATTTTCTCAATATCTTTTACTGGTCCTTCCTCATCTTCTCCATCTCTCAATTTTGAAATGTCAGGCAGTTCAAATGCCTAACTCCTCCTTTCTATCTACACTCATTTCTCACTTGCTAAGTGACATTCAGGCTTTAAATACTATTGGTATGCTGATGACTGTCAAATGTGTATATCCAGATTTCTAATGCTATCCCAAATTTAACTGCAAAAGCCAAATCCTAATCTTCATTGTATTCAAAAACGTCTTCTCTGAGTGTTCTCAGTGTTGCAACTCCACTTGTCCTTGCCAAGATGTTCAGTCATCTTTGACATTTTTTACAAATTAATCTTAAATTTCTAGCCAATATTCAATTCATTAGCAAATCCTGTTGGCTCTACCATCATAATATATCCAACAAAGACCACTTCTCAAACTCTCCACTGCAGTCTCTCTCAACTACCTGGAACGCTTGCCTTGATCATTGTAATACTCCTCATTAGCTTGTCCTACTTCCACTCTGTTCCCGTTAGTCTATTCTCAACACAAGAGCCATAGTAGTTCTGTTAAAGATGTTCAGATAGTGTTATCCTTTTGCTCAAAATGTTCTCATTCCTTTTCCTCTTCCTAAGAATAAGAGCTTGCTTAAATCCTTAAAATGGATTAAAATGCATTTGCTGCCTCACCTGCTACTTATTTTTTTTAACCTTGAATTCTATGACTTTTCCACTTGCAGACTGTACTCCTATCAAATTAGCCCAAACCCAAAGCATGATAGTGTCTCAAGATCTTTGCAACTGTTGTTCCCTCTTCCAGGAATTCTCTGCCTTTAGATATAAGTTTAGCTTGATTCTTCAAATTTTTCAATCTTCTAGTCAAATGTCACTGTATCAGTAAGACATCCTGGCAAACCTATATAGTGTAGCAGTCTCTCCTTGGTTCTGGTACTCTGTTTTCTCTTCCTCCACTATATTGTCTGAATGAAATTTAACATTCTTTTACTCATTGACTTATCCATTCAGTCATTCACTCCTGTTATGTGTCTTTCTCTCCTCTCCCTCTAGAAGATAAATTGAATGAAAGCAAGGATTTTGTCTGTTGTGTAGATTACTGTAGTCCCAAAACTGTGAAGAGTGGCCTAAAATGGGCACTCTTATTGAGTGCCTGGAAGGATAAAGTCAGCATTTGCAGGCTATAATCAGCACAAGGAGAACAGCTAATGTTGTACAGAAATACAGATAATACTGTGTTTAGAATGAGAACACTAGACTTAAGTTAGATTTCTGGGAAGGAACAGTGTTGAAGGGATGAATAGAAAGGGTCCCACTGAGACAAAGAATCAGCAGAAAAATGGTTTTGTGATAGCAATGATAATAATGATCATCATAAGAGATTATGTTTTATCAAATGTTATGTACAGAACACCTTTATATTCATCTATACTTTTAATGTTTGAAAGAACCCTAAGAGGTAAAGACCATAATTATCTCTACTTTACAGATAACAATATTGAAGTTGAGGGGCTGTGGTTAAATAATACTCCCAAAGCTACATGTGATGAGTGATACAACTAATATTTGTGCTTATATAATACTATCCAGAGCAAATAGTCATGCAACTCAAGACTGGTGAGTTTCATAAAGGAGACAGTAATAAGCATTGTCAAATGAAACAAAAAACAGAATTATTGACCAGAAATAATGTGTAATTCATAGTTCATATGAAATTGTTTAAACTTGGTCCATTAGCCACATTTTCAACAAACTTAACACTTTATTCAAATGTCATTTAGATTTCCCTTCAGTATAATATATACATGTATATATTATACAGTTTTTAAAAAGAAAAGAGAAGTCTGTGAACTAAACAATCTAAGAGTTAGTGATAACAACCCTCAAGTTCCTTTAGTGATTCGTCCTACTCCAACCTGGTGGTTATTTAAAGTTGCTATTTGTTTGATGTCTCCTTAAGAGTTGTAATATATTTCTCCAGTATTTACATAAGATACAAATAATATTTGTTATTTATGATGTGCATATAGCAGTACACAATAAAGAAGCAGATGCCATTTCAGGAGATGCACAGCTTACATTTTCAGCAAAAAAAGTATGCATGTTAAGCCTTGACATCTACACTTACAAAATCGGCCCACCAGGAAATTATTGTTCTACCTTTCAGATGAATCAAGCACTACAATTGGAACTGTGTTTATATGAGGAGAAACAAATGAATCTGGTCAAATTGAACAAGACAGTTTTCTGGTCTTGCTCCTAACAGTCCTAGGACTGTCACATAACACTAGTACCTCCATGTTATTTAGTGATTTATAGATTACAACATGCTTTCACATTTAATCTTCACCACAGCTCTGTGGGAATTAACTTTGAGAAGGCTTTGATGTACATTTCTTTAGTTCTTGTTCCGTAATGAGAAATATCTTGAATAAATGCCCACATTTGGAAGCGAGAAAATCGAAATGTGGAGAAGTTAACTGACTTTGCCACTTTCACACAGCTAGAAATGGTTGAGGTAGGATTTAATGAACCTCTTCCTACTCTTGCTACCTGAGCTGTCCCCACGATGTTGTAGCTAGCCATACCTAGAAGACATACCATCTACTGATGAGAATTCAGATTCTGGAGTCAGGCTGCATGGATTTCTGTATGGCCATGAGCAAGTTACTGAAATTCTCCAATAGCTGTCATTCTCTTTTGTATAACGAGGATAATAATAATAGTACATGTAAACATCATTTTGAGGATTGACTGAGATGAGGTATAACAAGCTCCCCACACAGGGCATGGCACATGGCAAGTGTTTCATACAGGTTAGCTATTGCTTATGTTATCATCATTAGAACCCAAGTATATTTGCGTTTACAACATCAATTAGTTGAAGTGGTGTGAGCCAGATCCTTGTTCGTTTGTATCAATGCGTCTCCTTTTTCTAAGATAAATCTGTCATCCAGTCATAGGATTGTATTTACTATGTGCCCTATATACCTTTTCAAATCAACGCTATAAGTCTTTGCTGGTATTTTTAATTCAAAGTAGACTGAAAATAGGCTTCCAATAAAGAACAGTCTGTGCAATTTCAAATGAACATTTGCTTTACAAAAAGTAAAAACAGTTATTGATATTATGTTATTCTTATTTATACTGGATGCATCACTAACCAAAGCAGGGGTGTCTAATCTTTTGGCTTCCTTGGGCCACATTGGAAAAAGAATGTCTTGGGCCACATATAAAATACACTCACAGTAACAACAGCTGATGAGATTTTCTTTTTAATCGCAAAAAAGTTTTCATAATGTTTTAAGAAAGTTTGCGCATTGGCGTTGGGCTGCATTCAAAGCTATCCTGGGCAACATACGGCCTGTGGGCTATGGACTTGTACTAAAGTTTGGGTAAAGTTAGATGCATCTTGTAATAAAAGCCTTCAATGGAAATGAGGAAATCTGTAATTGTGGAGTATGTACTCATATTCCTTACTATTCTTAGAAACTCCTTTTCTGAAAATGGTTTTCTCTTGCCTTGCATAAAAGTTATAATACCTTCCCTTCTCCCTTCCTACATTAAAGGCAAAAAAGCAGCCCATTGACAGTTCAATTTTACAAAAGGACATCATAAAAATTATAATACTTAAGGTGTGTTCTGAGTGGCAGAACTGGATAAGTGAGTGGGGAAAAGCAAACACCAATTTATAAAGCTGTATGGAAAGTTTGATGGTGAAATGCTCAGGCCATAAGACATATACTGAAGTGTAGTGCACAGTAGATTTTAATATATGAGATTGACCTAATTATAGAGGATTTCCACATCAAATAAAGTAGTTCAGATAGAGATAATAACAAGGACAGTGTGTGATAGAAATAGAATCTCAACTAATGTTTAAAGAGCCTAAAATTAGGAAACTGTATATAAATAATTATTCTACAACTCTCCAGCATGACAAAATGAAACTTCAGGAACATCTCTCTGGAATGATACATACAACATTCCTGCTACCTCAAATATTCAATGGCATCATAATACCTCATACAAGAATATGTTTGTACAATTTGTTCCAACTTTTGAAAAACATTGAGGCGATATCCAAATTTCTATCAGGACAAAAAGTAATAGAATAAATATAAAGGAATATTCTCATTGTCCCTCCATTTCTGTAGGAAGCATTTCCTGAGGTAAGACTTCTTGAGATTTGTATAAACACTGCATACTCTCCCACAAAGCTGTAATAATTTCATCCCTCTAGCTTTCAATGAATGGGGGAGCTTGCCTCCAGAGCTTTTTAAACTTGCCCATCTGATGGACAAATATTTGTATTTCATTATTGTTTTTATTTGCTTTTCCTCAACATTGAGAAAAATCATTTCTTCTATGTCTGACCCTTTGATTTTCTTCTTCGATTTTCTTCTGTAAAACACCTGCTTATAACTATTCATTCATCCATTGGTTTTTTGTAAGATTTTTTTCGATTTACAGTTTTTCTGTGTGTGATTAAGTATGTTTTATGTGTTTACTATAGTTTAAGAGCTCATTTTTTTTTTTTTTTACTTTATGTATGTAAGATATCTTTGGTATTTTTTTACTTTATGTATGTAAGGTATTTTTGGTATTTTTTTATTTTATGTATGTAAGTTATCTTTGGCCATTCCACTTTCTAATTGTATAATAAAATATGAGGTTTTTCATTCTGTGTTTGCAATCTTGCTTTAAGAGTGCTCAATCTCAGGGCAGACAATCATTTTTCCTTTCTAAAATTGTGTTACTTTTTGTTTTTTACATTTAAATATTTAACCCATCTCAAATTTATTGTTATGAAGTGAGATGAATAGCCTAACTTTGCTTGGATAGATGATTGTCTTAGTGCCATTTAGTAAATGAACTGCTTTTCCAAATAAATAAATATTTCATTTTTCACATATAAGCTTTAAATATATAATCAGAAGTAATTCTGGTCAAAATTCTGTGCAAGTGATTCATATCTCTCGCTATATTCTTGGATTATAGTCTCAATTTTATAATTTTTTTAGCCATTCTTGGATATTCTTTCATATCAGTATAATCATTTAATCAAGTTCTAAATAAAACAATATAAACAAAAATATTCTAATGAAACGGTACTAAATGCATATTTTATTGTAAGAAAAATCAGCATAATTCTGATATCAGGTCTTCTTTTCCATGAATGAAAGAATTTTCCTATATTTCTGATTTTATTTTATGCCCTATAAGATTTTATGTTTTCTATAATCTATTCACACTTATTATATCCATTGTCACTTAATAATGTCCAACATTTTTCATTCTGTCAATAATCAGTTCTGTTCATAACTTGTATTAGTAATATAGAGAAAAGTATAGATTTTTGTATTGCATATGCATGTTCTATTAAGCTTTATTAATGCTGGAAACTTGCAGTCTCTAAGTTTTTGAAAATATATGACCATGTAATCTGCCAAACAGGAACAGGTTGTCTTGTTTCTTAGTATTTTATTTTCTAATCTTATTTCATTATGTAGAAACTCCAAAATAATGAGTAAACATGATAAGAATAAACATTTCTGTCTTATTTCTAATTTTAATGAAAAAAAATTCATTCTTTATTATGAGTTTTGCTACTGGTTTTTGGTAAATAACCCTTATAATTTCTAGGACCAGTGATGAAATTCTTGAAACATTTTTTTCACAGACAATATCATCACATTGAAAAATATTATTTGCCATAACGAATGATAGCTAAAAATATAATAATTACAAAAATAATTTGCATTTTTGAAATAAGCTTTACTTTCCCTTCATACGTTGTTGGATTTAACATACTAACAATTATTTTAGTGGTCTTACCAGATAATTTTACATTTTATTTTCATTTTTCTTTGATCTTTGTTTATGTAGAATAGGATTTCTAACTTTGTTAGCAACTAAGACTTCTGTTTATTGCTCATTTAAAATACAAAACTAAAGCAGTAAACTGCAACAAAGAAAAGTAGTTATATATACAATAATTTTTAAATAATACGGAAGTCAAAAGTCACTAACTTATGTGAATAGGCTGATTAACTCTAACTGAAAGATAGAGGACCACATAGCGAGTAAATTAAGGAAGATCTATGTTGTACCTACGAGATTCAGTAAAATAAAGTGCTATTTAAAAAAAAATTTCCAACCTTGAACCCTATCCACTAATTTCTAGGTTTCAATGAAATTGTTGAGAACTGAATTCCAAACTATTAGATGTTGAAATTGTTTAGAACTGAATTCCAAACTATTAGATGTTCTCACTGCTTCAAGAAAAGATATGTCTTTTCTGTTTCAAATATTGTTAGTTATCACTTATATTACTAAACCCCAGGCAAAATACAAATAAACATTTAAGACTACATATTGCACAATTTATTGTTGAACTTTTTTCTCCTTTCCCTTCATCTATTTAGAGCGATTCACAAATATTTAGTTACAGTAACTTCTGAAATAGTTGCTTCTATAATACATATGCATGATGTACTTTCTGAATTTTAGCATAACCACAGATAATGTTTTAAAACTTAAGGGAAGAAAATCTTATCTGGATGTAGAATTATTGGAATTCTTGAGTCACGTTATTTTTTTTTTTTTTTTTTTTTTTTTTTTTTTTTTTTTTTACTGACAATTGGCTATAGGTAAAATTGTAACTGTCTTGCAGAGTTTCAATGGGGGCATATAAAAAGTTTGATGTTAGATGCATTTCCATTGTTATTCATTCTATTAACCAAATACCTAGCAAATACTATCAGTGCACAGACTCACCATTTTCTTAGAATAAGAAATTTCTCTTGTTTATGCCTCACATTTGACTTTTCTCCAGGTGTTCTTTAAGTAATTTTTATTTACATTTTAGATCTTCTGGATCTTTCCCCAGATCTCCAGAATTTTTTCACGTTAAGTAAATATTTGTGTGTGTGGGTGTTGTGAGCTATTTCTTCTACTTGATACTCTAGAACATCTATAATCATAGAACACTGTTTTGTAGTAAATATATATATCATACTTTCCTTTCCAGAAAGTCTTCCTAACTTTCCAACTACTTCTAAAAAACAACAATCTGCTTGGTGCTTTCTAGTTAAAAATTATATTTGTCTTCCAAGTCTAATTTAATTATACTTAAAGAGCTTCTTAACTTAGGGATGTCCTAGATAGACTTCAAAGATTATCTATGAACTAAGATGAGAAAAATTATATCTTTAGTTTTACTAACTTCTAAATGGAACATGTAATTTCCTTCAGTTATGAATGTAGACCAAAAATCAGTTTTGCTAGCATTGCCTGTGTCTTTGTCAACAGTAGAAATCGTATTTTCCTATCACTATTACACTATATATCTGATATATTTATAGGTTTATTATTTCAAAAGTAGTCTAATTACCTTCCAGTATAACTTTTTATTTAATATACTAATAGAGAGGCATGTATGTTACCATATTGCATATTTGTTTTTAATATATTTTAAATATACTTAAATATATTTTTAAGTGTAATACTATGGATTTTCTTTAGAAATAGTATTCTTTCTTAATTAGGGTCCACTGGCTGCTTCATATGTCTAAAGAAGCACACAACACACAAAAATTTTAAAACTCCTGAATTACAGCCATATGTATGTAATTGTTGCAAATTTCTTTTAAGCTATTTATTATAATTATTTTCTGGATCAATGTTTCATCAGACGTCAAATCAAACTTAGTGTGTTTAGGCTAGGTGTAGTGGCTCACGCCTATAATCCCAGCACTTTGGGAGGGCTAGGCAGGCATATCACCTGAGGTCAGGAGTTTGAGACCAGCCTGGCCAACATGATGAAACCCCTTCTCTACTAAAAATACAAAAAATTAGCTGGGCGTGGTGGCACGCACCTGTAACCCCAGCTACTTGGGAGGTTGAGGAAAGAGAATCCCTTGAACCCAGGAGGCAGAGGTTGCAGTGAGCCAAGATCACGCCATTGCACTCCAGCCTGGGTGACAGAGCAAGGCTCCATCTCGGGGGGGGTGGGGAACAATCTATTAGTGTATTTAAAGTTGCAACCACTTTGAAGAAGTAAAAAGCACACAAGTCTTTGTTCTTAGCCACCAGTCATGAACATACTGGTAAATTATTAGCCTAAGGCTCAGACTAAGAAAGAATTTTTTGTCTGTATAAGTGCAAATTTGAATTCTGTTTAGTCTTTTAAGGCAGAAGTTTCAGCCTAAAGTAACACTTTTGATTTTGTTTAGATAAGATTGTAACCTAACTTCTTCATCCATCTGTCCATCCATCCATTCATCTATCCATTTCTTCATTCACAAGACAGCCACTTGCTTTTGTGCAAGTCGTTTGTGTTCATGTGTATATATGGATGGGTGTGTGTGCTCACATGCACATGTATACACACACATATATATAAATTCAGGTTCCAAATTACTGTAATCAAATTTTAAAATATAACTTTATATAAAATTTCAAATGTAACTTTAAGTTGAAATTTCTTGTGTTGATTTGAATTAGAAATTCAATAGTCTGTGTGTATGAGAGAGATAAATTTTATACTTATCATCTGGGTTTTTTAAGTGTTGCTTTTGATATATTAGAGTAAAAGAGAAGGGGACGCTGAAGAATTTAGCATGTTTTTATCGAAGCCCTTGAAAAAAGCAGCACTTTTTTCGTAAAGTTTCTATTATCATACTATCAACTAGAGCTTTAAAAAGGGATTTGAGTCATGGAAATTTTATGTTACAGGAAACATTCATTTGTATATAACAAATGCCCCTTAATATCTTTAAGAGACTTTCATAAGATTATATAGCTAATTTAAAATAGAACCAGGTGGCTGCAGTGGCTCTACCTGTAATCCCAGCACACTGGGAGGCTGAGGTAGGAGGACTGCTTGAGCCCAGGAGTTTAGAACCAGCCTGCGTAATATAGTGAGATGCTCTCCCTACAAAAAATAAAAAATTATCGAGGCATGGTGGTGCTGTGCTTGTAGTCCCAATTACTTGGGAGGCTGGGTGGGAGGATTGTTTGAGTCCAAAAAGAGGGTTGATGTGATTGGTGTTCATGACTCTGCAGTTCAGCCTGGGCAACAGAGTGAGACCCTATTTCTTTAAAAAAGAGCCAGGTTAGAATATGTATCCATTCATTCTTAAAATCTAGGGTACACCAAACAGTATTATGTCAGTAAATTGTTCTTACACAATTCATATAGCCTTTTTTATAAATACTGAATTTAATAGAATGAATACTCTTAAATCGCATGAATGTCACTTCAGGATGAATTTCTCTCCAAAAATTTTCACTTCAGTGTTAATAATGGTTCAAACATGTATATTTTAGTGACAGAGATAAATTTTTATGAGGTTTTGGTCATTACTTTTAATGGCAAACACCACGATTACTTTTGCACTAACCTAATACATTTGTGTAAAATATCACACTCTGGATTTTAAAATATGTGCTTCAGATTGGTGCTCAGTCACTTCAAGGTAAAACATGTAGATACATTTTAAGAATAGCAATCAGTTATAAGTTAATGGATGCCTTGTATATGTCAATAACCTTTAATGCTGTATCATATCGAAGTAATTCAGTTATTAATGTAACTAATCTTGCAACAAAACTGAGAAAAAATGTTGAACAGATACACTCATAAAGTTTAGACAGAATAAAAGCCAAAAAACCTTATGGTTAGTTATACAATATAAAAAACAAGGGCATTTATTTGGTTTGGTTTCAGGGTTCTCTTTTAATTGCCTCTTCTAATTTTGTTGTAGATTGCTGAGTGAAATATTTGATTCAATAACTTGGAATTTACTTTTAAAAAGTGTTTGGGAGTATGTTGTTTGCTTCTTAGTAATATTAATGCAAATATGTTTTCCTGGGTGTAATACCTTTATGTCTACAGACTTCACTTCAGCAAAGTAAGTAAAGCACATTGTGATTTTCATCTGCAGGGTTATGTCCTTAAATATACTAGATGGAAAATTTTATAAATTTGAGAAGAAAAGTTAATGGAAAAGTAATAAGTTATTGAGTGCCTACAATGATATACTTATTTTACGTGTTATTAGAAGAATATGCTCTTCACTTATAACAATAGAAACACAAAGGAAGGAGACATTGAATAAAGCAAAGAAGAGGAATGGAGACAAAAAAGAGACTGTGTTGAGAACAAGGCATGAAAAAGGGTCAGCAAGTGCGTTTTCTGGTTTTTCTAAATGTTTCTGAGATCAAACGCGTTATATTTTAGACTTCTTTAAAGTATTGAAGTGCGTAGTAAAGTTGATAATCAACTGATAATTGTCTCAGCTGCAGTAAGTAAACCAGAGTCCCTGAGTCATAGCTTTTCACTGTCCTCTCCATAACTTCAGTATGGCTCAATCTCCATGGCAGGGGTGGTTTGAGGTGGCATTCTTGGCTTTCCTAGGGAACCAGTAAGAAGAGCCTCTTTATCAACCCTTACTCACAGCCATCTGAAAGACAGAAGAGAGGCGGAAAGGCCACGGCCCTAATGGGATGCAAGAGTTCTCTGAAAGTCCCTTTCCAGTGCTAGAACTTGCAAGTGTGTGTTGGCAGCTTCTGCAATGGAACATCTTTTGACTTTTGAATTCCACCTTTGTTCACCTTTCCATCCCAGACAAGTGAACATTAGGGAAACTAAAATCTGAACTCAAAGGACTCTCAGGGCATCATCTGGATGAAACCTCTTCTTCTCAGGCATCACTGCTTTAAATTAATTCTATCTCATGCTTCTGTGTTTCTCTCTCTCTCCTCTCTCTCTCTCTCTCTCTCTCTCTCATATCTCTCCTGTCTGGCAGGGTGTAATCATATCCTTTCCTTATCCATTGCTAAAAGTCTAATTCAAAATGTAACAGTTAACCAGTTTTCTTTACCTGCCTCCAACCATTACAATTTTAATTTATCCTTTAAAATATCCTAGAATAACATTAATATTCCATTACTCTCCTGGTTAAATTCTTCTATAATGTCACCAATGTTTATAAAATAATGCTATTCAAAAGCATCTCTAATCTTGCCCTAATCTACAGTGAAGCATTTTAAAATTATTTAGCTCTCTTGACTGATACCATACTCTAAAGAAAGTATTTTTATAGATGAATCTGTCATGTCGTCTCATGGATGCTGTCATTTTCCTATAACTATTTTACATTACTAGTTGCAACCAGTGTAAATATAAACACTCAAATCCTTTTCTGGTGAAAAAAAATCTCTAATTTTCTTTTGTTTTATTCATACTCTTCTTAGAACATTTACTGAGTTCTTCCATTAAAATCATTTGTATTGTATTATGCAGTGTTTGTGTGTGTGTGCATGTGTGCGTGTGTGTGTAAAGAGAGAGGAATTTTCTATTATGCTTCTAGAGGGCAAAACACATTTTTACCATCCAGCACATTGCCTTGCACATTGTTTACGTATAGTAATTATTTGTTGATTAAATGAAAGGCATTAAAGTGATTTGATTTATTGTTGTAAGATTTAGTGAAGTTATTTTCTTTTTGGTTTGACCACCAGCAAACTGTAATCCTGGGATAAAACAACTGAAATAAGCTAAATCTACCAGCAATCCAGGGAAAAAGACTGGAGAATTTACGTCTCCATATACACCAAAGACCATCTGTATACAAATGAAAGGCTGTAACATTAGGACATTCTGAAAGGAAAGCCAGGAAAATTTAGCAAAGTGAAAGGGTGTGGGAGGGGGAGGGTGGGCAGAAGTGATATTTTGGTCTTTCTAGAGAGGGATTATTTCCTGAGAGCAAAATCTTGAGGAGTCGACTTTAGTGTTCATTGTTTCACTGTCTGTGATTGGCTCTTCCTTGCCGTGTGAGATTGACTCAGTTTCCAATTGGATGGCTTGGAAATCTGATTTAATGGCTTCACCCTACAGAAATGATAATCGTCTGTGTGCAGAATAAATCAATAGGTCATGTATGGAACACCACCTATCTACAAGGCACTTTGCTAAGTATAAAAAGAATGGCAGCTCAACTGTTCTAACACTTCCAAAAGAACAGTTTGAATCTGTAGTTTTCTGCTCCAAGTATGTCAATTATTTGCTTCTTGCTAAGGAAAGTAAAATGTTGCACAGTGCCATATTCTTGTTAATACTGAACAAAAAAACTATAGTTAGCAAACAATTTCTATGTTCTAGGGCTCAGCAGAGTTTTACAATTTTAATTGTATTCTAACTCTACCGGTCCAATATAAGATATATAAAGCAGAAAAACTACCCTGAGATTTTGGAAAGTACTTGGCAAAATTTCAGAACTGAAAATTTCAGATTAGAATGTGGTCATTATCTGATGTGACACTGCAAATCTTCGTTTCTTATTTTTTTGTGTTTTTTCATGATACCAACCATGATGTTGGATTTGAAGTAAATAAACATTTGATTTGATTTGCTTAGGAGATACAGGAAATCTGTGTTCCAGTTTTCTGTCAAATACAACAGTCATCTCTGTGAGGATATGAACTGCTTCATCTTCATTTTTCTTAATTTTCTATGTCTAATGCAGTGCCAGACAAGAGACTCAGTAAATATTTGTTGATTCAATACATGAATAAATTATTGAATCAATCAAAGTAATTATAAGCCATTTTAAGAAAGGGAATCGCCTGAAGAAGTTTCCATATTTGGAAAAATCACATTTGCAGTAGTGGAGGGAAAGAACTGAAGATCTCGAAGATCTGTCTATTTCTTTAGAATGGTTTATATTTTATATCAATAATTTTATAGTAACCATAGACTCCCTGTTTCCTTTATTAAAGCTTCTATTCTATTAGCTGGCTAACCATAAAGTCATTTATCAGACCCTTCTTTCTCTTTCTCTCTCTCTCTCATTCTTTCCTCATTTTCAAAACAGAAATAAAATGTACATTTTCCTACATTTGTGTATATTTTGAATAGCATCTTCAAAAGTAAAAGCAAAGGAAGCAGGATTGAGAAGTGAAAGCCATTATACCCTGAGGCAGAGCTGATGAATGTTCCTGCCACTGTAAAGAGAAACTCCAGAGAAAATGGCTGCCTAATGAGCCACAACCTGTGCTGGGTGGAAATAGCTGGGCCCTGTCCATCCACTCTGCTTGCTCCTCCATTGTCCTGTGCTTTAAAACTGAGGAAGAACCTGAAGCGGTTAGCAGGTGGAGGCTGCTAGTAGACTACACTCTTCATAGCTGAACAGCAAGTCCATTCTTGAAGGGTGTTATGAATGCCACATCTCTGTTTTCTACAGGAAGAAAGCATTCTTACTTTTTTTTTTTCTTTTTTTTTTTTTTTTTTTTGAGACAGAATCTCATTCTGTCCCCCAGGCTGGAGTGCAGTGGAGTGATCTCAGCTCATCGCAACCTCCTCCCAGGTTCAAGTGATTCTCCTGCCTCAGCCTCCCCAGTAACTGGGATTACAGGTGCCTGCCACCATGCCAGGCTATTTTTGTATTATTAGTAGAGTCGGGGTTTCACCATGTTGGTCAGGCTGGTCTTGAACTCCTGACCTCGTGATCTGCCCGCCTCAGCCTCCCAAAGTGCTGGAATTATAGGCATGAGATTCTTATTCTTTTAGTGAAGAAAGCTTCACATTTATACCAAAACCCGATAAAGAAAGTACAGTGAAGTTTAGAAATTCATCGCACTTAGGAAAATAGATTCCAAACTATTTAAATAAAAATATTGCCAAAATAAAAACATGCATTTGACCATGTGGGATTAATTTCAGGAAAGCCAGAATGTTTCAATATTCAGGAATCCATTAATCTAATTTGCCATACTTTTAGTACTAAGGAAGACAATTATATGACTATATCCAAGGAAACACAAAAGGCATTGGACAAAATTCAACACTCATTTTTGACAATAAATAATAAAAAAAATTTATAAATGGCATAAATATAATAAAACCAAGTATAATTGCTGGTGGGCATATGAGTTGCTATAAGTGCTTAAGAAAACTGTGTGACACAAAAATTCCATTCCTAGATATGAGATCAACATATAGGTACATTATTTCCTCATTTTCAAAACAGAAATAAAATGTGCATAGGAGCAATATTCTTAATGGCCCCAGACTGGAAACCACAAAAATGTTATCAACAATGGAATGAAATAAAATAGAAATCGAAATATTATGCAGAACTAAAAAAAAACAGTTTTTGCTACTAATAATAGAAATGTATTTCAAAGAGCTAAAACTGAACAAAGAAAGCTAGACATAAAGAGTACATATTTTGTGATTCTCTTTATATATAAAGTTGAAAAAGTGTGTGAGAGTAATTTATACTGATAACCTTTTAATTTGTGATTATATCTGAGAAAAGTACTAACTGAGAAGGGTAACAAGAAGGAGGCTTGTGGGGTGCATTAACTCTGCTAGGTTTTAATCCGATTGTGTTACCTAAGCATGTTCAGATTTTTAAAAGTCATCAAGCTGTGTATTAATATTTATCCACTTTACTATATGTATAATTCAATAATAAGTATAAAATGAATAGTGATAGTAATGAATCATAATATATTAAATAAAATTCATGGGGACATAGCAATATCTGACAACAGAAAGGAGAAGAGGGAGAACTTTCAGATACAGAAGAATGCAAGATAATAAATGTAGAAGTGATGAGAGAATAAGAAAACCTCAGACTTTCAAACACCATGTAATAATTGATATAGGCATATAGTTAGTACTCCATAACAGTTGATTATTTTTTTAAAACACTTTTGTTTTGTTTTTATTGTTTTCACACAATTGGAGAAGACGCAAACCTGTCTCCTGAGACCTAGGTAATCTCTAATGTTTTGCCTGTCTCACTGAGTGAGGATCCCAACAGAGTCCCACGTGGAGTCCAGCTAAGACAATCAGTCCCTGATGTCAAACAATCTATGACCAGCTGGGTGCCAGGCAATTAATAGTAAAGACAACATATCATGTTGAATTTCAAATACATTTTAGAGTAAAAGTAAGCTCTAAAATAATTATAATTATGTAATTTAAAACTAGTTATTTACTATATTAGTCCATTTCACACTTCTGTAAAGATACTACCTGAGACTGGGTAATTTATAAAGGAAAGAGGCTTCATTAACTCACAGTTCCATGTGGCTGGGGAGGCTTCAAGAAACTGATTACCATAGCAGAAGGCAAAGAGGAAGGAAGGCACGTCTTACATGACAGCAGGAGAGAGAGAGAGCAAGAAGGGGGAAGTGCCAGACACTTATCAAATAGCCATATCTTGTGAGAACTCTCTATTACAAGAACAGCATGGGGGAAACCATCTGCATAATCCAATCAGAGCTCACCAAATATCTCCCTCCACATATGAGGAGTGTAATTCAAGATGAGATTTGGGTGGGGACACAAAGCCAAACCATATCCTTTACTGACCAATGAATTGTTATTAGTGGACCTATAGATTAGTTCCATTCAAAAATCATTTTAAATAATAAAGTTTAATAATTTATAATAATTGGTTATAAATGTTTATATATTTTTTTAAAATTATAATATGCAGGTTCATCCATGTCCCTACAAAGGACACAAACTCATCATTTTTGATGGCTGCATAATATTCCATGGTGTATATATGCCACATTTTCCCTGTCCAGTCTATCATCAATTGGCATTTGGGTTGGTTCCAGGTCTTTGCTATTGTAAACAGTGCTGCAATGAACATTCGTGTGCAAGTGTCCTTATAGTAGAACGATTTATAACCTGGAAACCATCATTCTCAGCAAACTGACTAGAAGAGCAGAAGATCAAACACCGCATGTTCTCACTCATAGGTGGGTGTTGAACAATGAGAACACATGGACACAGGGAGGGGAGCACTACACACTGGGGTCAGTTGAGGGGAAATAGGGGAGGGACGGTGGAGGGTGGGGAGCTGGGGAGAGATAGCAAGGGGAGAGATGCCAGATGTAGGTGATGGGGAGGAAGGCAGCAAATCACACTGCCACATGTGTACCTATGCGACAATATTGCATGTTCTTCACATGTACCCCAAAACCTCAAATGCAATAAAATAAATGGAAAAAAAAAAACTTAGATGGAAAAAAAAATTATAATATGTAATGGTTTATTGAGTACTAAAACTCAAGCAGTATATTTATTCTTGGTGTATTCTTACATATTTTAATAAGCTTATCATATCTCCCTTTAATACTTTTACACTGTTATTTTTTTAAATATGTATGTTATTCAGTAGCATCATATTATACCTATTTTTAAAATAAAATTTCCTGCAATATTCTACAAAGATATATTTTATGGTTAATAAATTTCAAATTCTTGATGGCTTAAAAAGCATATAAATCCAAGACGAAATTGTACTGAATCCAGAAAATGCCTCCCAATTACATCAGTTACTTAAATATACATCTAATATGGAAAATAAGTAATATTGCTTTGTCTTCCCTCATTGTCTGCCACAGAAAACACTAAAAGTACAGTAGTCCCCTCATATCCAAGGTTTCACTGTCAGCAGTTTTAGTTATCAACACTCAACTGTGGTCTAAAAATATTAAATTGAAAATTTCAGAAATAATATATAAGTTGTAAATTTCGCACCACTCTGAACAGCACAACGAAATCTCGAGTTGACTCACTCGGTCTTACCTGGAACGTGAATTCTCACGTTGTCAGACAGATGCACACTGCATCCACTTCCCAAACCTTAATCACTTAGAAGCCATCTTGGTTATCAGATTTACTGTTATGGGATTGCAGTGCTTGTGACCAAGGAACTTTTATTTACCTTCATAATGGCCCCAAAGCACACAAATGTAAAACACCATCTTAACAGGCAGTGTGGTCACCTTGGTATTCATAAGTGCATTTCAAAAAGTGTTTATTACCATCTTCAGTGTTAAATAATTGCATACGTCTGTAAAGGATCTTTTAAATAGATAATTTCATTCCTATTATCTCCAGTGTTCTTATATAAAAATGTACCTATATTTAAAAGTAGCATTAATGAAGTGTCATCATAAGTGTTGTTTTTCTCCACATGGCTGCTTTCCTCTGATCCTCTCGTGATTTCCTTCATTTTTCCAGCAGCATATTTCAATGTGACATGCATCATCATTTTTTTCTGCCATGCCTGTTTAACTGTCCTTAGGTAGCATTTATTTTTCATAAACGCCTCTGTGGCTCTGTGCCAGCAAAAATAAATATTAAACCAAATTTTGCTAAAGCAACATAGTGTAGTGTAATTCACTCAGGCTTGGGTGTCAGACAGGTGAACCTGTGTTTATTATATAAGGTCTTTCAAGTACGTGGAAGTTACAGGTCAAATTGCAGGTCTTCCACTTACTCAATGAGGAACCACATCTGTAAAATGTGAAAAATAAACAGTGAGGGTTAATGTACTTAGCAGATGCTTACTAAATAGCCGCCATTATTATTTTCATCATCGCCATCCCTAGAGTATAAGCCAAAGGAAATCGTGCATAAACACATTGGTGGCCTGATTCTTGAATTCACACTGCTCACTTGACTCAATGCTTGTTTATTTCTGATAAAACACTAATGCTAGCAATGGAGCACTTCTTGTCATCTGGAAAATATACCAGAAACGCATGAATGAAAAGAGGAAGTATGAGGCTAGCCCACTTCTTTTTGCTGCCACCTTTAGTCACTAGGCTGAATGATAGGAAAGCAGAAGCTAAAACACAGTAAAATCAAATAAAAGACAAAACCTACATGAGGAATTAGGAGACTTCTACTAAAAAGAAAGAGCTTGGGTTTAAAACAAATCATTAGCTATTTTTGAGTGTATTTCTTGATTATTTAGAAAGTCAACATCTCTGAGAAAGCAAAGCAAAGATTGTCAGCTAGAAAACAAGTTAGACTTATTTAAAAGAAAGACAGACTTTCATCAAGTAAAGAGTTTCCATAACCACCTATTTTAAGATGCTGTAAAATGTCATAATTCAGATTAAAAAAAGAATAATGTATCATATTGGAAAGTTTTTTTTTTTTTTTTTTTTTTTCAATTTTGTCTTGTTTTTTGTAGGGGAAAAGGTCATATCTTCCTGCAAGAAAAAAAAAAAAAAAGAAAACCTGGCCAAAGACATACGAACCCTGTTCCATATTGCTATAGCATGGCGCATGAAATACACAGGCTTGAACAAATGAATAAATATTCATCACCTCTACCTTTTTCTTTTTTAGGTGCCTCCTATACTCCTTGATAAGCAGTTCTCTGAATTCACTCCAGACATTACACCAATCATTTTGGCAGCCCATACCAATAATTATGAGATAATAAAACTCTTGGTTCAGAAAGGGGTCTCAGTGCCTCGACCCCATGAAGTCCGCTGTAACTGTGTAGAATGTGTGTCCAGTTCAGACGTGGACAGCCTCCGTCACTCACGCTCCAGACTCAACATCTACAAGGCCTTGGCCAGTCCCTCTCTCATTGCACTGTCAAGTGAAGATCCTTTTCTCACAGCTTTTCAGTTAAGTTGGGAGCTTCAGGAACTGAGCAAGGTGGAAAATGAGTTCAAGTCAGAGTATGAAGAGCTGTCACGGCAGTGCAAACAATTTGCTAAGGACCTACTGGATCAGACGAGGAGTTCCAGAGAACTGGAAATCATTCTTAATTACCGAGATGACAATAGTCTGATAGAAGAACAAAGTGGAAATGATCTTGCAAGACTAAAATTGGCCATTAAATACCGTCAAAAAGAGGTGAGTGTTGCCAGACTTGATCCATCAAAATGCCATAGAATTTAATCACACTGAAGCAAACTGCTACTTGCAGTATTAGTTTTGGGTTTTAGAGCATTTTCTATTCAGCTGTAAGTAGATGACATTTATTGTCTGCCAGGTTAATCATTATGAGTCACATTGAAGAGTGGTAATAAATGGTTTAATAATTGATGTTTTTGGCATCTGTATTAAAATGTACACATTGACTATGGTATAATGAAAAAACTAATGAATTTTAAATATCTCCAGACTGAGATTTCTGGTTCTGCTATTTACAAGTCCTGTAACTTTAGAGGGTCACGGATAGATTTCCTTAAGCTTCAGTATTCTCATCTGCTTAATGGATTTAATATTTATAATATTTGATATATGTATATATAATCAGCCCTCTATGAGTTAACTCATAAACTCTGTATCTGCAGGTTCTGCATCCTTGGATTCAATCAACTGTGGATGGAAAATGCAATATTCATAGGATGTGGAACCTGCAGATATGGAAAGCTGATTTTTCCTATCCATGAGTCCCATAGGGCTAACTGCTGCAGGGCTAGGGCAGCCATGAATTTTGGTAGCCACATGAGATCCTGGAACCAATCCCCCACATACTTGGGAACAACTGTATTTATATAGATATTTGTCTTATAGGTTTTTAGAAAGTGTAAAATACGTGGATATGTGTGAAGACACTCAGTAAATTATATGGTATTGTTTTATTTATATCAATAGCATACATTATCATAAATTATTAATAAAAGAAAAGCCTTTAGTACAATAACAGATGTAAATACTAAAACTTTTCTCACGTCTTGCTCAGTGTTTTGATTTGTCAGGAATAAGAAATCAAAGAAGTTCATCACAAGGAATTAACAAATTTCTTGTAAAATTCCCATAAATTAAGAATGCTCTATTAAATAACAGAATTTCATATCTCTTACCCTTAATCACCCAGCATAATTGGTTTGTGTTTGAGTGGGTTCTCAAAAGAATGTTTACTTCTCTCTGAAGAAAATATTGGTTCTCTATTCACTCTTAAATGATAGTAATTATCTATTCCAGAACAATACTTGCAAATACTATGTAAGATGAAAAAAAGAGAAAAAGTAAAAGACTTCTGAATTTTAAAATCTACTCAGTTTCTTTTGAATTTGGCCTTGACAATCCTATATAAGTTCTGGTTGCTCTGTCTGTTTCTACTCACTAAATACTCAAGGTTTAAGATAACTGAATTTGCTTTCTTGATTTTTTTCCTGTAGTTCTGTGATTAGATAAGCTAATCTAGTTGTGATGGGAGCCTGAAACAAGGTGAAGTGAACAGCTTCTTTAGTATCCATTCCCTCTAACTCTAAAATCACATTTGCTATTTTGAGATCATGTCAGCATTATTAACTAATTTTCTTAGGTTTTTATGTTTTGGACTCAAAGATCTAATACTTTTAAGGAACTAGAATAATTTTATTACACAACAATAAAATACATTGATAAAAAACTTCACATGATCAAAGATGTTCAAAGTGGTAAATGTGAACATAAGAAGTCATTTCAGGCTCTAGACTTGATAAGACATTGAGATATTGATGTAGCCTAAATCTTCTTAAAGGCCCAAATTAGCACAGTAGTATGCTTTGCTTTCTTTAGTTTTTCTTTGGAGAGGGAGCTTTAAATAATTGATATGATGACTGCAAAGATCTTCTCTTATGCTATAGCTGTTTAGTTTTAATATTATCCTACAAATGTTGAATGGAATAAAGTTCCCAAGATGCTCAGTTCACAAAATGAAAGAACACAGAAGCAGCTGCTCTGCTCACCTGTTGCTCTTTAGGTCTCTCTGCAGCCAGTGAATGAACTCAGCTTTATTTTTTGTCTGCCCTCATTTTGGTCATGCCATCAGAGCTGATTTAACATCATCTTTGGCCACAGTAATTTTTGTGAAAGCCTAGGAACAAAATACTCATAAACTCCTTTACCATATCCTCATTACCGAATGTTATCAATGATACTGCACTAACTGAAGCTGCCAAATTCCAGTCAAAGAGTTGTTTGAGATAGAAATTGTAATTTGAATTTCTTGCATATTTATATTTTTACTTACAAATCATTTAATACACTTTGGTCATGCATTCATTTCTTCATTTAACAACTCTTTCAACATATATTTCACAGAGCACATCCCAGGCAATGCCCGGGGCACTTGGGGTTCCACGATGTCAGATCTGTGCTCTCACAGAGCTTATAGTCTATTAGGAAAGACAATAAAACATGGAATAGGTGCTCTCCATTTTGTTCCTGAACTGCTAAAAATGTTCTTCCTCACTAAACATTTTTTTCTTTGCGTATGTTCCTCTGTATATATTATAAATATGAAAAGTGGATTCAATGTCAAAATCTATTAAAAAGCCACAACTCTAGTCTGGTCTTTGGTATGTAAGAAGCAAAGCAATGGAATGCATTTGATAATTTCTAACACTTCTCTCAAGATGTTTGTACTCTTGCTAATATTAGGTTATGGGAGGGTGATATAGCCTAATAATACAAGATAAAAGATAGTCAAAAAACATACAGCATGTAACAAGAAAATAAGAATTAGTGCTATTTTTTAAAAGATACTTTTTTGTAGATATGACGTCTTGTTATGTTGCCCAAGCTGATCGATCTCAAACTCCTGGGTTCAAGTAATCCTCCCAAAAAATAAAGTTTTAAAAGACATTTTATTGGCATTTTTTCCTTTCAAAATGTTTTGAGATTTCAATGGAGAAAAAAATTAAAATTAATTCTTACAGAGTTGTTCTGGAATATATTGCATTTACTATCAAAGAGCATATTTTTCTCAGATTGACAATTTTTCCAAAGTAAAGTAACATTGGATAGCTGATAGCACTATTTTTAAAATACAAGAATAATATTTTACTTTCACGTATATCCTTTAAAATCATAGGTTGTGTTTTACAACATGTATTCTTAGGCTATTCGGAAATTATTGAATTCAAATATTAAAGGTTTTCTAGTAAGATCATGTGCCTTAAATAAAACTCTGCTTTAGCATGTCTTGCTTCATACCTGTCTTATGAAAAGCTCTCCTTGGTTTGGTCTAAACAAGTTTGAAGTTTGTCTTTAGTCCAACTCTCAGAATTTGGAATGCTTTCTCATTAATCTTAATTCACTGGGATAAATCCTCCACCCTCTTTAAAGCTCATCTCACGTCTGGTCTCACCCCGGGAGCATTCTATGAAGCAAGCCCCTCCATAGACTGTTTGATAAATGCCCTTATTATATATACCCTGTATTGCATTATGTTATTACATTTCCATCTCCTCCTTTAAGCGGTGTCAGGAACATATCCATCTTATTCACTAGTCATACCATAGCCCCTGACATACAGAAAGTACTCAGTAATGAATACACTTGAATGAAGTCACAGACGATCTTAGAGCTGGATGGTTCCCTGCATGTTTCTTTGCCTGAATACATTGCAGTGTTTAGGTTAATCTCCTAATAATAGCTTACTTATGAATCAAAATGTTAAAACAATTCATGTTGCCAGGATTTGATTGCAGATTCATTCTGGTACTTCCCTAATCTCATTCAAAGAGAAAGGCCTGTGTTAATTGCATGCCATAGATATTTTTTACATTTTCATTTTATATATTCTTTCTAAGCAGCAGCATTATAGAAAGAATAATTTTCTTATTTCTATTAATTCTAGGCTAATGATGCTATAATTTTATTGATCATATATTAGTGGAAGGCACATCTTGTATCAATTCAAATGAATGTATGTTAGCAACTGGGTTGTTTACATGGTTTATTACATTAAACTTCCAAATACACTTCTGAAGTATGAACTATTTATGGATTTTTTTTCATGAAAAAAATCTGAGTCACAGAGGGTTATATAATGTGCAGTGTGACTCTATTAAATATTGCCGCCAGGTTGCAAATCTAGATCTTAACTACAAAAACTTTGCTCTAACCGTCAAACCATATTGCTTCCACCTGGACAACATTCTGCTGCACATTGGGTAAACCTGAGAAAACTAAAGCTACTAGCCTAGTTTTGTTGAGCACATGAATTTATGACTCAGCTCCCCTGTAACGAAAGCCTTGCATTTCAACTTGAAGTTTCCTTTGTTTTCACATTGTGATGAAGCATTTGATTTCTCCAGAGTGTAAAGCCTACTTTTCCTTTCTTTCTTACTCCACTTTTACATTTCTGTGTCAAACAATAATCTTTCAGGTATCATTCTGCAATGGGACAGGTTTAAGCTTTAAGGTTGCTCCCTTGACCAACCACTCCCATCCCAATGTCAGTCAATCATCTAAATGAATAATATCAAAGGATGCTGGAAAAAAAACCATGTAGTCATACCCTTAAAACTGATTCTTCCCCTGAGTGTAACATAAAGGTGAGGTATGCCTGAGGACATGTCTTAAAGAGCTTGTCCCTTAGTTTCTGGTATAACTTTTGCAGATTCAGAGTCTGTGACAGTTAAAATTACTTCCATGCAGTCATTCCTCTTGCCTAGTATTTGTGAGATCACTAAATGTGAATAAGGAGCTTAATGTATTTGTTAACTATATTTTTACAGCAAAGACCTTCCTTAGTTTTAGTTACCTGATTGACAATATTGTGAGGTAACTAATTAAAAGGCAGAGTGGCCTAGATGTTGAATAACAACAAAAAGCAAGGAAATACATTATTCTGTGTAAAAACATTACAATTCAAACTCTCTATACCTTTTCGAATTAAAGTGAAAAGTAATCTCTACATAGCAAATAGCATAAGATACACACACAAACACATATATTAAATATATATTAATATATATTTAATTTAAATTAATATATATTTAATTAATAATTAATATTAATTATATTATTATATTAATTATATTACTATTATATTAATATTACATATATTTAATTTAAACATAGAAGAAACATAAGGGAATATATATATATGTATATATACTTAAACATAGAAGAAACATAAGGGAAAAGGATATGGTAAATTTTATTGAATCTCATTCAGATAACCCAGTGTGTTAAATTAGAACACCAAACTAAGGAAAAGACATTACCAACTTTACTTATATAAATGATTCAGCTATGAAGGGAACACCATATACACTATGGTGCTTAATTATGTACTATGGTAATTATGCATAAGATACATATATATTATAATTATATAATATATATTATATATAAATAATAATTATATATATTAAGCATAATATAACATATATATGTATCTATTATATCCTGCACATAATATATATATATTATATATTATATAATATATATAACATATATTATATATTATGTAATATATATAACATATATATTATGTAATGTACATATATATATCACATATATATAATTTGCCTTTCCCTTTCATGAATGTATTTCAGCAGCTTTGCAACATTAGCTTAAACTTTGGGCCTAATCTGGGTTTTGTCCTATAAATTAATGGGATTGTTAAAGAAGGAGAAAAATCAGCTTTGACCAGCCCTCTGCTCTAACCTTCTGCTTGTCCAGTCTTGGGGGAATGGAGGAAATATGAAGAGTTCATGTGAATCAGACACTACCCATGGCATGGTAAACTAAATTAATTCTTAATGTTCCAGAATTACAGCTCTTTAAAGCTCTCTTACAACTCTCAAGATTGTTGGTTGTGTTTCTTGATTTATTTAAAACCCCTTGATATGGGAGCAAAAAACAAGACTGCTGTCAGAAAGGAGACATGGGAGGCAGGGAGAATGCAGGGACAGAGTAAACACAAAAGGTGCAGCCTTAATACAACCAAGGGCCTACTTGGGTGAGAGTTGGGGGATATTGCAAGACTGCTAGAGCAGTAAACAACAGATAGAGCAGACATGCAGACTGTGTTTTCTTAAAACTGCCTAGAACCATACTTGTCTGTATATCATGGATTTTCTTTTATAAACTCTTTATTGATAAGTTTATCAATAAGTTCATTGATAACATTTTTAATTCATATTTTATGCAATAAGTCATATAACTCCATTCTTATTAAAATATGAACTTCATATTAAACAACAATCAACAAACAAAGTAAAACACCACTCATGTTCTTTATCTACCCGATATCTACATACCTGAGATCTATAGTAAGATGTCATTTTGTGCTTCTGTTAGTAGTTGAGGGAAAATAACATCTCTCTCTACATATCTTTTATTTTGAAATTACTAACCCTCAAGGTTGTATCCTACCCATCTTTAAAAAAAATCACACAGATATATTAATGATAATGTTGCATCCTTGCTGTCACATAAGGACTTTGGGTTGGTGTTGGGAAACAATGACTCTCTCCTCTTAGATCCTGTGGATTTTGGTGCCTGGTCAGCAGCCATGCTAGACCTTTGCATTTGCTACAAATTTGACACCATAGCTGACCATTGTTAACCACTGACTGTCTTCGAATCTTTCGTTGTTCTCCTTTTTCACTCTTGTTTAATCTGGGATATCTAAAACATACCTTTCATATTTTATTGTGCCTGTAAATGACATACCAGAGTATACATAATTTTGGGGAAAATATCTCATGCTATTAAAATTTTTAAAAATAAGTTTAAAAAATCTCATGCAATGGAGACTTTTTCTCATGGATACCAAGTTAGTTTAGAGACAGAGAGCAAAGAGTACTTCTAGGGAGAAACAGGAGAGAAAACACCATAGTGCATATGGCGTTCCCTTTCATAGCTGAGTCATTTGTGTAAGCAAAGTTGGTAATGCCTTTTCCTTAGTTTGGTTTTCTCATTTAACACACTGTGTTATCTGAATGAGATTCAATAAAATGTACCATGTCCTTTTCCCTTATGTTTCGTCTATGTTTAAACTGCTTTGAAAAGATTCATGTCCTCCGATGTCTACTCAAATACCACTTTCTCTGAGAAAGCTTCCCTTAAATTATATCTAGATTAAAATTAGTTATTGTTTTCCCTTTTGTATGGTGGAAACATTCCTTTATTGCAAATGTTGATTTTTCTTTTCATATTTGTTTTCAGATTTTGCTTCTTCAATTGAACACCTTGCCTTTAATATTAACCTCCTCTAAAACATTACTCACATCACTACTAAAGGTTTTTTGTTTTGTTTTATTTTTTGGAAAGGCAAATCTAGGAAAAAACTTTTCCTGTTATACAATCGAAGATCCCATGCTCAGGAGAAACCCTCAGTTTGGTCATCATAAATTTGGGCACTAGAGCTCTGTGTTAAGCATTGTAATATGTCACATAAAGTCCAACTGCCACAGCACTCTTATGTGGATTCTGCCCAAATCTTCAGTTTTACCTTTCTTAATACCCACCGTCACTGCTTAGAGTCTATATTTAAGCCAAGTGGGAACATTCCTAATATTATTGCAATATTTCCTCTTATAGGACCTTATATTAAGAATCCCTTGACATCTGCCCTATTTATTTGTTCATCTATTGCAATGGGTTTTATCTGGATTATATTAGAGTCACCTGGGAAGTTTTTAAACACTACATTGCTGTGTATATCCCACTTTCAAACCAGTTAAATCAGGACATCTGGATGTTCACCACATTTTTGAAACTTTTTAAGTTTCAAACTCTCCAGGTAATTCCAACGTGTAGTAAAGGTTAAGCACTACTTAAAATTATCGATTATAATTTCGCCTGTGACTCCAAGCTTCTGTAGATTTCCTTGACTTTCTTAGGTACAGAAGAAAATGGTCCCCAACTGTGTCTGATTATCAAAGTCACCCGGGCAGCTTTTATTTCTGCATAGCACCCTGCATGCAGAAATCTGGCTTCAGTAAGTCCTTGCATTCATGGCATTCCACAGAACTTACTTCAAATGTTTCCCATCTTTCTCCTCGCCTCATTGTCCACCCTACCATTTCCTTATTCTATTATGACTTCCCAGAACCAGAAACCATCCTCTCTACCTACTGTACATCCTGCTCATTTCTCAGGACTCTCAGAGCTTTCATTTCTTTATTTCCCCTTTCTGAAAAACGAAAGAGTCTGGTAGGAAATCAATATCCTATTGAAAAGGGAGGAGTAGACCTGGGGAATGGAAAGACAACCAGGCAAGGAATGACTGATGGCTGTTTATTGTACATTGAAGGAAGGGCTCATATATTAACATTTTCCCTTTCCTGGGATAAGTAGCCTGGGGCATAGAGAAATGAAACCTTTCCATCCCTAGTGCATATACCACGGACATATCTTCTTCCATGTAAGTTTCTGATCATCTAAGGGTATAAGAACTGTGGAAAAAGTGTTTTGCTGGTGTATGGTAACTCATCTCTCTGTGGGTGAAATAAAATATTATATTAAAAGCATAAGAGCAGGTTGGTTGTGTGGCTCTTTCTTGAATTCCCAACACTTTGGGAGGCTGAGGCAAGGCAGATCACTTGAGCTTTGGAGTTGGAGACCAGCTTGGGCAACATAGCAAAATTCCATCTCTACAAAGAAGAAAAAATTAGCTTGGCATGGTGGCATGTGCATGTAGTCCCAGCTACTCAGAAGGCTGAGGTGGGAGGATCACCTGAAGCCAGGCAGGCTGAAGCTGCAGTGAGCCAAGATTGTATTAGTGCACTCCAGCCTGAGTGAAAGAATGAGACCCTGTCAAATCATATAGATAGATATAGATGATTGATTGATGATAGATAGATAGATAGATAGATAGATAGATAGATAGATAGATAGGGTCTATGAATTGGATAGAATGCTCTTTCCTGCTCCTAACCAAGGATGTAATGTTGGACATATTATCGTTGGCACTTCTATTTTCTCTTCCCTAAAATAGGTTGCCTTGCAAAGATGAAACATACTAATGCAAGTACAGAGATTAGCATATTTCCTGGCATATTTGCTCATGAAAGAGTGGCCATTATTATCACTTATTATTATTATATTATTTGCTATTATCAGTTATTATTACTATTTTTACAGACAAAAATATGCTGCAAAATACATGATTCCACTATATATTATGCAGCAGAAAGTGTAGGAAAGGGCTGGCTCCATAATTGAACATTTTAATATTTGTTGTAAACATTTATCTGTTTCTTATGGGCAGATTGCTTGAGCTCAGGAATTTGAGACCAGCCTGGGCAACACAGTGCAAGCTTGTCTCTACAAAAAAGATAAAAAAATTATGGTGTGTGTCTATTGTCCCAGCTACTCAGGAGCCTGAGATGGGAGGATCACTTGAGCCCAGGAGGTTGAGGCTGCAGTGAACCATGATTGAGCCACTCTACTCCAGTCTGGGTGACAGTGAGACCCTGTCTCTTTAAAAAAAAAAAAAAAAAAAAAAAAAGTTTGTTCCTCTTAAGTCTATTGGTATAATCAGTACTCCAAACTATTTATATTTAGATATACATTGTCACCAAAAAAGTATACTATATAAATGTATCCCAGCCCCCTAGCAATTCGTCCCATTATAGGCGTTCAAAGCAACTTACATTGTATACTGTATAGTTGATATTAACTTGCCCATCTGAATTGCATTTTAAAATATATTCTAGGCATTGGTTATGCATGCCCTTTGAACCTGACTGCTACACCTCAGAATCTCAGCTATACTCATAGAAAGGATTTGCATACATGAGACTATACTGAGCGATATGAATAATTGTGAGACCTGTAGAAAAGAGATACAAAGCAGAATTCCTGTAGCTTAGTTTTCTCTCCTGCTGTTCTGTAGGGCATGCTCAATGACAAATTGCTGAGCCTCTGCCTCTCTCTTCTCCATGCTTGTGCACACACTTGCTGTTGCTAGGCAGAGGCAACATGGATCATAGAATCCCTAATGCTCCACCCCAGCCCCCTCCTAGGGACCAAACCTTTCAGTTCCTGCCACTCTGTAATGGCAGATGCAAATGCCTGTTGAGGACTTGTCAGACTGGCTCACGGAACTATGACAAGTCATTAAGCATTTAATTTCACACTAGGTTTTTCAAGCTTGGAATTCAATCCCCCTGAGTTTCTTTACAGCTAATTAAGTTACATGTAACCACTGTCTTCTAATTCATATCTGAAAGTGTATTTTTTCCCCACAGTTAAATTTGAAATTGTGTGTGTCCAAAACATTGTACAAATATATCCTTTTACACAGCACTGTTTAAGAAGTGACAAGTGTGCCTTATAAAACATAAAACAGCAAATTTGGCTTTAAGTTAGATAAAAAAACTTTTCTTTGATATTGCTTTAAATAAATATTTTAAAAATTTATTTTCAAAGAAGTGTACTCTTCTATTCACCTGAGAAGATGTTTATAAGCAGCTCTTTATAATACAGCTTTCATTTGGCACAAACAAGAATCAAAAACATTAGGCTAATGATAATATCTTTGATAAACGGCATTATGTATTGGATACCTTCCCTTGGCCCTCAAATGAATTGCTTTTCGGTATAAAACTGATACTTCTGACTATGATGATTGACAAGAAAGTGCTAGCAATAAGATCATCAGGTTTCCATTAGGAGAACACTTTCTCTTGCTTCTGTTGTGCAAATGTTCAAATTTATACAGGGTTAGTTTATCTTAGGTCATTATTTTGTTACCCATATTTTCTCTGTCACTCATCACAAAACACAATTAAGAATTGCCAGTTTTTAAAGTTATGGGCTTAACAGCTTATTCCATTCAACATGTTTCCTGGAAAAATATAGAAAGCCAATAGATTGTGTTTTGGAAATTTATGAAACTGAAACGTTACAGTTCTCAAGAAACTTTTGTTATCATTTGTTGGTTCTGAGACATAAACCCATGCTTCAGTTTATCCTCCTCATAAATTATGCATATGGGAGGGAACATTTTTACTTATTCTTCACCCTCATTAATCTTTGACCCTGTTAGGCATAGTCATAATTTTTCTAAATAGAGGTTAATTATTTTATGTTTGAATTTTCAGAAACAAAGACATACAGTAAAACTCTCTAGAATTGACAATGCCTGTGCTATAATTTGGCAATTCTTGATTCTGAAGCTGTGTGTTTACAGGTAGCTTCCAGGTGAGATAGAACAGGGAAAGCAATCACATAGCCTTATGGTTCTTGTATCACACCCTATTCCCTTTCTCCTTCTGAGCATTAGGGAACATGGGGTGGCATGCTGTCTGCATGCACAGAAAGAGCAAATTAAGCCCATCCTCCATGGTTCCTTGCTGACTCCCTTCTTGTTGGTAAAGTCTGCTTTAAAAAAATTCTTCACAACACTGATACAGTGTGAAATGATGGATGTTGCTGTTGTTATTTTTCACAGCACTGATACAGTGTCAAATGATGGACGTTGTTATTTTTTTCCACACCCTTATCTATGAACACTGATTTTCCCAGGCAGCTCTGGGACATGTAGCCCTGAAACCTCTTTTTACCCTTTTCTTGATATTCCTCTTTTTATCTTATTAATTGCCAATTAATAATTGTACTTATTCCTGGGGTACATAGTGATGTTTTGATACAGAGGAGGTATAGTGCTCAACTCAGGCTAATTAGCATATCCACCATTTCAACACCTGGTCCTTCTTTTTGACCACTGGAGTGAAGTTGGAAATCTTGTTGGCAGCTAAGACAGAGAGGTGTGAGGAGGCTAACAGAGGAGACTGGAGCTCCCACCACAGAGATCTTATCTCTGTCTCTAAATGCAATTCTACAAACGGTGTCCTTTTGGTGCCAAAGACTGAGAATAGCAAAATGAGAAGACAGCAAGCCCTAGGCTAAGTTTGAATTTCTTTCGAAAGTATCCTAAAACCTGGAATTTTGCTCTTGCCTAGATAATAAAATATAATTTCCAAGAGCCACCTTATTGAAGCCCAGGAAAATATTTCTAACTGTGTCTAAGATTTTATGGAAGACTTTCTGGAATAAAAAACACCTTAATTGAGTTTCAGTGGAAAATGAGGATTTATTCAGGCAAAGAAGTTAGAAAAAGGCATATGGGGAAGAAATACTCTGTGCAGATTCATTGAGGCAAAGAAGAGCATGGAACATGGAGGCACCTTCAGTGACCTTTCTGTTCTCATTCCAACCCATGGCCCTCTACCATTGCTTTCTCTCTGCTGGGCAAGTGGGTATGGCTCCTCTGTTGGGTCTCAGCTCATGTTATCACCTTCTCAGTGAAGACTTCCAGAACACCCAATCTCATTAGTATCCTTTTTTCTCATCCATTATTCTCTTTTATATCACAGTTTTATTATCTTTGTGGCCTTTATCAAAATCCAAATTAATTTTATTTATGTGTGTGTTTATTTATTATCTATCTTCCTCCACCTGTATCTAAGTATCACCTTATCTGGTTTATTAGTCCAATTTCAGTGCCCAAAACAGTGCTTAGGATAGAGTAAGTGCAAAATAAATAATCATAAATTAGGGTGGGCAGAAGCTAAAATTAGGGAAAAAACACAAAGAGTAGGTTATAAAGACCTAGGATCAGCAACATCAAGGAACCTAGTTTTTATAAAATACTGTGATAATCATTATTAAATATGTAGATCAATATTATCTTTATTATTTTTTGAAACTCCTATTCCTCAAAGAGGAAGTCATTGTCTTTAAGTCTGGTCCTTCTATCATCTCTATTAAAGTGGAAGGCACTCCTAGTTACTCATGTTAGAAATCTGAGAGTCATCCTCGATCATTTTATATCCATCATCTCCAAAAGCCTGATGGGTTAGATGAGAAATGTATGCAAATGCAGAGGTGCTGGCTAATTTCTTTTCTCTTGAATCAGAGCCTGCCTTGGCTACCTGCCTACCCATAGAATGCAACAGAAGTGACTTTATTCTTAGGCTCACTGTTTTAGGGACTGGGTCTCACTGTCTTGCAAGCTGGACTGCAGTGGTGCAGTCTTGGTTCCTTACAAGCTCCACCTCCTGGGCTCAAGTGATCCTCCCACCTCAGCCTCCCAAGTAGCTGGAACCACAGGTACATGCAACCACACCCTGCTAATTTTTGTATCTTTATAAAGACAGGGTTTTGCCATGTTGCCCAGGCTGGTCTGAAGCTCCTGAGCTCAAGCAATCTACCCACCTTGGCCTCCCAAAATGTTGGGAATACAACATGATGATCTTATTGCTAGCACTTTCTTGTCAATCATCATAGTCAGAAGTATCAGTTTTATACTGAAAAGCAATTCATCTGAGGGCCAAGGGAAGACTGCTTTGACTATTTGGGCCGTATTTTTGTTTGTTTGTTTGTTTGTTTCCCAATAATTTTACAATTGCTTTTTCAAATTTTGTGAATAATGACATTAGTAATTGAATTTGTAGTTACTTCAGGCAGTATGGTCATTTTTAATGATATTAATTCTTCTGATCTATGAATATGGCATGTTTTTCCGTGTGTTTATGTCATGTACTATTTATTTCATCAGTGTTTTGTAGTTTTCCTTGTGAAAATCTTTCATCTCCATGGTTAAATATATTCCTAGGTGGTTTTATTTTTGTACCTTTTGAAATGAAATTGACTTCTTGATTTTGTTCTCAGCTAGATTGTTACTGGTGCATAGAAATGCTACTGATTTTTGTACGTTGACTTTGTATATTCTGAAACTTCGTTGAATTTATTTATTCAAATCTAAGAGGATTTTTTGGTGGAGCCTTTATAGTATTCTAGCTTTAAGGCATGTCATCAGTGAACAGGGTTTCACTGGAAACCTGCATAGTCCCAGGGGATTAGCTAGTGTCTTTCTCTGTCATAGTCTTTCTGAGTGGCCAACCTCTGACTACTGTGCTTTTGTTTTGTTCTTAATTTTTGTGTTGTGGTAAAATATACAAAATATAAAATTGACTGTCTTAGCTATTTTATTTGTGTAGTTCAGTGACATTAATTACATTCATATTGTGTAACCATCACCATCATCCACTCTAGAATTGCTTTTTCTTGCAAAACTGGAGGGAAGGGAAACTGAGAAGTTAGTGTTTAATGAATATAGATATTCAGTCTCTGGAATCTACCATTCTAGTTTCTGCCTTTATTATTTTGATTAGTTACCTAATATAAATGGAATTATAGATTTGCCTTTGTCTGATTGGCTTATTTTACTTAGCCTAATGTCCTCAAAGTTCATCTATGTTGTAACAAATGCCAGATTTTTCCTTTTTTTTTTTTTAGGCTAAACAATATTCCATTGTGTGGAAATACACACACACACACATATACATATATATATATATATACACACACACATACATATATATATATATATATATGTATGTAAATATATCACATTTGCCTATCCCTTCATCCACTGAAGGACACTTAGGTTGGTTACTTCCACATTTCAGCTACTGTGATAACACTGCTATTGAAATGAGAATACAAATATTCTTCAACACCCTACTTTCAATTTTTTAAGGCATACCCCCAGAAGTGTAACTTCTGAATCATATGGTGATTGTATTTTTTTAATTTTTGAGAAACTTCCATAAGTGTTTTTCACAGTGGCTTTACCATTTTACATTCCCACTAACACTGTGTGAGGGTTCCAGTTTCTCCACATCCTCACCTACAATTGTCCTCTATTTCTTTACTTAAAGGAAAATTATTCTGTCTGTTCTTGATAGTGTTTATTGAAATCTCTATTATTGTAGAATTTTTTATTTCTACCTGGAATTCTGTCAAAAATTGTTTGATATATTTTCATGAACTATGTCAATGTTCATAATAACTGTATCTTTTGTAATAAACCTTTTATTAATATATAATGTACCTTTTGCCACCTTTTCGATTTCAAATCTATTTTGTCTGATATTCATATCGCCACCCTTTCTCCCTTTTGATTACCATTTGCATGTCATAGCCTTTTTTATTCTTTCACTTTCAAACTATTTGTGTCTTTGAATTTAAGGTGAGTCTCTTGTAGAAAGCATATAGTTGAATCATGTCTTATTCATTCCATCAATTCCTGTCTTTTGAGTTGGAGAGTTTAATCCATTTACATTTAAAGTTATTGCTGATAAAGGGATACTTGCTTCTGTCATTTTGCCATGTTTGTGTTTATTTCCTGCATTACTGTCTTCTTTTATATATAGCTGTTTTTTTTTTTGTAATTACCTTCTCATTTTCTTTTGTGTTTATTCCATAGTTATATTCTTTATGGTTACCATGGGGATTATATTTAATGTTCTAATGTTATAACATTCTAATTTGAATTCACACCATCTTAACTTCAATATCATACAAAAATACAGTTTCTTTTTAGTTCCATCTCCATGCTTTTCAGTGGTTGATGTCACAAAATTCTATCTTTATATATTATATGTGAGACATAAATGAATGATTTTTAAATTCATTTGTCTCTTAAATTACGCAGAAAACAAAATGTGGAGTTATAAACCAAATAACAATAATGCTAACTTTGTAGTTATCTACATATTCACTTTTAGTGTGATCTTTATTTTCTCATACAGCTTTGTGCTACTGTCTAATGTCCTTTCATTTCAAACCGCAGAACTTAATTTAGCACTTCTTTCAGAGCTGGTCTAGAATGTTCTAAGTGCAATTTTGCTAGATACAGGAGTTTTTTTTATCTAAACTGCTTTCTTGAGGTATGATTGACATGTACAAAGCTATATATATATATACTTAATGTATATAACTCAATGATTGTTGGTGGGTTTTTTGTTTCAGCCCCAGAATTTCTTTTTTGTTTCTTTTTAAAATTTTTAAATACATTAAACTATCAGCTTTCTGCCTTCTGGCATCTAAAGTTTCTGATGAGAAATCTGTTGATCATCTTATTCAGGATTCCTTGTATAATGAGTCTCTTCTTTCATACTGCCTTCAAGATTCTCCCGATCTTTGTCTTTGATAATTGTATTACAATGTGTCTTGGTGTAGATCTCTTTGAGATTATAATACTTGGAGCTCACTGAGCTTCTTAGATGTTTATAGTAATTTTCATCAGCTTTGGGGAAATGTTGGCCATTATTTCCTCAAATATTCTCTCTGCCTCCTTCTCTCTTCTTCTGAACTACTTAGACTGTGATCACTGTTGTTCTTTTTTTATTTCCTCTGTTCCTCAGACTAGACAATTTCAATTGTCCAATCTTCAAGTTCACTAATTTTTTCTTCTGTATGCCCAAATCTGCTTTTGAATCTGCTGAGTGTTTTTCATTTCAGCTCCAGAATTTTACTTTTGTTTCTAGGTGTTTAAATTCTTTATTGATACTTCCTTTTTGTTCATATATAATTTTCTTGAATTTCTCCTTTAGTTCTTTAAGCACCTTCAAGACAGTTGTTTTAAACTCTTTGGGGTATCTGCCATCAAGTATTTCTCAGGGACAATTTCTATTGGTTTACAGTTAATGTTTTCTCCATCTATAATTCATTCATTCAGGCATTCACCAATCCAGCCTTTCAAGCACTTATTCCAAAAGAAATTATTCAACAAAAAATTATTGAATGCTTCTATATTCTAGACATTATCAAATTAACTTTGTTTGAAAAAGTAAAGCCTCAGTTGGAATTTTGGGCCTTGCCAGAAATGTGTGAAAGAACCTCTTGGAACAAATACATGATCACTTTATACTCACAATAATGTTACCAACTACTTAGATTGCTTGGCCTAATAAAATCCTCATTATGGATGTGGAGGATTAAAGAAAACAAAACAAACAAACAAAAAAAACCCACTTACATAGTGTTTTTCTGATTTCAGGAAATATTTACTAATCCTTCTTTCCTAGAACTTCATAATTACAATAAAAAATCATCATAATATGATAATGTAAATACTTGAGAATTACAGGAGACCTAACTACAAGCTCCATGTATACAATTAAAATAATTTAAATGCATGAAATAATAAAAATTATAGACACTTCTAATTCATTCCTCAAGTTGGGAATTAATGTTGAATGTATTAAGGGAAATAGTCCCAGATGTTTGCCTATGTACACCTCCAGAAACCCATATCCCCATCCACATTCACAAAAAAACACACCTACACACTTATGGACCCACATACTCATTGTCACACCCACAGTTTTAAATTGTATATATAAATAAGATTATGTTATGTATATGGCTATGTTATTTTTTCCTTTGAAAAATATGTCCTAGAGATTTTTAAAATACCAATAATTACATATTTACTTTATTATTTTGAAGTAATACATGGAATTCATAAATAATGGATGAATCATTATTTATATAACTAATCCCTAGTTTTTAGACATTTAAGTTTTCCCAATTTTTCCTATCATAAATGAGGCTTCAGTAAACTTTCTTGTAAAAGCATCTTTGCATTTATAAGCCAGTTTGTCTGCAGGATAGATTTTTTAGAATGGAATAGTTGCATCAAAATAGGTATTTTTTATACAATTTTATAGTCCTAATTTTTTCCATGTTAAAAAGATAATAGCCAGGTGTGGTGGCTCACATCTGTAATCCCAGTACTTTGGGAGCCTGAGACAGAGGATCACTTGAGCTTAGGAGTTCAAGACCAGCCTGGGCAACATAGCAAGATCTCATCTTCTCTACAAAGGAATTTTTTAAAATTAGCTGGGCATCATAGTGTGTGCCTGTAGTCCAAGCTACTCTGAAGGCTGAGGCAGAGGCTAGCTTAAGCTCAAGAGATAAAAGCTGCAATGAGCTGTGATAGCACCACTGTACTCCACCTGGACAACAGAGTAACTCTGAAAAAAACAAAAACTCGGTAATTTACATCCCCACCAACAGTGGGTATCAATAGTATCAAGTTTTCTTCACACCTATCAGAATAGTAATTTTTTAAAAAAATTTACCAATCTAATAAGAGGAACAAAATATTAGCTTAATGAATAACATAATATATATATTTTTTTTTCATTAGCCATTGGGAGTTTTGAGTTGCTTTGTATGATCATATCTTTTGTCTATTTTTCTATTGGATTAGGTGTTGTTCTCATTGTTTTGTAGACAATCCTTATATAGTATGAATATCAATACTTTGCTTATGTATTATAGACTTTTTGTATGTTTTTTTGTTTGGGTGTACAACATTGTACACTTTTCTGTGTTCAAACCTATTAATCATATGCTTTTGTTATTTTTAAATATCTCTCTTTTTTATAACGGGCCTCCCTAAAGACAAGATTATAAAGATGTTCTCCGATATTTCCCCGTGTGTGTGCATATGTGCCTTTGTGTGTTTATATGTTTGAGAGAGGGAGAGAGCGAGAATCTTGCCACTATGTATTTTTATGGGACTTATTTGGTGCTAACTCAAGTGTCATAGCTCCCATTAAGTACTAGTCAACCCTTCCTCCCCACCCCCTGTATAAAATATCCCTTCTATATACACCCATATTACCCTGTGCTTATCTTTCTGATTCTCCATCCAAATATTTCACATTTACTGATTTGCATTTTTACTTCCTCAGTGCAAGATTCTTGAATATAGGGATTCTGTCTTAGTCATGTTTATCTTTTTTCTCATACAATAATTGCAATAATAGTAAGTATGTATTTACAAATTAACATTCAAACTAAAAAAAAAATACTTGTTACTTGATCTTAATTCATGTATTTATTGCTTATGTGTGTAGAAATAAACTAAATATTTTGAAACCTAAATGCTACTTCCCCATTTCCTTGGGTACTGTCTGAAATGAACAGAAACATCTTGTCTACGAAAGAATTATAGAAAACAAGATATTTGATACCCCTGAGAGTTAAAACTTAAAAATAATTCAAGTGTTTATTCTTCTAGTGTGCTGTTAAAAAGGCTGACCATTCAGCAGTTGGATTAAATGGACCTTTCAAATACCTCATAAGGGATGTTTACCAGTATGGAGTCAGTGAACACAACAAATTTGAATGCTCCGATTACATCCCATTTAACCTAATCAAACCTTTTTTTTTTTTTCCTGCCAAATTATAGAATTAATCAAGCCATTAGTGCAAGAGTCTCTTTTAAAAACTTTTCTTTTTTTTTTATGCTTTAGGTTCTGGGGTATGAGGGCAGAACGTGCAGGTTTGTTACATAGGTATACATGTGCCATGGTTGTTTGCTGCATCCATCACCCCATCATCTACATTAAATATATCTCCTAATGCTATCCGTCCCCTAGCCCCCAACCCCCTACTATCCCTCTCCTAGGCCCCCAGCCCCCAACAGGCTCTAGTGTGTGATGTTCCCCTCCCTGTGTCCATGTGTTCTCATTGTTCTATACCCACTTATGAGAGAGAATGCGCGGCGTTTAGTTTTGTGTTCTTGTGTCAGTTTGCTGAGAAGGATGGTTTCCAGCTTTATCCATGACCCTGCAAAGGACATTGACTCATCCTTTTTTATGAGCACATAGTATTCCACGGTGTATATGTGCCAAATTTTCTTTATCCAGTCTATCACTGATAGACATTTGGGTTGGTTCCAAGTCTTTGCTATTATGAACAGTGCTGCAATAAACATAGGTGTGCATATGCCTTTATAATAGAATGATTTATAATCCTTTGATTATATACCCAGTAATGGGATTGCTGGGCCAAATGGTATTTCTAGTTCTAGATCCTAGAGGAATCACCACAGTGTTCCTTTTCATATGTGATGGATTTGACTCCAGTCTGTCAAACCATTGAACACCCAAGCTGATTGGGCTGATGTGGCTAGCTAGTCAGGGAAGAGTAAAATATAATAGAAAGTATCCCAACAGCAAAACATACCTGGGTCTAAACCACTTATCTGAGAGTTAGCTGTGTAACTTTGAACAAAATATTTTACCTTCCTCAGTCTCTACTTCTTTATGTATGAAATAGACATTTTATTCTTACCTTTTACATACATCCACATGTTCCTTCTGAAATTGTTACATCAAAGAGTTTAATCTATAATCTTCTACCACAATATCTGAATAAATGCTAATATAATAGTGATAATTCTTGAATAAGATTTTTCTGCCTGAAGAGGGATGAATTAAAATAGGCCACAGGTGTGGTGGCTCATACCTGTAATCTCAGCATTTTGGGAGGCCAAGATGGGAGGATCACATGACCAGCAGGAGCAGGACTTCAAGACCAGCAAGAGCAGCATAGCAAAACTCCATGTACATATCTATAAAAATATTTTTAAAAGCAAAAAAAAAAAAAAATAGCCTATAAATCACATTGCTCTTACAGTAGGAGACTGAAATATAAAATAATAAAATAAAATTTATTTAAATAAAATTCATTGGAAATGTCTGTATTCTGTGTTATTTATAAATGAGTCAGTTTAAATATAAAGTTAAATAATCTTTGAAAATTTAGTTCCATTTTTCAAAAGTAAAATTACAAGGTTTGCAATGTTCAGCCATATCTAACTATCTGATTGGCTCCTTATTCTAGACTGCTTTATAACATTCATGGATACATAGTAGGGCCAAGTGCAATGGGCAGAAACTCCTTTGTAATATCCTACTAAATATGACATAGTATAAACCCCAATATATCCTCTTTGAAAGCTCTAGATTTTAACAATAATGCTGAAATATATTTTGAATGTCACTTCACAACATCCCTTAGGAATACTTTTATTAACAATCTTTTGCATTTCAAGAAATGACTTACTGGACAAGTGTTTTGAAATTAAAAATATGATAAATAATAAAATAAATTGAGCTTACTATTGTATTTGCTAACTTTTTCAAGACATTATTGGATAAAAGAACTTAGCAAAACTAGAGGGTTTCTTTTTTCAATCTTTTAGCAGTGGACAACTATTTTCTAACTAAGCACCTTAGGATAAATGGAATGGTGCAGGCTATAAATGAAGAAGATCCTTCTCCTTTCTTTACTGTAATAGAACTATTCATAGGCTGACTCTTGGGAAGCTTTGTGTATAGTCTGTGATGTTAGAAAGAAGCAGCTATTTGTTTAGAACATGTCTCCTAATAGTCCTTTTCTTCAAATTCTTCCAAGTACTTATAATAAATATTTTGCTAGGCAGTGGCAAACATTTTTACACCAGCATATGAGTCTGTTATCACTGACATACCATGTGTTTAAAGATTAGACTCCACCAATTGTTCAGTTGCATAAATATCCTGAGCTGTGTCTCTGTATATTATTAAATATCCCTAAAGAATTGAAAATGAAGTATATTCAGAATGTACCCAAGTAAAACTCCTGCTAACAAAATAGGAAATATGTGTTCAAATGAAAAATAAAAAATAAATATACTCCTGAGTAAAAATCGTATAATAGTACAAGTGCGAAAGATTAGTTTTGTTAATATTTAGGCGTATCTGTCATTATCTGAGGTATTGAGAAATAAATGTTTATTTGTAAAACCCTTAAATACTGATTATCTTTAAATTTGTAAACTTTATACTGCTAGCTTTCTATATAAAAATATCTAGTACAAAAAAATAAAATGACTATTTAAAATGTTCTCATTAGATAACTCAGAATACCCATTTCAATGTAGAAAAAAATAATTCTAGTAAAAAGCAAAATAATAATAATAACCTCATTGCTCAGTTTCTCATGTCCAAAACAAAAGACTGACTCAGGCTTCCCATTACTAGAAATGGCAAGTATCTGGCATTCTCTTTCATTCTAGGATGTGCACTAGATAGCTATACCATTTTACCTTATATTTTAGTGGTTGCTATCAGAATTTCAATATATACATTTATTAGTTTTCATTGCTCCTGTAACAGATTTTTGCATAGTGGCTCAAAACAACACAACCTTTATTATTCTATAGGTCAGTATACCAAAAATATAATGCAAGTCTCAGTGAGCTAAAATTGAGATCTTGGCATGGTTGCATTTCTTCTGGAAGCTCAGGGAAGAATCATTTTCCTTGCCCTTTCCATCTTCTCCTCTTTCTCTATTTTTAAAGCTAGCAATAGTAGCAGGTTGAGTCCTACTCAGCGGCATCATTTCAGCCTCCTCCTGCCTCCTTCTTCCATCTTTTAAGAAGGCTTCTGACTACACTGAGTAGTATAGATAATCCAGAATAATTTTTCTATTTTAATGTTAGCTGATTAGCAATCTTAATTCCATCTGCAATCTTCATTCCCACTTGCCATGTAACATATCCACATAAACATCTTCAGGGAGGGCATTATTCTGTCTGCCACAGTACCCTCAATTTTTCAGTCTACCTGGAGTTCATATTGTATACTTCATGTAATATGTAGAAGCTTTGCCACAGAAAAGGCCAATTTACCCCACCTTGCTGTTCTTTATGCTGTAGTTGAAATATACATTCCATACACTATAAATATCACAAGATAATATCTTAATTTTTGCTTTACACATTGATATGTGTGTAAATAACAGAAAAATGTTTTTAAATAATAAATTATCCTTTATATACCTATGTATTTGCCTTTTCTAATGTTCTACATTCCTTCCTGATCTGAGTTTTTTTGTTGTTGTTGTTCCAGTATCATTGCCTTTAAACCAGAAGAGACCTCTTTAGCATGTCTTTTAGCACATGTCTATTGACAACAAATATTTTTAGTGTGCTTTTATCTGAAAATGTCTTTGTTTTACCTTCATTCTTTTTTTCTTCTTTTTATGAGACACGGTCTCACTTTGTTGCCCATGGCTAGAGTGGAGTAGCATGATCACAACTCACTGCAGCCTCAACCTCCCAGACTCAGGTGATTCTCCCACCACAGCCTCCAAAGTAGCTGGGACTACAGGCATGTCCCACTCATCTCCATTCTTGAAGAATATTTTCATTCAGTATAAAATTTTGGATTGACAGTTTTTTGTCTTTCACTATCAATCTTTTAAAGATATTGCCCCATTCCCTTCTGGGAGCTACAACTTCTGATGATATGTCAGCAATAATTTTAATTTGTGTTATCCTGCATATAATATGCCATTTTCTCAGACTGCTTTTATAATTTTTTCTTGTTTGTTTAGAAGTTTGACTATCATGTGTTCTGGCATAGTTTTCTTCATTGTTACTCTGTTTGAGGTTTTCCTGAGCTTCTTGTATCTGTAAGTTTATATATTTCACCAATTTGGAGGAAACTTTATGCCATTATCTTTTCAAATATTCTTTTCCTGACTCATTCTCTTTCTGTTATTCTTCTGAGACTTCAAATACACCTTTTGATATCATTCCACAGATACTTAAGGTTCTATTAGCTTATTTTAATATTTATTTCTCTTTTACTTAGATTGGATAATTTCTGTTGATCAGTGTTTGGCTTGACTTTCTCTTTCCTCTGTCATATCCATTCTGCTGTTAAGCTCTATCAGTAATATTTTCATATTTTAGATACTTTATTTTCAGTTCTGGGCTTTCCAATTTGCTCTTTTATAGTTTCTATTTCTCTGCTGAGACTTATGTTTTCATTTATTATGACTATATTATTTTTTTCTTTGCCTTCTTGAGCTTAGTTATAATAACTGCTCTAACGTCTGTCTGCTAAATCCATTATCTGGGTCATCTTGAAGTCAGTCTTCATTGATTGTCTTTTCTCTTGAGAATGGATCAATTTTTCTGCTTCTTTCTAGAAGAAATTTTGCATTGTACCTTGGATGTTTTATGTTGTGGAGACTCTAAATTCTGTTGTAATCATCTAAAGTTTTGTCTGTATGTGTGTGTGTTGTAGTTTAAGGCCAGTATATCTCAGTTCAGTTCTTCTCTAGAACCGTTTAGCTAGACTATCTGCAGTCTGCCCTACACATGCATGGCTTAGGGTTCTGCACAGAATTTGGGAATCTTTTCTCTCACTCCGTCTTTTATGGAATTCTCTCTTCATTTTCCAGAAGTTGTGGTTGCCCTGAATACTGTCATATATTTTTGTACACCATTATTATTTATATTTTCAGAGTTCCTGCCTCTCCACAATGTACCACAGTGGTAGCCTGTCCTCAGGCTAATAGCCATACACAAACAAGCAAATAAGTAAATAAGGAACTCATTAGACTGGTCCCTCCTTCCAAGATTTTACTCTTTTCCAGACTGTTTTTTTTTTTTTTTTCATTTCCATTATTAAGGGGTAGTTTTTCACTGTATTTTCTTCAAAGTTATAGTTGTTCCTTTCAGGAGGGGTTGGTCTATATGTCAGTTCCCTAGGGCTTCCATAAGAAGGTAACACAGACTGGGTAGCTTAAACAACAGAATTTTTTTTTTTCCTCGCAGCTCTAGAGGCTAGAAGACTGAGAGCAACACATAGACAGGGGTGGATTTTTCTGAGACCTCTCTCTCTGGCTTGGAGATAACTGTCTTCTTTCTGTGTTTACACCTGGTCTTCCCTCTATATTTCATTTTAACTTAATTACCTCTTAAAGATTTTATCTCTAAATACTGTCACATTCTGAGGTTCTGGGGTTAGGGCTTATACATACTAATCTTGAATAAAGGACACAATTGAGAGGATAACAGCTCATAAAGAAATGTTTCAGCCACACCACATCAGACAGGCCCATTCAGTATACATTCTAGACCCACATTGCTAATAAACTCATGTTGGTGTGTAAAATACAACCTAGTCCATTCCTCTTACTACCAAGTAGCCAATATCATTTAAAATGTAGACTTAAAAACTATAAATTTCTAAAGTAGAAATAGTGCTCTATTCTAAAACTATTTTCTGATATCATCATCTATTAGCTGTTCAATCTTTGTGAAAAGCTTTGGTATAAATCTCTCAATCAATATAATTCACTGAGAATTATATTACCAATTTTTTAAATTGTTCTTGTACCTATTTCTCTCCCTTACAACTCCCTGTAAAATGTTGTAGGTATTGTCATGGAAATAAGTTACTACATTCCGGGCAGCGTCACTTCAAATGTTTTTGTTTTCCACCTACATGTGTTATTACACTCTTACAGTAGGTCTCCAGATCAAAGAGTGTATGTTTGGTTATATAAACATGTATTCAGTCTATGCTATTTTACCACCATCCCCTCCAGACTTCTTAGTCTCCTATATCAAACATGATAAAAAAAATAATACTTTAAGAACTCAGATGTACCCAAGAGAAGCAGCTATGAGGAAAATAAACTCACAAAGGACAATTTAAAAATAAAAATGTTTTTTTCCAGCTTCCTAGTTTAAAAATACCATGCTCGTTGAGACTTGTAATGATTAAAAATAACCCTTAAGTAGAGAGAGAGTTTTTTTAAGATCTGTTTATCTGAAATTTTGTGTTAAAAATATTTAAGAATCAACATTCATATTTCAGCAGTAATGTCTTTTATGTCCTCAGAGTGACCTCCCCTCCCACCACATACACAAAGTACTAGCCACTTCCTCAAGATACTATGTAGGTTCAGAGTTCAACTTTATTTTGAAAAAGAATAACTCAGTCTAGAAGTTTTCTTATACAAAACTTGACTAGAAATTCAAAGCCAGTGCTCTGTTCATGAGCTAGCCCATATTTGCAAATGTATGGTGAAGAAACCATTGCTAATGAAATGTTGGTATGAAATAGAAGTGCAAATTCAAGAGAATAGTTTTAATTTACTTATAATGTTAGGATTCATAATTCTCCTCTAAAAGAAGTTACCTCATCTTTAATTAATTTGTTCGTCTTCTTATAATTCCTTTATATTTTAGTACGTAGAACTTTTTTAGACCTTGAAGGGTAAGATGATTGCCAAAGCATTACTCCATCTAAGAAACTATACAGGAGGTCACGCCAACAACACATAACAAATTAAGGTATGTTTTAAACAATATTTTATCTCTGCTTTTGATTTACAGTAAGGAGAAAAAAATGCACATTTCTCTTAGTCTGTAAAAAATACAAACACTCAAAAATAACATATTAAATTCTAACACAGTTGTATCAGGTCTTGAGGCTCTTAAACAGGACATGCAAAATGTTCATGTGTAAAAAATTAGTAGAAAGCCTTAGGTACGCCTTGGCTCCTAAAATGGAGTGGGGCATTAAGGCACATTCCCACGGTTTCTCTGAGTCACTTTGCTGTATCTGTCATAGGTTGGCAGGGACAGTTCCTAGCAAGCAATTCAAACCTCCATATACAGTTACAAGAGGAGAGAGATAGACAGTTTTTAATACATGCCAATTCCGGATAATGACCAAGATCACATTTCAACTGGCAGATTTCCCAAGTGTCTTATCTAACCAAACAACCTATGATGTTATGATCTAGTGAAGAATAATTCCTTATGAGGTCAGATGTGGTGTCCAGAAAAAGCAATGTATGACTGAACTTTGTGAACCCACTTTTCTCACTGTAGTTGCAAGTAGATATAGCAATATTTGCAAATTGCATTAAGCTGTGTAATATCTTCAATGCAAGTATGTACATTGGGATGGGAGGGCAGGAAGAAGGAAAGAACTAATAATATTTTTGCACCTGGTACTGTGATAAGCTCTCGACATACTTTATCTCATTTTATTCTTCCCCAGAAGGCAGCTATTTTTACAATCTGCATTTTAAAGACAGGTCTTTCTGGCTCTGGAATCTGGACACTTCATATAATACATGCTTTCTCTATAAAACACAAAGTACCCTTATTTATTTACTACCATTCAATCTAAGCAAAGATGCATTACTTTGTTGATTTCTCTGGTTTCCTACAGGTCTATATGTTGACACAGAGACATGCATGTCTGGCCTGCAAGTGGCATGTTGCTCTTGGCTTTCGCAACATCAGGTGGCTCATACTATACCTTCCAGCCATATAGAGCCTAAGATTCCAGGAATAAGAAAGGTGGACAAGTCTGGAAGGTGGGCCTAGACAAGTGCTTTCAGCTCTCTTTAGACCATGAGGCTCCTGCAAATTCTTGAGAACACTCTGAACTATTCTAAGAAAGGTGAAATAAGTATCTCATTGCTTTCATTAATTTATTTATGTACACACATAGGCATACATGCCATTATTTAGTCTTCATTAAACAAATATTACTGTGCACCTATATGTATTAGGAATTGTTAGGGATTGGTAATGCTGAGGTGAATAAGTAGAGTTTTTGCCTTTGTGTAACTAGCAGTCAAGTGGGAGAGATTAATATAAAAAATGGCTCAAATTAAAGTATTAGCGCAGTCTTTGGAAAGCATTATGAAGAACATATGGAGCAATGTAACAATGCCAGAGGGAATCTGAACCAGGAAGACTGAAGAGGAGAAAAAAAGAAGTAAAGGAGTGTGAGGGTTTACAAATAGTATTATAGACAAAGGAAGCATCACGCGGGTGATACTTCGATAGCAGAAATCAGTGAGACTGGAGCACAGAGAGCAAGGCCAGTGGATGAGCTAACCCTAGAGAGTGGTAGGCAGAGGTGAGATCGAGTGTGTCCTCTTTAAGAACTTTAGTTTTTATCCTAAGTGCCTAAAGAAGCTTGTAAAAGATTTTATGCTGCTAAGTGTCATAATTAAATTTGTGTTTTGAGAAGATCAGCTTAGGTGTTGTGTTTAGAATAGCATGGGACAAGTAACTGAAATGTGTCAGATAAGAAATAGGCCTAGCACAGTGGCTCACACCTGTAATCTCAGTGCTTTGGGAGGCCTAGGTGAACGGATCACCTGAGGTCAGGAGTTTGAGACCAATCTGTCCAACATGATGAAACCCTATCTCTAACAAAAATACAAAAATTAGGCATGTACCTGTAGTCCCAACTACTCAGAAGGCTGAGGCAGAAGAATTGCTTCAACCCAGGAGGCAGAGGTTGCAGTGAGCCAAGATCATACCAATGCACTCCAGCCTGGGCGACAGAGCAAGACAGGAAAGAAAGAGAGAGCGTGAAAGACAGAGAGAGAAAAAAGAAAGAAAGAGAGAAGAGAAAGAGAGAGAGAAAGAAAGAAAAAATGAAAGAGAGAAAGAAAAATGATGGTAGCTTGGGTGGCAGTAATGAGAATAGAGAGAGAAACAGAGGATATAGGAAAAGTCATGTGAAATAAAGGAAGGGAATGCATAGGGATAAACCTAGGCAAGTCCTGTATAAAAGTTGAAATAGAAGCAAAGAACACACAGATTCTTACTAAAAAGATGGCCACTTCTTGGTCACTATGTGCATGGCCTCTTCTTCTTTCTCTTATAGCAGGGAACATAGCTTTATCAGTCCTTAGGATCAATAAGTAATTCCTTTACTTGACCCTCTAGATTAAAAACTAAACTACAAAACAAAACATCCATGGATTTTTTGAGGGAGGTAAGAGTATACCCTCTCCTTTTCTTTTCCGTTTGTATATTCAGATCACTATCATGATCCTATGTAAAATTCCTCTTGTTCCTCAGTTTTTTTTTAACACTGAGACATTCTTTCAATTCCCTTTACAAAACACCAACTAAGACATGGAAGACGAGAGTGGAAACACTTATCTCTCTTCAAAGGACTATGTTGGTTATTCAGATAATGAGATTCTGTCTACAACAGTTCCAGGGACTCCATAAGATTAGAAGAAAGAAAAGAAAGGCTGTTAAGTAAAGAGCCAGTATTTTAGAACTGGAAGTTTAGCTTTTATTTCGTGCAACCTTTAGAGGCTGATTAAACCAGAATTAGTTATTTTATGCCTTTTATTATCTATATAAAAGAATGTGAAATGGTATGTGGTCATGTAAGTAATACAGCTCATTTCCAAAATCTGTAATTACTGAATTAGAATTATAGTTACATAATCTTTAAATAATTTGGGGGTTCACTTCATCCCAAAGCTTCTCTCCCTCACTCAGGAATGCCCAATCAATACCACACGTATAAGGAGCTAACTCTGCTTCTGCTGCTAGTTTTGTGTCCCTGGAAACTCATCTGGCCTCCTTGGTCTTCAGTTTCCTTGTTGAAAAATGAAAAGGTGATGCTTGATGATTTTTGAAGTGCCTTGTACTTCTAGCTTTCTAAGAACAACAAATCTTGGTTAGCCTGAAATAGGGGATGCTTGTGTGAGCATGTGTATGTTTTGTTTATCCAACTTTTCCCAGTCATGTGCATCTTCAATGTTGGAAGTCAACCTCACGCATGTCTTTCTCTTTTGAGGAACAAATATAAATACGTAACAAGCAAGTCATTTGCAGTGTTAAGATCTCAGGTACATGAGATGTTTGCTAATAAGTAGGTTATATTTTTGCCCCTCCCCCCGCCCCCGCCATCTATTTCAGCCTCTCACCCTTCTCTAGACATGCTTTTGCCAGGCTGTTAAGTTTTACAAAGCTCCTTTGGCAGAACCTCTCTCAAGCCAACCCACTAGTGAAATGCTCCCACATAAAAACTGACCAATTCTCCCATGCTCTTTAAGATAATATTAGCAAGGAGGAAAGTAATCAGATTTGCTATTCAAAAATACGCCATACAGAGATGCTACTGACTGATAAACTGAACTACTTCAGTCCTATCTATTTTTCAAAATAGAAACTATTAACACCAGTGACAGCTTATTGATAGTGTGACAATGAAAAAATAACGTGGAACTAGGTATCATTGTCTAGGCAGGATTATCTGCTTCCAAAGTCCATCCTTGGAACAGAAATCTGTGACTGGACATCCCATTTCCAAAGTCTTCCATATCCCCATTACTTAATCTTCTTTTAACACTTTAAAAGGGACTATATAAGTGAGAGAAAGGAATGCAAATCCCCTGTACTATGTAGCATTGGGGAGTAGTGAAAGGCAGTGTGGGATCATCAGTTGACTGCCTGCTTGTCAATCTTTGGAGAGAAGGACAGTCAAGGACATAACTACAAACACTATCTTCTGGAACAGACCTATTACTAACAGCCACTGAAACAACAAAATTACCGTTCCCCACATTCAGTACTCAGTAGCCATCTTGAGAGTTCTTTTGAAATTTCTAAAGATATCCATCATCTATGACTTGAACAACACTTGGACTGTCTTTTTTAATATAGTAGCCACTAGCCACATGAGGCAGTTAAGCACTCAAAATATAGTTTGTCAAAACGGAAATATGCTTAAAGTGTAAAATACACACCAGATTTCAAAGGCCTGGTACAAAAAGGAAAGGAAAAGAATGCCAAATATCTCATTAATAAATGTTTATGTTGCTTATATCCTATGAGATGATTTTAGATATGTTAGATATGTTATTTTAGATATGATTTTAGATAGAGGATTGGAACAGGTTACTTTTAATAATTTTAATAATGGATTTTAACATATCTGGAGAGAGATCCAAGATGGCTGATCACTAGCAGCTTGGTATTGCAGCTCCCACTGAAAGAGCAGAGAACGAGAGGACGCCACACTTTCAAATCAATTTTTGTTGCTCACGCACCAGGAGATTCCCAGCAGAGGAGGCCCACGTGTCACCAGCGCGACTCTTGAGGCCGGTGAAGCGGTTTTGCCACTGCCTGGTGTGGCGGTTTTTGGTGCAGGGTCAGAAAAGCACCATCAATCTTAAAGCCGCTGTTTTGGCCGGCGCAGTGGCTTGCTCAGATTCTAGCGCTGGGAATCAACAAGTTGGACGTCCATTCAGAAACCCAACTATAAAGACGGTAATTATAAAGACCACAGATGGATAAATTTATAACGAAGGGAAGAAACCAGCCTAAAAAGGCTGAGAATACCCAAAATCAGAATGCCTCCCCCTCTACAGGAGATCACAGTTCCTCATCAGCAACAGAACAAGGCCTGATGGAGAAAGACTGTGTTCCATTAGCAGAAGCTGGCTTTAAAAAGCAGATGATAAGAAACTTCTGGGAATTAAAAGAACCTGTTCTAACCCAATGCAAAGAAACTAAGAACTTTGAAAAAAGGTTGGACGAAATGTTAATGATAACACACAATTTAGAGAGGCATATAAGTGAATTAATGGAGCTGAAAAATACAACACGAGAACTTCACGAACTATGCACGAGTTTTAACAGCCGAATTCATCAAGCAGAAGAAAAGATATCAGAGGTCGAAGACCAACTTCATGAAATAAAACAAAAAGACAAGATTAGAGAAAAAATGATAAAAAAGAACGAGCAAAGTCTCCAAGAAATATGGGACTATGTGAAAAGACCTAATCTACGTTTGATAGGTGTGCCTGAATGTGACGAAGAGAATCAATCCAAGCTGGAAAATACGCTTCAGGATATTATTCAGGCCAACCTAGCAAGGCAGGACAATATTCAACTCCAGGAAATACAGAGAACACCACAAAAATATTCCTCAAGAAGACCAACCTCAAGGCACATAATCGCCAGATTCACTAGGGTTGAAATGAAAGAGAAAATTCTGAGGGCAGTCAGAGAGAAAGGTCAGGTTACCCACAAAGGGAAGCCCATCAGACTCACAGCAGATCTCTTAGCAGAAACCCTACAAGACAGAAGAGAGTGGGGGCCAATATTCAATATCCTTAAAGAAAAGAACTTTCAACCCAGAATTTTACATCCAGCCAAACTAAGTTTCATAAGCGAAGGAAAAATAAAATCTTTTGTGAACAAGCAAGTACTCAGAGATTTCATCACCACCAGGCCTGCTTTACAAGAGCTTCTGAAAGAACCACTACAAATAGAAAGGAACAACCAGTATCAGCCTTTCTAAAAAATACCAAAAAATAAAGAACATCAACATAATTAAGAAATTGCATCAACTAATGGGCAAAACAGCCAGCTAACATTAAATGACAGTATCAAACACACATATATAGACCCATTGGTATGCTACATCCAGATCCATCTCACATGCAAGGATACACGAAGACTCAAAACAAAGGGATGGAGAAAAATTTACCAACCAAATGGAGAGCTAAAATAAATAAACAGAAAGCAGGAGTTGCAATTTTTGCTGATAAAATAGATTTCAAAGCAACAAAGATCAAAAGAAGCAAAGAAAGATATTACATAAAGATAAAAGGATCAATGTAACAAGAAGAGCTAAAGATCCTAAACATATATGCACCCAATACAGAAATACCCAGATATATAAGACTTATAAAGAGACTTGGACTCCCACACAATAATAGCGGGAGACTTCAACATCAATATTAGATAGATCAATGAGACAGAAAGTTGACATCGATATTTAGGACTTGAACTCAGAATCGGAACAAGTAGACTTAATTAACATTCATAGAACTCTCCACTTTAAATACACAAAATATACACTCTTATCAGTACTACATCACACGTATTTACAGGTTTAAATGAAATATTGGTTGGCTGCTTGTTAATTATTTTCTTCCCTCATTTTTTTTTTATGTCTCTATTATTAAACACAATTACAGGCATACCCAGTTTTAGACTGCATTCTAGCCTGGGCAATAAAGCAACACCCCTGTTCTCTCTCCCTCTTCCTCTTCCTCTTTCTTCCTTTCCTTTATTCTTTTTCTTTATCTTTTTCTTTCTTTCTCTTGTTCTTCCTCTAAAAAAAACAATCAAAGTGGACTTTGAATTTATTCACATTTGGGTCATTCATTTATTTTAGGAGCATGGGGAAAAAAAGATTAAATGTAACAGAATTCAGGAATCTTTAAACTAGAATCATGGATTTGTTTATTCCATAACTAATTAATAAATTACTTAACCATGAATACAGTTAAGATCTGATTGTCACAATATTTGTATCATACTTTTTTTCTTATACTTTAAGTTCTGGGGTACATGTGCAGATCGTGCAGGTTACACAGGTATACCTATGTATACATACACCACGTGCCATCGTGGTGGTGTGCTGCATCCATCACCCTGTCATCTACATTAGGTATTTCTCCTAATGTTATCCCTCCCCAATCCTCTCAACCCCTGCTATTCCTCCCCTAGCCCCCCAACCCCCAGGCCACAGTGGGGGATGTTCCCCTTCCTGCGTCCAGTGTTCTCATTATTCAACACCCACTTATGAGTGAGAACATGCGGTGTTTGGCTTTCTGTTCTTGTGTCAGTTTGCTGAGAATGATGGTTTTCAGTTTCATCCATGTTCGTGCAAAGCACATGAATTCATCTTTTTTAATGGCTGCATAGTATCCCATGGTGTATATGTGCCACATTTTCTTTATCCAGTCTATCACTGATGGGCATTTGGAATGGTTTCAAGTCTTTGCTATTGTGAAAGTGCCGCAATAAACATACAAGTGCATGCATCTTTATAACAGACTGATTTACAATCCTTTGGGTATATACCCCCCCCAATATGGGATTGCTGGGTCATTTTCAAGGCACTATCACTGCTTATACCATAAACCCTTAGAAAGTGTTGCAGAGAAGTTCTGTTTGAAATGGCCATTTCTATGATCATCTACTTAATATAATGTTAAAATAATTCATGGGATACATTATCTTTACACTCTGTTCCAAAAAGTTATTTGTGAATTTGTACAATGCAAACAAAAGGAAGCTTCAAAATGGACAGCAACAATAGACCTCTAGTATAAAAACACAAATATTTTAACAAAAAGATATGTAGTGCTATTTTATCTAAACACATTCTATGTGACCTTTTAGAACACTGACTTAAGAATTAATATATTAACCAGCAGACTTTGTTTGGTGGTTACTTTGTGAAGATTTTTTAATGAAATTTCATTTTAGAGTGCAAAATCAACTTTTGCCTGGTATAAGAGAGAATATGTAATTACAAGTTTTACAGCATCATATAGGCCCTAGAAGCTTACTTCTCAATTTCTTTGATATAAAAGCAATAGTATTTCTATTCAAAAAATCTTTGCTTTTATTTACTTTTTTTCCTTTCCTAATTGAAAATCTATAACTGATAAAATCCATGGCCAGTTATCTCGTCATACAGATTTTAGACCTTAGAGACAAGACAGATTCAAGACCCATAAACAAGATCAGTCATCAGCTAACAGTTTTTTAACAGAATAAGGGATATATCATGTGTTTGGAAGTAGAAAGTATGCATGTAGTAATGTATTTTGCTAGGAAACAATCATGTGATACTTTATATTAATATTTCTAAGCTACATCTTTCTCTTTGATGTGAAACCAACAATTTCCATACCAAAGTTATAAAATGTATTCAACCATAGTTGAAAAATAAACAGAAATGAGATAATTTCATCAAGTACTTTTTCTATGTGGTGGAGGTAGTAACACCCTCTCAAAATCTAAAAAATTTAAACAACTCTTTTTAAAACGAAGGACTAGAAACCGAAAATAAAGTTTTGTGCATTTCTCGGTTCACTTTATTCTTCATACTCTGCCTATTAAAACAATGGCACAGCCAATATTTATTTTGTTGCTACTTCAAGCCTTATGCTTAAGCCGGGGATTATTGATTAATCTCTTACTGTTTACATAAACCAAGAGAGGTGAAGTCTGACAATCCAATAAAGACTGTTGCTACTTCAAGCCTTATGCTTAAGCCGAGGATCATTGATTAATCTCTTAATGTTTGCATAAACCAAGAGAGGTGAAGTCTGACAAACACGGACGACAGGCCGACAGCTGCCCCTACAGCACCGTGTACCTCTCGCCACCCGCGGAGACCAGCTGGAGAAGGACCAATTCTGACTCTGCCCTGCACCAGAGCACAATGACGCCCACGCAGCCAGAATCCTTTACCAGTGGGTCCCAGAACGTGCACCAGAAAAGAGTCTTACTGATAACAGTCCCGGGAATGGAAGAGACCATATCAGAGGCAGACAAAAACCTTTCCAAGCAAGCGTGGGATACCAAGAAGACCGGGTCCAGGCCCAAATCCTGTGAGGTCCCCGGAATCAACATCTTCCTATCAGCCAACCAGGAAAACACTACAGCCCTGATCCCCGCCACCCACAACACTGGGGCTCCCTCCCCGCTCCCTACCCTGCTGGACCCCGAGGAGCCCACCTTCCCCGCGCTGAGCAGCTCCAGCAGCACTGGCAACCTCGCGGCCAACCTGACGCACCTGGGCATCCGCGGCGCCGGCCAGGGGATGAGAACACCTGGGTCCTCTCCACAGCACCGCCTACCCGGCGTTAGCACCCTGTCCCTGAGCACAGAGACGAGGCATCAACAGGCGTCGCCCACCCTGTCCCCGCTGTCACCCATCATCACTCTGCTGGAGCAGTTCAGCATGATGGAGAACGCCATCAGCTCCAGCAGCCGGCACAGCCCCGGCTCCACTCTCAACTACTTGCAGGCGGCCATGATGGGCCTCACCGGCAGCCACGGGAGCCTACCGGACTCGCAGCAGCTGCGCTATGCCAGCCACAGTGGCCTCCCCAACATCATCCTCACAGTGACAGGAAAGTCCCTCCCCAGCCTCTCTGAAGAACTGACCAGCTCTCTGGCCGGGGTCGGCGACGTCAGCTTCGACTCCGACAGCCAGTTTCCCGGGGATGAACCCAAGATCCACCCCCTGACCCTCGACGGACTGCACATGCTCAACGACCCCGGCCTGGTTCTGGCCGACCCAGCCACCGACGACACCTTCCGGATGGACCGCCTGTGAGCGGGCACGCCCGGCACCCTGCCGCTCAGCAGTCCCGACGGCGCCTCCCCAGCGGAGGGGCGCGCATGGTCCGCCAGCGCTGTAGGCCGCGGTGCATCTTCCGACTGTTTGTCCAGCTCTCACTGCCTTCCTCGGTTCCGGGTTCCCCAAGCCATCCGACACCCCCAGCCAGTGGTCAGATAGAGAGTGCGCCCCACACGCCGCCCCAGAGAGGAGGCGCTAGAGCACAGGGCAGACGCAAAGTGAAATAAACACGATTTTGACGGCAAAAAAAAAGAGAAAAAAGTTAAAAAGCAATAATTAACTTGGAACAGAATTAAAGCAAATAGGTTTTTTTTCCTGTATTTCATGGTCATGTTTATTTGCTGAGAAAATAGTATTCTTCCTTATGCTTCAGACAGACTATTAAAACCAGTAATATTATATAATGTGCTTTATATATTTGACTTCTTTGGCAAAGAATAATTTATTGCTTATGTGTTTTTTTTGTTTGTTTTATATTTGTTTTGTTTTATTTTGTCATCTGCCCTTTGTATAGGCAGAGTCTCTCCTTCCATGGTATGTAGCAGTCTTAAAGCCATAAAATAACATAGGCACAATTTTGATAGCAGTAGGTAAAATTTGTTTCTCTACTGTCACTAGTCATATATTTATTCATTTATTCTTAAAATTTTCTCAAAAATATTCCTTGGGCCGGAAATTCTGAATGGAATTTTAGATGCAGAGATAAATAATATTAAATTGGAATGCGAATATACAAATATGTAAATAGCTATGATGTTATATAATGTGGTCCATCTCATAATACATGCACATATAAAGAAAACCCATCACTGTGAAGGGTGTTTCTGAAGTCTTATTCAGAATGAGAGCCACTGGACAGAGAAGAGGGCAGAGTAGTGATTGGACTGGTTAAATAAGGAAGGGAAAGTGTTGGGGACAAGGGACTACTGGAGTTTTGAATGTGTGCATGAAGGAGGAAAGGTAAGTAATGAAAGAGAATGACATTTATCATTCCCTATCTGTTTGAAATACAAAAATTGTGCCCTTCCCTTTAAAGTAGTACTTCTACAATTATTGTTGATTGTCAGTACTGTTATTGTTAAATATTAATTCTATACTTTTCACTATTACAGCGATATATTTTATGCTTGGTTAATATCCTTCCAATGTGAATGACAGTTTCTTATGATGTTTTGGATTTTCTTAAAATCTGGGTATAGAACAGAAATCTGAATGCTGACAACATTTAGTACCAGAAGTTATCATTAGCTCTTAAATAATGAGTAAGTGTCCCCATTCCTCAACTCAAAAAAATTCTCAATCTTTAAATACTATTTCTTAAGGCTAATACTGCAGTGATATAGTGAGGAACTGCCTTAAATATAATTCCTCAAGTTCATACCCAGTGTTTTTCTGCCTCTACACTCTCCTTGGGTAGAAAACTCTGTCTTCTACTTAGCTTCTGTTAGAGGTAGGCATTTCTTTCTCTGGGAAGACCTATAACTTGTACAGATATGACAGAAGATTATTGTGATAAAAATTAAATAATGAGAATATGTAAATCACAGGAAAGTATGTCATAAAGGATCCTCTAGTCCTTTCTAAATGAGAAACCCATCTTTAACCTGCTGAGAAGGTAGAAATTAGTTAGATGTTGTGTATGTATATGGAGACAGAAAAAGGAAGTATCTTTGCCACTTTTTGGAACTTTCACCTTTTTACTTTCAACTAATGGAATAAATGATTTGCTGGAAATTAAGATGTTTAACTTAAATTATGTAGTTACACATATACATAATTTTAGAATATATACATATATAAATAACTTTAGACTATTGTTCACTGTTCTTAAATTCTAAGGGTAGCTATGAAAACATTCCCTATTGTGACTTTTGAATTCCTTTGAGATCAGGGAAATAGGTACCTAGAGAAATGTCCAGAATACATATCATGGTCTTACTGAAATTAGGAAAGGAAAAAATGTTCACACTGTCTTCCGCTTTCAACAATGTTTTCAGTAAAGTAAATTTATCCTGACAGAAATATAAGTAAATATTTTGACTATATTTAGCATATGTATGATACACCAAAAATTGCATTGTAAAGTTTGGAGGTGGTTAAATAGCTACTCACATTTGGCAATAATATGTCTAGATGATATGAAGCAGATAGGTTCTGCTTGCTATCAAATGGACTTTCCAGCAGTAGAGAAGAACTTAGCAAGAAATTCTTGAGCATTTTTAAATCTCCTTACCGCTTTTATTTATTTCCACTGAAACTCTTGGTACAAAAAGAAGAGAGGCATTTTGTTTAATTAGGATTAAATTTATTATTGCTAAGATTTTAATTCTACTTACTATCAAGTATGGAGGCCTGTTTTCTGTTTGAACTAAGAAATACAATCTGTATTTTAGGACAAAAAGAGTGCTGGCCTTGAAGCTGGAGGACATGAGGACTGTTAATTTTTCCTCCTCCCCTAGTCAGTACAGGTCAAGTGACTCAGATCAAAGACATCCAAGAAGATGTCTAAGGTGAACAGGCGCAAAGCCTTCAGTTTTGGGACCTAACTCTCTGGCATTCACTGCCTTTTATCATTTCTTAAGTGAAAATAAAAGAGTAAGATGAATCAGTTAGCTGTAATTTTGTATGAATTCTTTCATCTCCTTATCACACCATTCCTAGCTAATATAAGGAATTCTAGAAACATAGTCTTGGTTCCACTGCAAGGAAAGTAGATATGAAATTCTGGGTACCCAAGAATAGCAAGAGGATTAAGAGTCACTGGATTACTGTCTGTCTATAGGGCTGCCTGAATCATACTGTGGTAGTCATGGTAGTGGTAGGAAGGAGTTGGAATGGATATTGGTATTGACATAGGAAACTTATAATACTGAACTTTTTCTATATAAGAGGCTTGTTTTAGAATTTGTCTTGGATTTTGTAATCAGATTGTATGTACATAACTAACTACTAAACACCCACTCATGTCTTGTGACGGTCATATTTAAAGATAATTATTGGAAGCCTTTTAGAGAGTCCCTAAATTACAGATTGTATTGCAGAAGCTTATAACTTAGTGAAATGGAGTTTGAGGATATATTTACTTCTTGGAACAGAGTGATACTGAGTATTGAGATTTTCTACTCAAAACGTACAAGATACTTTATTCTATTCATATATGTTATATGATATATATTCATGGCAGCGTAAGAAAATAAAACTTTGAATCTACTTTTGAAGTGTTTCAAATTTTATGTGAGTATTGAATAATACTCTATAGAGGCTAAGAGTTATAAAAAATAATAGTTTTATATGTGTATTTTTAACATCCATATATTCCTGCATAAGTCAAATGTTGATATTTCTTCCCAATGTTTAGACATCATTAATAGAATATTAATATTAATATTAATGATATTTTATATCAAGGACACAGATTCTTTAATACTGGCTTGTCTTTTTTTAGAAACCATATTTTTTTCATTAGACATGCATGTTTGTTTACACAAGAAAAGCAAGGTGAGGGAAAATATAATTATTATCTTTTAAACAATATCAAGAGGACTGAAGAATATGGAAGACCAGATTTGCCACTTTCCGGGTCTTGCCCTTCTTTTATCAATTCCTATATAAAAAAAACACATTACTCTGAAATGTATTTCCTTGGCAACTATTTAAATTACTCTGACTTTCTGCTACTTGTAAAGATACACTTTCCAAGAAAAACTTGATTTTTAATAGTTTCTAAGCACTGACTTCTAACCTGGACCGAGGCAACCTTCTTACCCTACCCTCAAGCAACACAGTGGATCTCCTGGGAAGCTGCCTGGACTATTTCACATTATGTTAAGGAGAGGCAGAAGAAGCTAATTATGTGTGTAACTTCTAGAAATAGGCACAAGAATATAAAGCGTCCTTATTGTTGAGGTTACTGACTTCAACCAGGGTTTTCTGTGGAACTTACGTGAGCAGTTAATGCCTGACTAAATAGACCCATAAGCCTTTTGCTATGTTGAGCAGTTAATTCAGTTAAGTAAATAGTCATTGACATCTCAGTGCCAGATACTAGTGCTAGGGATGAAGTGATTAAAAGTGACAGACCTTCCCGCCTCCCCTCTCTCGCTGCTAACAGCATATGCGTCCTCCCAGCTCTGCCTTTGCTTCAACTGCTATGCGGGCTTGTACGGCGTCCGCCTAGGTCTGCGGGTTGTGCTTCCGGTACGAAGGTCAGGGACAAGATGGTGCAGGTGTCTCCGCTTATCAAGCTCGGCCGCTGCTCCTTCTTGTTCCTCGGCATGGCCTCCAGAGCCACGCACTACAGTTACCTAAAACCTCGGGCAGAAGAGGAGAGGAGGATAGCGGCAGAGGAGAAGCAGCAGCAGGATGAACTGAAACGGATTGCCAAAGAATTGGCAGAAGCCCAAGAGGACACCATATTAAAGTGAGTGACCCTCCCAGCCCCTCTTTGGAGCAGCAGCGGATGAATAAAGCTTCCTGTGTTGTAGGATTGAAAAAAAAAAAGTGACAGACCTTCTTCGAACGTCTCATTATAATTCCTAAATATAATGCTGAAGATATAGGGGATAGGAGCAATTGTAAATGTATGTTTAATGCACAAAAAGAGTACTTGGAACAATTGACTCTGGAAGTAACGAGGAGAATGTGAAGCTGAGTTGAAAGACCTATAGGAACTCATTATGAAAAGTCAGGAGATGGACAATTACAGGCCAATGTAACAGTGTATTATATACAAACCTGTAACAGTAAGGAAGGCCCAGGCATGGTTAAAGCACTCTGAGTGGTTTGTACGCCTGAAGTGTAACCATGCAGGGCTAAGGGAAGGCCGAGAGGTTGTGGTAAAGTAACTACCTGGAACTCTTTCCTGGGGACTGCGAAATAGTTCAGAGTTTTAAATAAGAAAGATGCAGGTAAATACGCATGCTGGAATGCCCACCGTCTCAGCAGAACGGTGAGTGGGTTAGGAGAGGAACGCAAAGGCTGATTTGAATTAGGCCTAGAGTCATGCATATGATTTTCTTTTTGAAAAAGAGACTTATTTCTTTTTATAATTAAATAAAAACTGCATATATTTATGGTTTACAATGATATTTCGAAATATGCATACATTGTGGAATGGCTAAATTGAGCTAATTAACATATGTATTACCTCATATCCTTATTTATTTTTGTGGTGATAACACTTAAAATATACTCTCAGTGATCTTTAAGACTATAATACATTGTTATTAACTATAGTCACCACATTATACAACAAATCTCTTAAACTTATTCTTTTTTTTTTTTTTTTTTTTAGAGACGGGGTTTCGCTCTTTTTACCCAGGCTGGAGTGCAATGGCGCGATCTCGGCTCACCGCAACCTCCGCCTCCTGGGTTCAGGCAATTCTCCTGCCTCAGCCTCCTGAGTAGCTGGGATTACAGGCACGCGCCACCATGCCCAGCTAATTTTTTGTAGTTTTTAGTAGAGACGGGGTTTCACCGTGTTGACCAGGATGGTCTCGATCTCTTGACCTCGTGATCCACCCGCCTCGGCCTTAAACTTATTCTTATCTAACTGAAATGTTGCACCCTTTGGCCAACATCTTCCCCAACCTTGCCCACACCATCCCACCCCTGGTAATCATTATTCTACTCTCTGTATCTGTAAATTCACACTTTTAAGATTCCAAATATTAGTGAGATCATGCTATAATTGTATTTCTGTATCTGGCTTATTTCACTTAACATAATGTCCTTTAGTTTTATCCATGTTGTCTTGAATGACAGAAATTCTTTCTTTTCATAAGGCTTAATAATATTCTAGTGTGTATCTATATCACAGTTTCTTTATCCTTTGATACACTGATAGGCACTTAAGTTGATTTCATATCTTGATTATTGTGAATAGTGCTGCCAAAAACACGGAAGTGCAGATATCTCTTGGACATAATGATTTCATTTCTTACAGATATATGCCCAGTAAGTGGGATTGCTGGACCATATGGTAGTTCTATTTTTATTTTTTAGGACCCTCCATACTATTTTCCATAATGACTGTACTAATTTAAACTTCCATGCATCTGATGTTTCGTTATGATGATATTACATGATAACTAAGGGGGAATATTGAGATAAAATAAGGAGATGAATACAAGAGACAGTTAAGAGACTGACTTCATAATATTGGCAACAGATTGGAGGTTGATTAAACCTCAATGTGCTTGTCATACTAGCAAAAGAGGAACAGACTTGTTTTATTTATTATTTTTGTTTTTGATTCTTTTTTTGAGACAAAGTATTGTTCTGTTGCACAGGCTGGAGTGCACTGGCATGATCTCAGCTCGCTACAACCTCTGCCTCCCAGGTTCAAGCTATTTCTGGCTAATTTTTGTATTTTTAGTACAGACAGGGTCTCACCATTTTGGTCAGGCTGGTCTCGAACTCCTGACCTCAAGTAACCTGCCTGCCTTGACCTCCCAAAGTGCTGGGATTATAGGCGGGAGCCACCGTGCCCAGCCAGACTTATTTTATAACAACTTTATTGAAGTAAAATTGGCATGCAATTAACTGCACGTATTCCAAGTGAACACTTTGGTAAGGTTTAGTAAAATGTATATACCTGTGAAAACATAACCAAATTAAAATAGAGAACACATCCATCACCACTACAGGTTACCGTCTGCTCTTTTATAATTCTTCCCTGAACCCTCCCCATGCCCCCATTTATTTTCTAGAGTTTGTGTAAATGGAATTATACAGTACATGTCCTATTTTTCCATTGGCTTCTTTCATTTTGCATAATTTTTAAAATATTCAACCATGTGTGTATATCAGTACAACAGCTCATTCCTTTTCATTGCTGACTAATCTATTATATGAACATACCATATTATGCTTATCCATTCATGGGTTGGTGGGCATTTGTGTTGTTCCAGTTTGAGTCTATTACAAAAAAGCTCCTATGATATTTATAATCAAATCTTTGTATGTACATATGCTCTATTTTCTTTTGGATAAATGCCAAAAATAAGAATGGTAGCATCATTGGTAGATGAATATTTAATTTAAAACCAAAGCAAACAAAACTGCAAACTTTTCTTTAAAAAGGCTCACTATCTATATTTTGTTGTTCAATATATGAATGTTTAAGTGTCTGCAAATATATATCAACATATGTTTTGATTTGTTGTTTTTTTTTTAATTTTAGACGTTCTAATAGGTATGCAGTGATATCTCATTGTGCCTTTGATTTGCATTTCCCTAATGTCCAATGGATGTTGAGCATCTTTTCATGTGTCTATTTGCCATCTATATATCTTTTGATGCTATCTCTTCAAATTTTGGTCCCCATTTTGTATTTGAGTATTTTTGTTTCCTCATTATTATATTTGGATAATTATATTTGGTTGGGGAGAAGATGAGTTACGTCATACAGTGGGTTTTTCTTTCTTTCTTTTTAATGGCAGGAACTCTGTAAGTCTTATGCTATGAGTGGATGGAGAAGAGTTCATGTTTCATCTATATAGATGTTAGATGTTGTGCCGCTTATCAACACAATGCACTCAGATGGGTAAATAGTGTTATGGTCCAAAACGTTAATTAAATTGTGAACTTACTGAATTTTATGTATGTGTGTGCTTTCAAGTGACAGTTTTCCAAAATAAGAGATATGTGGATAATTTAACCTTAGGAAAGTGATGAAACCAAGCACAACTATACTAGTCACAGTTTTTCTTATATTGGAGAGTCCGAGTACATACAACTACCACCTACCAGATGTTTTCTCTCAGATAATCCTTATACACATATTTCTTCTGTATCCTTGGAATTCTTTACTAAGGTTACAGTACTAGACTACATCAAAGCTTTATGATCCTTCTTTTTTCCAGCCTTCAATTTTTTCCATTATATTGCATAAAAGCCCTACCGTCACAAGATGACAATCATATACTAGTTGCTTAATTCCTCTTTTGTCTAAGCAATGTAATGTTTTATTCTATTTAAAATATACAAGTCTTCAGAAAGCTCTTAGGAAGATTTAATTGTAACAGAAGACTGATATGGGAAATGGTTTTAGATATATGACTTTTTATGTACCTTTTAAAATTGCCTTTTATATATGTAGCTGTCTGCCTATGTGTAGGGTCCTCTCATTTCACAATGTTATTGATACTTTTCTCTTCCTTATTTCTTTTATTTATAGCCATTTATTATCAATCCTTGTGACATTATTCAAGAGGTAGAGGAAAATGAATAGTTTGGAAGACAGGGATCTAAGGCCCCAATTCACCACTGTGATATTTCTTCAATGTTTCCAGAACATTAATTTGGGCTAACAATCATATTTAATAAAATGGTGTTAAAAACAAAGTTTTCTAGATTTTAAAATTATTTATGAACTTGAAATATATTTGGAGCATTTGAAACATCAACTTTTTGTAAACTATAGAATCAAAAACTAAATACTAGACAACTACTAGAAAATAAGTTACTGTGGATGTTATGCTTTAAATTGTCTGGCAAAAAGATATGTCCAAACCCCAAGTGCCTGCCTCAGAACATGACTTTATTTGGAAATAGATAATTGCACAAGAAATTACTGAAGATGAAGTCATTGTAGAGTGGGACTGACTCTTACTCCAATTTGACTGGTTATCTTATAAAAAGAGAGAAGATGATATGAAATGAGACATATAGAAAGAACGCCATGTGATGGTAGAGGCAGAGATTGGAATGACACTGTGTCAAGCTAAGGAATGCCTTGAATTCACAGTCATTTACCAGAAGGTTGCTAAAGGCAAGGAGAGATTCTACCCAGAATCTCAGAGAAAGCATTGCACTGCCAACACTCTGGTTTTGGAATTCACATTTTCAGAACTGGGAGAAAAAATGTTATGTTGTTTTAAGCCACCTAATTTATGGTACTTTGTTATAACAGCCCTTAGGAACCATCACAATGAACAAATAAAATTTAATAAAACCTCAGATACCATATGGACATATAGTTTATATATAAAACATTTCAATATCCACAATAATAGCAGTACCTTGGGTCAGAAAATAATCAGTGAAGTCCTTATTCATATGCAGATTCTTGGGGTTGCAGGTTGAGTTCCTTTGAACTATTGATGGTTATAGGTCTAAGTTTTCAGTGACTAATTTCTTCACGTATAATAGTTTGTTCCTTATTTTCAGGTCATCCTTTACCCTGCCTTGTGATTTGTCTTTACTTACTTGGATGTGCATTTTCTCAGGAAGCTAGCTTGAAGGGCACAGAGACCAGGATGGGAACAAGCAACGCTGGCACATGTGGCAAGTGGAAATGCTGGAAATGACAATGAGGGAGAGGAAATGATACATGCCTCATTTTTAGGAACATAACTGTGGCTGTTTAAAAAAAGAATGAAAGCTCATTATTCAATAATCCTTGTAAAAAATAAAGGACCTAGATGAAAGAGATGGCAGAGAGGCTGGAGAGATAGATGGTGCAGCCAGGGAGGAACACCCCAAATGTTTGATCAGCCAGAATCAGTGACAATTAGTTTAACCAATAAAGAATAAAAAGTAAAATGACGCGAAAGAATAATTTCCATTCAACAGATACTTTACTCCTTATTCCTGTCTGCTTTGTGAAAATGATATCAAAGAGTGACAGAGTTACAGGGAACTATAACTCTTTTTGGCTCTCTTTCTTTTTTGGCTCTTTTATGTGTTGTTTTGTGCAGTTACCCCTCTGTTGCCATACAGGTTGGAGCAGATAGCACAAGCTGAGAGGTCAGTGACTGTATGGCCTCTACTGTTTCCAAAACATGTAACTTTTTCTCTGTCTATTATAGACTAATTTCATTCCAGCCTCAATTAACAGATCATTAAAAACTGAGTATTATTATTATTATTATTATTATTTTTAAGCCCAGAAAATTTGTCAGCCAAGATAGTCTGCAGAGCTTTTGTCAGGGAGACAGAAAAGAGATTAGGGAGCATAAAAGGAAGTGATCTTATTCTTTACCCTAAGGCTACAGTTTAAAAATTCTGCTGATAGGACTTAACACATTTAAAGCAAAATAATCGTTCACTTATATTATTGATATGTATAAATTAGATGGGTAGAGAAACAACCCCATTCTGTGACATCAACCTTTGATTCTGGAAAGAAGATATGAAATGAGTGTCCTATTTTATAAGGTCTTGAACGATTTAATTTTCTCTAAAACAACAGGTCTTCATATATATTAAAAGGAATAGAGAAGGGAAACGCAGAGTACTTACAATAATTTTATTGCATAAGAACAACTAATATTCATTTCCATCTGTCTCTTTTTTCCTTTCTGAATTCTTGCCCTACTGGAAGATAGTAGAGCTGGGCTCAGTCGTCAATAGGAGTCTCTCCAGGAGACTGATTAAAAGTGAAACACCCTTTCTGAACATGCCACTCCTCTGTGTGGAAAATGTCAGTGGCTCATTACAGACTGGAGAACCAGCCTATTCAGAGAAGGCCAGGATCTGACACTTCCTCACTGCTTTCCATCCACCATTCTCATCTATTACTCACCTACATGATTCAGAGGTCAAATGCTGGGTTTCTTCAATACTGTATAATTTTCTGCCTCCATACCTCTATTCATTTTTTAAGAAAGCATCTAGGTAGCTACCTAGAAATAACTAGCATTTTTTCATCTATTTTCCATAATAGTTTGGAACAATGTATATGTGCTCTGAGAAGGGTATTGGTGAATACAGGCAGCCTTTATATGAAATTGCTACTCTTTGTGATTTTCAAAGAACAAACATTATTTATTGACTCAGCCTTCCTATCACCTAAATTGGATTTTGTTTGCTTGCTGTTTTGTTTGCTAAGTTCAGTGTTGAGTTCATCACCCACACACACATGCTTTATTTCCTTTGCCTTTGTCATTTTCAGCTTTCCATTACTGCCCACTCATCATCTCAGATCAGTTGCCAAACCAATTTTGAATTTAGTCTCAGGAATGCTTTAAGAAGTTTAATCTGCCTCTGTCTCACCAACATTATCATCCTATGAAATTTAGTTATTGTCTTCCCTCCTGGTTATGTGACATCAAATGTGGTGCCCCAGTAATATGCATTTAGCTCTTCCTTGAATCCTGATCTGCAAATCTGAATTTAACATGTATATTTAAGAAAACACTTAGGTGATTTTATGACTGGGTAGGAGACTTTTGAAATTGACAGAGCCAGGGCACTCGTTGGCCAAAAGAGTCTGCAAATAATAGACCCTGAAATTTATCAATTAATCTTGTTGATTATGCTCAAGCTTTCTAGCCAATGTATTCTCAAATTTGATTAAATCTTTATTGATTTTTTTGCCTTTTAACAAGGCTGAAAAAACTCAATTCATTATCTTCTGAATGTAATTTCCTTGCATAAATCTTTTAATTATTGCTATTATGCTGAAAGTGAATACATATATATACTTGTGTATATACATCTATAAGTGATTACATATGTTTATGGACATATGTGTATATACCTATATCCTTGTGTGTGTAAACATGTGTATATGCAATAATGGTGATATCTAATATTTATTGAACATATGCTATGACCTAGGAACTCATACTTTTCATATATTAATTTTTTAATTTTTCAATAACGCTGAGATAAGTATTTCTACTATCCCCATTTTACAAATGGGGAAAATGGCATAACAAAAATTTAATAACTTATTAACACTCACACAATCAGGGACCAGCAGATCCAAGATTCAAATCCCAATGGGGTTTTTCTAAGACTTATGTGCTCTTAATCCCTACAATATCCAAATACATAATACAAAGCAAAATAGATTTTCCATATGTCTTTAGAGTCATGGTGAAGGCATGTGGTGGTGCATAGGCTAAATATCTGTGAGAAACTTAGGTGCTTTATTCCTTTTCTGTCCAGGATCTTCATCACCTACTCATGTTTCTCATGTCCACTGAATCCCAGTCTGTCTAATACTGGTTTAAGTCTCCCACTGGCATCCATCTTAATGGTGAATTCATCAGCTATCATCCTCTGCCTGCCATTACATTGTGTTTGGCTTTTCCACCTGCACAAGAGTTCCGTGATTTGATGGGGATTATTGTTGATATTTTTGTGTTTATTCCTGTAATTAGATATTGTACTAAACTACACCATAGAATATCTGCTTGATGTGTGACTTCTACACGATTCCTTTAAAGGCATCTTTACTGAGTTAAATCTGCTTGTTGATAACCTTAATAAGAAGGTTGACTTTATGTGAGAAAAGCAAAAAATAGGAAAACAGAAAACATTAGCAAGCACATGTATGTTAATTGTGGCACTGTTTACAATAGCAAAGACCTGGAACCAATCCAAATGCCCATCAATGATAGACTGGACAAAGAAACTGTGGCACATATACACCATGAAATACTATGCAGCCATAAAAAAGATGAGTTCATGTCCTTTGTAGGGACATGGATGAATCTGGAGACCATCATTCTCAGCAAACTGACACAAGAATAGAAAACCAAACACTGCATATTCTCACTCATAGGTGGGTGTTGAACAATGACAGCACATGGACACAGGGAGGGGAGCATCACACACTGGGGTCTGTTGGGGGCTGGGGGGTTAGAGGAGGTTTAGCGGGGTGGGGAGGTTGGGGAGGGGAAACACTGAAAGAAATGCCTGATGTAGATGACAGGGGGATGGAGGCAGCAACCCACCATGGCATGTGTATACCTATGCAAAAATCCTGCAAGATCTGCACATGTACTTCGGAACTTAAAGTATAATAAAAAAAAATTTGATCAAAAAAAAGAAAGAAAAACTAGAAAACAATCGCACATTATTCAAAAATCTTTCTGTAAGGCAGTGATTATTAAAAGTTGGTCCTTGGAGTCACCTTGAGGACTTGACAGAAATGCAGAGTTTAGGGCCTTACCTTGTACCTGCTGAATCAGACATGGGGCTCATGTGTTTTATCAGCCTCTAGGTGATCCTGCTGCTTGCTCAATTTTGAGAACCACCACTGTATGGTTCATCCCTGTCACTCAATAACTCATGCACATTCACATACATACACATATACACACAAAGGCATTCCCAGGGTTTCAGCGTCAGCTGTATATTGCTTACTTTATAGACATTGGAATATATATTTACACTGAATTAAAACTACTCTTTGAATATTTATCAGATACAATGGGGCTATAGGCAATTTTATTAGACATCAAATCCTTTAAGCCAGTGTTTATCAAGTTTTAACATTCACAGGAATCATGCTATGCAGATTTTTATTCAGCACATTTGAAGTGGGGCCTGATAGTCTCCATCTCTAACAGCCTTCCTGTTGATTTCAATGTTACTGGCCTCAGCCTACAATTTGAGTTGCAACAATTTAGCCTCAAGCATGTCCTCAACAAACACTTTCATCCATATTCCAAAATATGGCCACAGTTTTCCTTTACATTTCATCTTTAGTATATCTACAATTGGTTATAACCTCTAGCACAAGTGATTTCTCATCTGAGCATACTTATCTCTATCCTCATGTTTTTAACATGAAATTCTTTTAATCTAACATAAAACACATTCATTTACAAAGTTGTGACTGTGTAAATCTATCTGTCATTTCAGGCTTAACTAACCAATTCCACTTCCTTTCTTAAATTTTCAGTTTATTTCATGTTGGACATACTCTTATATACCTTATACCTCTTTTTTAACAAGTTATATAATACTCTGTATAAAATTACTCAGTTACATAATTAGTCCCAAGGTATTTTGAGTTCCCAGAAGACAAATTTATGTGGTTCTTACAGATCGTGGCATTCCCCGCACTTATGCAGTCAATGTCTGACTTGCAGATGATGCTGAATGCTATTGGCTTAATTAATGTTTCACCTGTCCTGGAAAGGCAGATGAAAATAATGTTTTGATTAGTGAAGTAGGTGGGTCTGATTAATCATGTGATATGAATATACTCAGAGGGACCAGAAAAATCATTTAATGAGGAAAATGACCAAGGGTATCACCAGGAAGCAGAGAGAGACAGAGACAATTAAAAGCCACTGGTGGCCATGAGGGAATTAGGGGATGAAGTAAAAGATTTTTTTAAAAAAGGTTTCTCAGCTATGAACAAAATTAATTCCCTGAAGGTCTTCTGCCTGTAAATAATCCTTAGACCCTGCTATCAACATTATAAAATGAGTTTTTGAAAAGCATTTCTGGGCAGAGGAAATAACTCTCCCCAATATAGATTATTTTTGAATTGCTAAAGAATAAATAGTAATACCCAGAGCACCTGATATGTATATGAATTTGTGGTCCTTTTAGAAGAAAGGATGTACATTGCCCTTATGTACATCAACCCAAAGTTTCAACTCTCTTTATAATCAGCTGGCGGTCAGTTGAGACTCTCATGTGACTCTCTGACACAGTCGAGATAGATAAAGTAACCAGGATGGTTGTCCCAGAATTTGGATTTTCCTCCTATAGAGAATGACTGCAGTCTGAACTTTGGATACAATTTTTTAAACTTGAAAAATATGTTGAAAAACTGAAAAGATGAAGAAAGTACAAATACTAAGTAAATCTGTTTCACAGTTTTATTATTTGATTTGTTTTATATATTTTAAATGACTTTCTGTTTACTTTGTTTATATACAATTAATATTTTAATTCCCTTTCCTAGATAGTTGATATGGTTTGGCTGTGTCCTCACCCATATCTCATCTTGAATTGTAGCTCCCATAATTCCCACATTGTTGTGGGAGGGACCTGGTGGGAGATCATTGAATCATGGGGCAGATCTTTCCCATGCTGTTCTCATGATAGTGAATAAGTCTCATGAGATCTGATGGTTTTAAAAAGGGGAGTTTCCCTGCACAAGCTCTCTTCTCTTGTCTGCTCATATGAGACATACCTCTTACCTACCACCATGATTGTGAGGCTTCCCCAGTCACATAGAACTATGAGTCCATTAAGCCTCTTCTGTAAATTGCCGAGTTTCAGGTATGTCTTTATCAGTGGTGTGGAAACCAACTAATACAAAGTAGTGCAGTTTCTTGTTTATTTGGTTTTGTTCTGTTTTTATATATTTTCCAGCTTTATCCTCCTTTTTGTCATCCTTTTCTTTGTTGCCATTATGGTTTGGAATTTTCATATTTCAAGTAGTTACCTTTAAATCATTGATGCTGGATCTCTCTTATTCTATTTGTAAAAATGAGATTAGATTCACTAGTTTTCACAGTGTCTTCAATATTTGGAATCTCATGACTCAGTGATTCTATAAATAATAATGAGATCAGACTTTTCAAACTTTTTAAAGGTTATTGAAAGAGAGATGGGAAGTCTTTAAAATTGTTTTTACAACATCTTTTATAAGTGCATAGCACAAATGTGAATTTGAAAGTTTTAGTGTTTTAGTATGAATTTTAATGGGATGGCAGGAGTTGTACTGGAATTGGCCAACAACTCTAGAGAAAGAAGGGGCTGTAATGAATTGTGTCTAAAAACAAACCTCACTTCTCCCAGTACTGGAATGGTGCAGAAGACAGTAGTTCCTCCTATGACTCATGGTGCAGTAGAAAGATGGAGTAGAGGAGGCGGGAGCTGTAGGCTCCCAGCACGCTGCAGGCAATGTGATGGTCTATCCGGAGAGGGCATTGCTGGAATGGAGTACTGGCCACTGTCAAAGAAACAGGTGGCCCCTCTCTAAGGGTGTCCTTCAGAGGGGATTGGAGTAAAGCTGAACTTTACTCCAAGTAATCCAGGTAAATAGGGAGGCAGACAGAGAGAAAAAGACACGGAGAGGAAGGGAGGGAGGGTGGGAGGAAGGAAAGTAGGAAAGAAAGGAAGAAGTGTGGAAAGGAGGGAGGGAGGGACTAAGAGGTAAGAGATAATTGAACTGATTTAATCTATGTTAGCAATTAAAGACTGAAAAATCCTGTAATACAAAATTTTACTTATTTCAATCCTTAATTTGATAACTGATTTAACCACTAAACCCATTTTTGCATGGAAAATCTATTAATTACTGGGATACAATTTAGGAACTGCTGGTGTAGACAAGTAAAGAACATGTTTGGTAGAAAGGAGACATGAAATTACCCGGAGAATCTGTGAATATACAATGATTCTCAGGATACTTTTTGGGTTATTTCAATCCCATGATTGGAGCAAACACATAGCCAAATAACATCCACGTTTGGGGAACCTCGTGTTGTACACACACTCACTCCTACTCTTCTTAGTCCTCTCCCTATTTTTCACTTCTGCAAAAGCCTCCCTGTGTCTCTGTTTAATGTAAAATTAGGAACACTGTTCATTTACTAATCACAGGTATATACTTTCAGTAACTAAAGAAAGAAAAAGTACTTTTAAGAAAAAAACATAAATAAAAAATTATAGCTAACCTAGCACTTGGCATTCTATGAGGATTAAATTCTTTGCTTCTTTTAGGTAATTTTACAGAGTATATATGTGTGTATTCAGTGGCAGAAATATTCATTCAAAGAAACCTTAAAATCTCCTAAGAAAGTTCTTTGTGTGATTGTCCTCAGGTGCCCCGTGCTGTAGTGAGATTTTGACCAGGAAGGACAGTTTGAACCCGAGACCTCGCTTAGACTGTAGTGAACAAAGTGCATACCTTTCTTTTAATCTTTCTGCATGTACAGAATGAGTTACTTAGTCCCTTATAGGGTTTTATCAGTGTGTGAATACTGATAAGATGATGGCACCTGCTTGTTATATCTTGCATTTTCCATAGGTTTCCTTAACTCTCTTTTATCAAGACTTTTCAGCTGTCCTAAAGTCTAATACTATTAAAAAATATTTTATTCCCTGGGGAATAAAAAAAAAGAAGATGGTAAACTATGATTTCTTTATCAGATGTTGATGAGAGGGATTATATGGGGAAGAATAAAACTCTTCCAAATACCTGGCTTTGTCTGAAATAAAATTTAGCTTGACTGTTTATGGAGCCTAAAATTTCCTTAAACAAGTGACATACAAGATAGTGAAGAGAGCCCTCCCTGCTCCAGCCTTAAAGCCATGCTATTTTATTTGGTTTTATCTGTATTTACTGAACCCATTATTATAAACTTAATTCAATTTGTTTGCATATTTATTTGCCCACTATATACATTGATGAGTAGATATACAAGACAAGATGAAGAGAAACAGTTGCATGGAAACCATTGTTCATCTAATCCAAATGTTTGAACACCTCAACTATTAAATTACTCTTTTTCACCCTTTCTCTTTCTTCATCCCCCAAACAAACCATCCTTTCTGCATATCCAGAGATTGCTTGCTTGCTGACTATCAGAAAAGAGAAAAGAAAAAGTCTTGCCTAAAAGGAGAGCCATATAGCTTAGAACTAAAGAAGAAAAATGGGAAATGTGGAGTTGTGTGGGTAGTCCTGTGAAAGGAACGAGCACTACGTTTGCTTATAGAGTAAGCCTATTTCATGATGCCAACAGAACTTTCCCAATTCCCTTCCAAGGAACTTACACTCCTCCTTCAATCAGAACTGACCATGGGGGCATCTTTTAATCCCACTGTACACTTTCTCACCAGGTTTGCTTTTGTTCTCCCATGGTATGTTGCCATGGATTGCCTTCATCTTCTCTTTCTACCTATACAAATATGCCCAGGTGGAAGCATTCTTGGAATGTTCCATTTGAAAGATAAAATTTTCTCTTAATTCATATATTGCTTAACTGTCAATCCTAATGGGAAAGGTTGAGAAAAAAAGTCTGAGAAATACTGAGAAAAAAAAAAAAAAGGAATACTAAGAAAAAAATAAATATTGAGAAAAAAAAAGCCCTGGACCAGATAGTCAAACACCTCATAATTTGCTAGATATGTAACCTCCCTAACATACAATAAGTAGTGCCCATGCTACATCTCAAAGATGTTGTCGGGATAGAATGATGTCATGTCTGTGAAGTGTTTCATATAAGGTAATTAGGTATACTTAGGTAAGGTGTTTGCATTGTTCATACCGAATTAAGCTATGATGATTAACATTCTGGTGAATATTATATTCTTTCATCTGTTTTTCATATTGCCTCAACCCAATTAACAGTATATTTAGCTTGTAAGCCATAAAGAAAAGTCTGTTTGCTTTCCCTGATAATGAAAGTAATAAATATTTATTATAGAAAACTATTAAAAGTACACACAAATATAAAAATAAAAATTAAGTGTAATGTTGTAACTAAGAAATAACCACTATATCCAAAAAAGCCATATTTTTATACTCTTATATGTGTGTATATAGGTATATATCTTTGTAAACTGCACTGTTCACTTACCAGCGTATCTTTTGCATATTCCTATTCCACAGTTCTATTTTTGCTTCCTCAAGTGCAGCCATAGTATTTTGACTTACGTTGTGTCTCACTAAGCATGTAATACTGTGCCTTGGGTAGAATAAGTATTCAATACATTGGCTTTATTTACTTAAAGCCTTTTGATTGTTTAAATGTAAAATTATGTGAAACAGAACTTCTGTCTTCAAAGATCACAATTGCGTTCTTACTGATGAACTGAAGCCATTCCATGTAACTGTGACTTACTTTTCTTTTTCCTTTCCCTTCTGTTTAGTTTGTTGCCCAGCCCAATTGTCAACAACTGCTGGCATCTCGCTGGTATGATGAGTTTCCAGGCTGGAGGAGAAGACACTGGGCAGTGAAGATGGTGACATGTTTCATAATAGGACTTCTTTTTCCCGTCTTCTCTGTGTGCTACTTGATAGCTCCCAAAAGCCCACTTGGACTGTTCATCAGAAAGCCATTTATCAAGTTTATCTGCCATACAGCCTCCTATTTGACTTTTTTGTTCCTGCTGCTGCTTGCCTCTCAGCACATCGACAGGTCAGACTTGAACAGGCAAGGTCCACCACCAACCATCGTCGAGTGGATGATATTACCGTGGGTCCTGGGTAAATGTGTTACTATAGAAAATATAATAAAAACATGTTACTGCCATGGAATCTTGCTGCTCAGAAAATATTCATTAATGTTTGGGACCTAGGAATGTTTAGAACAGGTCCTGACTGTTGTAGCTCCAGGAACCTAACCCCCAAAGCTAAACAACCATTTTACAAGCTGCAGTCGACCTGCTTATAAATGCAACTTAAGAAATGTAACCTTAAGTTTTAGAAATACAGATATTAAGGACTTTATATTCCATGAATGACCCTTTGGGTTTTTTGTTTGTCTATTAAAACTTTTCAACTATCTCATTGACCCTATGTAAATAATCATTCTAATATTCCTAATAGATAAATCTTCTAAAAGCACATACAGATTACTCTGAAGAATTAGTGATTCTATACATAAAGTAACTGCAACCTTTTAAAAAAATCAATCCATTCAAATTTATCTTTGAAATCTATATTAATTTAAAATAATAGGAAATTAAATAATAGGACATCCTCCACTCTTTGTTTTTGTCATAAAAGTTGTGTTGGGTCTGAAGCAAATCACTGTAAAGAAGAAAACCTTAAAGTAGCTACTGAAAACCTTGTTTTCCTTTCTCCTTGTTATAGTTGTGGTTAAAATTTACATTTTAAGTATCCTTTGCTCTATCATACTATGGTTTGCTGGGAAATCACATTTTCTCAATTTAGCTCACCATTTTAAACCTCTCTGCTATCATATCCATCTCATCATTTGGCTATTAGAAAATATGTGACAAATTTCATGATTCAAAATCTCAGAATATCAGTTTGGGTTAACTCTCAAAACTGCTGAAGAGACTAAAATGACATCAAGGCAGAAAAAAAAAAAAAAAAACGACAGCCTATTTGAGATAGATAGGGTTTTCAGTTTTAAAAATTATAAAAGCCATACTTTAAGTATTGTCAATAAGAAAAGTTAATAGTGACCAGATTTGATGTTTTACATACATAACTGAACAAAATCCTTAGGTGAACTTTAAAATAGAATAAGTTCTCATTAATCTGAAGTGTATAAAATATGATCGTGTTTAAATTGGAAAAAAAGGCTCAGGCCGGGCAGGTCAGAGTGGCTCATGCCTGTAATCCCAGCACTCTTTGGGAGGCCAAAGCAGGTGGATCGCTTGAGATCAGGAGTTCGAGTAGTACCCTTCTCTACTAAAAATATATAAATTAGCTGAACATGGTGGCCATAGCCTGTAATCGCAGCTACGTGAGATGCTGAGGCAGGAGAATAGCTTGAACCTGGGAAGCAGAGGTTGCAGTGAACCAAGATTGTGCCACTGCACTCCAGCCTGGGCGACAAAAAAATAATAATAATAAGGCTCACATCATCTGTAAGTGTCCTAAGTGTCCTTTGGAATAAAATAATTATGACATCGCAGTTGGTATTAAGGATAAAATAGCCCTGCCTATTTCATGCAAATTAAATATATCTCATTAAGAATATTTTTAAGGGAGTTTTCTTCTTAGAAAATGTATTTGGAACAATTCTTACAGAAGAGTTTAGGATGTTACATTTTCCATTATGGATAAGTTAAATTAAATGTCTAAAAATTCTAGTGTCTCAAATAAAATGCAGAACATTTCATTTTAAAAAATACTATAGATACAATAAAATGTAAGCAGATAGAGTATTCCTAATCTCTCCTTGATACCACCAATGAAAACGTGCCAAGTAGTTTCCAGGCAGAATGCACAGTGAAGGGTGATAGTGATACAAAAGTAAAGCAACAAACAAAGAGCCATTCTGCTAATGAAGCTTAAATTGCACTGGAATAAATGGATAATAAACAAATAGATTTGTGATATAATGTCATAAAATGGTAAATAATATTTAAAAAATAGGAGGTCCAAACTTCTAATAGCTTGTCCAGTGAAAACAGTCATTGGTTGCCTGCTACATACCAAACTTCTAACACAATATTCCATGAATGTTGGCTGGAAGAAACTGCACCCAACCACAGCTAAATGATTAAGTGAAGTATAGATTGAATTGTGAGTATGATAATTCCAGCTGAGAAAAAAATATCTGCTATAGGCAACATTTTCTCAATATTTCCTGATTGTAGGGAGTTAACTTTACTGAGAATTACAGAATGAAGAGAGATTTCCTAGAATTAAAAAAATATGCATGCAAATGATTATCTTGCTTAGATAACGGGTATGAGGAAAAAATGTTTATTTATCAAAGAGAGCTGTCAAACAGTTACATTGTTCACCAAAGTCTAGTGAATTGTGAGTGCCTTGCATCTGAGACTGAGTTCTCAGTGCCTTGCTAGATTCACGATTATAAGGGCTGTGTGCTATGCTGTTGGGCTGTTCTGCAAAAGGCATTGGACTTAAATCCATGCTCAGGTTCTACCACTAGGAGACTATTAAATTATGGGTGGTCACAAGCTTTCAGGATTTTCAGTGTCTTTGTGTACAAAATGAAAGATTTAGAGTAAATGACATCTAAAGTCCCCCTGAATCCCATCATCCTGTCTGCTAAGCTACCATTATTAAGGCAGAGAAAATTGATCTTTTTTGGGAAGGGATAGTGTTGAAGGGGAGAGCCAGGCTAAAGACATCAGGGTAAGAATGCTTTATTCTTTTACCAAAAGTGTGATATATATAAAAAAACGTGTGGTCTGATTTGATGACTAGATTAATGAATCCTCTATCTTCTCTTGCCCTGTCCTGCTGTCTGATAAAGTGGCCATGAGTCCCTTAGCAGAACATTTCAAAGTTCATTGTTTGTAAGGTTCTATATTTATAATATCAAGAGTGAATGACTTATAAAAATCATGTGGCCTATAAGTGTGTCCCCCATCATATTAATTGTCTCAGTGGTAGACCGGAACTCTGTTTATGTTTTTTCCTTAAGTCTTCTTGAACTGACTTAGATTTTCAAAGCACATCACCTCTGTGAGCTACTTGTACAAAATAATACTTTAATACTTTTTCATTTGCACTAAATTTACTTTTCTTCCATTTTCAAAAGATCTTCCTCACATTCATAATACCTTGATGTATGAGAAATGCTCACTTTAATACCTCTCATTTGTTTATCCTATCAAAACACTTTTGACTTATTTGTTTTATATATTTATATCACAAATGTTCATGTTTATGTAGGTAGGAAAGTTCTCTAACTCTAAAGCCTAACCTTTCAAACCAATTTCTTTTTCTTCTTAAGTATGGTTTTGCTTGGGAATTTCTGTTATTTTATATACCTTGCAATGTTTCAGCAATAAGAACTGTATTCAGCTTCAGAGAACCAGTTACCTTGTGTTTCATTACAATGGCAGAATAAGGTTTCTACGTTATTTCAGTATCTTTCTTGTTGAAGTTCAACATTGTTGACTATTTAAATCTATTGTGTTTTATATCCTTAGAAAGCAGTTCATAATGGCTCTTCTCTCCCTCTGCCATGGTGTCAGTGATAACTTGGAACTCACCACCCAACAAAGGTTTTAGAATTATTTTTACTTCAGACTTGCTTGTATTGAAGGTTATCGACCTTTCCTTTCTCTCAGCAAACAGCCTCAAGAGATCTTCTTGCACATATTTGCTGTCAGGATGAACTTTACTATATAAGAAAGAAAGTCAAAAAGCTTTACAGGGTCCAAACTTATGATGCTCTTCATTGTGATACAGTAACTAATAGAGAAAACTAATCATGGATAATTCTGCTAGAACTCTCAATAGATGAGTAAATTCCATATAGATAGACACCAATATCCTTGTCAGACTGTCAAATTACCCACTTAAACTTGAGTAAAAAGTAAAACAGTTGTTTAATCAAGCATTCATATGGGTTTGATAAGAGAGCTATACTTTGCAGGTGTCTGGAGAGAAAGTTTCATTGGAAAGCTTGAATGACGGATTAGAAAGAGCCCGAGGCTAGAAGATCAGAGACTTAGGTACTTTTACGTTCTTCTGTTCCATGACTCTGAGGCTCTTAACTTATTCAGGGTTTGATTATTAATATATTATACTGGGAATATGAAATGAATAGAATATGAGAAATTTATTTTTATAAAAAATTTACATGTAAACTAAAGCATGTTATTATATGTATAATGTGCATTAAGAGAATTCATCTAAATTATAGCAAGAGTTTAATCTCAAAGACAGGTCATTTGTTTCTGGAGATAATATGTAGTAAGATATGGGAAGAACAAACAAAAAAAAACTTTTGAATGCCAATTGTCAGGCCTTCCTGAAACCCCGTTTGAATTTTCCCTCAGAATACTTTGTTTCATAACTTACCCCTTTGCACAAAAAAGTATGGATATGTGTGAAATTTCCACATGTAGACTTATGTAATCAGCTTAGTAAAAGAAATTATAAAATGGATATCGTTTTTCATAAAAGAAGTAGAACTTTAATGAAGGCAATCATATGAATATAGCAGGAAATAACTTGTTCCCATGAGAAAACAAAATGGCTGCTGAAATGACATGACATTGTGAGCATGCCCAAGGTTATGCCACATAAACAATATGTAAAAACTATGCACACTGAACTTGATGAGAAGGGTGAACTGAGGAAAAGATGTAACATAGGAGGAGGTCTAAGCTCTGGTAAAAATAGCTTCTATTGAATTCCTAGGCATAAAGTAAGAATTGCTCATAATATCCAGATTATACATCTTGCCTATAGTATACTTTATTTAGCAACTTTTTAAACAAGATTGGTTTCTCATTTCCATAATTTATTTTACATTTTTATGTTTTAAAAGGTTGATATTAACAAGTCTGAACATTTCAACAAGGCCTGCCAAATTGAAGATGTAGAATGAAAAGTTGATGATCACATTTTCATCTAGATAAATAGTCATAGAGTCAAATAATACTATGTATGGATATATATGTGTGTGTATATATATTTTTAACATATTGTACTGAGAATATGAAATGAATAGAATATGAGAAATTTAATACGTTTATATTTAACATATTTATATTTAATATATATACACATGTATGTATAACCAGTTACGTTTTTTCCACATATATGTATAATCAGTACAGGGTACATATATACATATATGTACATGTATACATATATATGCCTGTATGTGTATATATATAATTCTTCCTTTCCTGTGAATCCTGTGACCATTTTTTCATCTTTTGTCTAAAGTCATTAAGATCATATCTTCAGCCTCACCACTGAATTTCCCATCCCCACAAGCAGCCCCAAACAATATTAAGAAATTATAAGAAATAAGCCTATCGCTTTCCCCAGTTCTTCCTTTGGCATGGTGCTCAATAATCTCCTCAAACTGGCTTCAGATACACACAGACCCTCAAACACAAGTTGCAGAATATTCATTTATTAATTTAAAATGGATATTTTAATTTTTGAGGAAATCATAATCAGTACAGTGTGATATATGATCCTAATTTTAATATTTATCTGTGGGAAAAATATTTTAACATCATCTTCATGGAATTATAAAGACTAACACAGTAACATCTCAAACAATGAAATATTTATGAAGATTTCAGTTATTGTGTGTGCTCCTACTAATGCTGAACATATTTCTTTATTGGAGAGGAGTGAACTGTCTTTAGGCCATGACAATGCAGCATAAATTTGATACACCAAAATTGAAATTTACAGGCCTTCAGAGAATATTTGAAAACATGGTTTAGACGGTTCAAGGGAAGAGGGAGAAGACAGGAAAAAAGCAGTAGTTACCAAAAAAGAAAGGGTCAAAGTAAAAAAACTAGAGAGATTCTTGAATTAGTCTTCACTAGCACAGAGTAACAGCAGTAGTAGTAATCATGGTAATTATAGTAGAAACTAAAAAGTTAGGCACCATGCTGAATAATTTAAATGCATTCTGTTGTTTGAACTTCACAACAACTCTGCTCCATTTAATCATATAAATGATGTTAATGTCTCATTTCACAGAGAGGAAATAGGCTTAGAGAATTTAGATTCCTTGCAGGGATCAAGGGATCACAGAGCCAAAAAGTGATAGATTCAAATTCCAGTCAGTGTGAGTCCAGAGCTAGATTCTTTATCCCTTATGAGACACTGACCCAAAAGTGTGAGAGGCAGAATTTAAAAAGGCAAAAACAGCTCAGAACATGTCTTCATACTTAAGACTTCTTCGCTTCTATTTGCCGGCTTAGATTTTTACACAGATGAAATCTGAATGGACCACGGTTTATGCTTCACAAAAGGCATAGTGCTCTTTAAGATGCACATTTGATATGATTTACTATTGAATATTATGTTTACTAACATACCAAGCATCACTACCACCACCCTCACATCACCACCAATATCATCACTGCCTTGTTTCTAATCTAAAACATATTATGTGTGGCTTTCTAGCACTAAAAGAAGCAATCCATTCTGAGAAAGAAAGAATAAGTCCTTTGATGTGATATAGAGCTGTTTCCTTTTTTGCTTTCCATGTTTTAGTTGCCGTATCCTAGAGTTAAATTTATTTGCTTCAAGGTCATTATTATTTTTAAAAATTTGTCTGTGAGTGTGTGAGAGAGTGTGTGTGTAAGGGGTACTCAGGAAAATCTTTATATATATATATATATATATATATATATATATATATATATATATATCATTTGTGCATATTTATTTTTAAAATGTTCAAGATTTTTTATTAAGTGGAAGGTGGTAATTTTCATCATGAAAAGATTAACATTCACTTACTCAAAACTACATATTGGGCAACTACTGCTGCTTATTGAAAAGGTAACAAACCAGGAATTGGAGAAATATTTATTAATTGTCTTCCTATCTACCTAAGCATTTTATTTCTTAGTTTTCATGGAAAATTTTAAATTAAATTAGAATCCTATAAAAAGAATGCTTCTGCACTGATAAAATGTCTCACTTGATTTTTAAGTAACTATTTTTAGGTCAGAAGCTATCAGATGATCTGGAATTCTAAAGTTCTACACTTCACTCTGACTCTGAAACTAACATGGCATCCTTTCCTGGTAAACTTAAAAATGTGTACTTCCTTAATTATAGATTCCTAGTTTTTTTTTTTCTCAAAATGTTAAAATAATGGTGTCAAAACCCATAGTGGTTTAAGCATATTTAGATGTCTTCCAACTAAGAATATTTAACATTCACTGTCTCTTGATGTCGGTGTTGCGTGAAGTATGGTCTGCTGACTAAAATTATAATTACTGTAGATTCCTATGACAAATTCAGAGTAGGGTTGACTGATTTAGAAATTCCAGAAGTATTTTAAACATTAAAGACTGAGAAACAATTCTGGAAGTCAAATTTCATACTCATATATGGTTTTATTAAGGATCCTCAACATATTTGAATCTAAACATGAAAAGGTTTTACTTCTTTCTACCACTGTCCTTGGCCATCTTATATCAAATATGCTTTCCTTGTTTCCAAATGATACCACTATCAGCTATCATAAATTTTCTGAAATTTCAAGTTATTTAAAAGTAAGCTATGTTCAGTTTAAAACTCAAATTTTATAATCAGCTTAAAGATCTTCTCTTCCCTATAAAGGCCCGACCCATGGCTTGAAGGATCTGGAATTGTCCATCTCTTGCACATCCTTTAACTCCAACACTGGAATGCAAGGTGGGACACAGACGCTTGATGTTTCCTCATTCCTGTTGCTTTAGGGAAGATGAGTGATGGAAAAGTTAAATGTCCTGACTTATCAGACGCCCTGGTCAGAGCTCTTTCTTGATTGGCTGTCCTGCCTCTCTGGCTATTACTGAGCCACCTGCGTGATGCTGACTCTTGAGGGGTGCATGGCTGTTCTTTGAGGACCCAGTTGTGCCTCCACACTCCATAGTTCTCTGAGTCAGAGATTCAACTCTGCCAGGCATCTTCCAGTCCCTCCACTCCTGTACCCAGCAGTCAGTCCCTAATGGGGTCCTGGAACCCTAACAAATCCGTCTTGAGTCATGGCAAGAAGGCTCAAACCCAGCCTTTTCTTGTAATATGCACTTACCTCACAACAGCATCGCAGACCCTTATCACCTTAGAAGACAGAAGGTCAGACTGCCCTTGGCTACCCTATTGCCAGACTCCACTGTTTTTGTATTTTCTGTGATGAGCTGGACCGAGAGGGAGATGAGCAAGCCAACTGCCCAACCAGATGCCCCAGCAGGGGTGAGGTAATGGTTCCTCCTGGTAGAAATTCCCAGAATTTATGAGGGATTTTCTTGGAGTCTCCCTTACTTGACTTAGGGAGGCAGTAATATTAGTGAGGAAGCATTCTTACCTCTCCTTCTGGTATTCACTTTTAGCACAAAAACTGCACCGTCCTGGCCAAGGGGTGACATCTGTAATCCAATCACTTTCGGAGGCCAAGGTGGGAGAATTGTTTGATACCAGGAGTTCAATACCAGCCTGGCCAACATAGCAAGATTTCTATTCTTTCTTCAGAAAGTAAAAAGATAGCTGCGCTTGATAGCATGTGTCTCTAGTCCTTGCTACTCTACCCAGGAGGCTGAGGTGGGAGCATTGCTTGAGCTCAGGAGTTTGAAGATGCAGTGAGCTATCATGCACCACTGCACTGCAGCCTGGCAAACAGGGTGAGACTCTGTCTCTAAAAAATAACGACAACAAAAACAAAACAAAACCCCTGCACTCCCTGACCATGGCTCTCTCGCCATCTCTCCTCCCAGGTCTACCTCTGTTATAGATCATGGAAGTGGAGTGCTAGGTAGTTGGGAACAGATATGGTTCTGATGCCTCCTAGTAGACCTTGGAAGGAAAAGTTTTGCTACAGTTTTCTGTAAGCTTATTTCAGAAAGCGGATACTTGGGGTCCTTGTCTTCATCTTTGTTTGAGTTTTAAGCCTAATACTGAGAACAGGAGCTGCCCCTTAACTAAATGCCTCTTAGGGGTGCCAGAAAAAGTGGGTCTCCAATGAATAAAAGAACTCCTTTAAATTTCTCTTTGAACAGAAGCAGAGTTTTGACGAGAGACTACTTTTGTATTCCCTGATTTGAAAATCCAAAAACAAAACAATACATAACTCCAGCAGGGAGGATATTTTTGTGTTCTTTTATCTTCATTGTTTTGATAACACAGCATAAAGCTCTGTGTTCTATGAAGAGACTTCCAAAGCCAGGTCCCCAACAGGCGTGGGACTTAAATAACAGACCCCTGGAGGTTGCCTTAAAGGTGACTTGCTTTTTGTTTGGGGTTGTTTACTATCCGTGTAAGTACTGACAGCAAGAAGGGGCATGACAAGAGATCTGTTTGCAGAGTTACACATTTGTCACATGTAATTGGTGCTGTTAAATGTGGCACCTGAGCATTGCCTACCCCATCTCGTCCTCACAGCCAGCTTTTCAGGATATAATAGAACACTCAAATAACTCTGAGTGAAAACTGTTATGGGAAAGGTATAAAAACATAGTAAAAACTTCCGGACATCTGCAAATATTTCTGAAAGGAAGTTCTCTGACTCATTTGCTCTGTGATCTTTCCTTTGTTGGTCCCCACAGTCCTGACATCAATGCTTGTGTTTAGGCCTCCACCACGACTCTGAGAAATCATGTCATCTGTTTATAAACAGCAAAGAGCAATTTTGAAATGTTCCCATTGTGAGAACAGGACAAACATTTTGTGACTGAAACTCTCTTAATCTTCGTTCTCCTCAGGCTTTTTAGTTACCATGGATGGTTTACTATCTGAATTCATTTTTCATGTAGTTAATAGCATCCTCTAGTTTTTGTAAAGGCTTATTTCTTCAAAAATCCAGTGAATGCTGCTAGAATAAATGAAACTGGCCATTTTGCTACCATGCCCATAACAAATAGAAGTCCACAGCCATCTGACAGGTATGTGGTGACTAGAGCTGTAAGAAGTATATTTCAATCTGGAACTTAAAAAAAAAGTAAAAAAGATCCCAACACATTACCCAACAGACATTGATTGGCAGTCTTATTTACAGCTCAAGTTTAAAAAAAATGATGGCATGAATTCCCAGTTTTATCAGGATCTCTGTTTTTCCCACACAATTGTGCCTTTCAAAGATTGGAAGTGAAGATTTTGGGTGGTAGAGAAAATCAGATTTAATGTCTCCTCGTTGAACTCCAGAGGAACTGTAATGTATCAGAATTGCAAGTTTTGTTTATTAGTCTTCTTAGGAAACCTTAGAGGTCATCTAGTCTAAACTTCCAGTTGAAGTTTCATCTCCTTTAAGTCATCAAATGAGAACAGAGTCTGCTCAGCTATGAAGGAAGTTGAGATAAAATGTTGACTTGTACTGAGCTCATAACTTCTTTATACCTCCTTTCCAAGCCTTCATTCTCTCATCTGAAGCACGTAGCTCTGTGCCTTTCTTCCTCTACATAAACACCCACAAAATATTTGAATTTAACTATTTTGGTGACTGCTAATAATCACATTTGACTTTCCAGTTTAGTAGGTATAAAGATAATGAAGTTTATCTGTAAAACATAATGAAATATAAATGCTCTGGTTAGCAAGTACTTTAAAAGGTATTTTATTTCATGATGCATACAAATTTGAAAGCAACTGAAGCACAAATTCATTAAGTTGGAATGAACTTTACAGATTACATAGATCAGTCTCCACTCACTGCTAGAATTTCTTGCTTAACGACAACATCTGGATTGGAATCTCTATGTCTCAGGGTAATCCATTCCAGTTTTAGAGAAACTCTAATTGCCAGAATCTTCTTCCTTACATTTGGCTAGAAGCTGTCTTTCTATACTTTTCTTATCAAAGATCCAATTTCTGCTTTGTAGGGCAGACTAGAGCAAGTCTGTGCCCTCTTGTACGGTTTTTCATCTCTCATGGCAGCAATTGCAATGACTGCTTTTAGTAAATTGTCACAATCCTAACAGGAAGAAGCAGTCTTTGTCAGTGTATGCAATGTATGCAATTAGGATAAAATCATACTTTGTAAAAGTCATGTAATCCAAACCTCTGTTTTTTGAAGTGAACTGAAACCGAGAGAGGCTAAGCTAAGATTCTAAAGCTGATTGATAGTTGTGTTGAGTTTGGTCACTTGCTCACCTAACATGGACTAGCTGTTATCACTATGCCTTCTGGTGAAAAATTAACTTGAAATGCATTTGTTAAATCAAAGATTCCATGCACGTATCTTATATCTGGGAGTTGGCAGTGTCAAGCAAGACAAAACAAATAAGCAACATTGTACATTCTCGAGAATGAGAAAATGTTGTCCAAGTACACTGCATTTAGGAGATTCTGATCCGGTCCTGGTTTCTTCATTAACTAGTGGCATCACATTATAGTTTACACTGACTCTTTGGGCCTTAGTTTTCTCATGCAGGCTGTGACTGTGCATTGAATTCTGTTTGTAGCCAGGTAAGTAGGAGAAAGCACCTTAGGCGTGGAAAAAAGTGTGTTGGATACATTCTTTGTCGTTGGATATTTTAAATTCTATGTTTCCCACCAGCTCTAAAACCCAGTGCAGGCATCATATCTTACTCGGTTCTGATAACCTCCCTTCTCCAATACGGAGATAGTAAATATTATTTTCCCAATTATTTCCCAATTCTATCTGACTTCTCGGTAGAGATTTAATTGTGAAAGAAGACTAAAAGAAGAAATTAGGATATAAATGCCAAATTTAGAAAAAATAGTTCTCTACAGCCAACTTAAAAAAATACACTATAGTTAATTCATCTGAAATCAGCTCTCATGAGTTATAAATTTGAATATAACAAAATGCAAAAACAGTTTTATTGATAATTTTAAATAGTCGTTGTTAATTTTCACCAATTAATGATAGAATATCATATCTACTATGCTTTTATTTCGAAAATTTTCAGACATACAGAAAATCTAAAATAAATATATAATTACTCATGTATCACCAGTAATCAATGTATTAAAATAATATTTTTAATTATTTTTAAGTATTCCTATATTCATTTCTCAATATCAATTTCATAAATTTTGCTACATTCAAATTAAGTTATAAGAGTAACTCTTTGGAGCTGAGTGCAGAGATATAAAATGTTGACAAACACATACAGTCATATAATCACCACCACAGGAGGCAGCAAACTATGGTCCTGATATCAGACTGCTTGCCAGTTTTTAAATAGTTTCACTGGAACACAATCACGCCCATTTATTAATTACAAAGCCTACATTATTTGTTCTCTGTTCCTTTACAGAACAAGTAGTTATAACTTTTTATAAATGTCCTTTATCAAATTGAGAATTTTCCCTTTTATTCATACTTTACTGAAAGTTTTTATTATGAAGGGATGTTAAATTTTGTCAAATGCTTATACTGCATCTTGAAATGATCATATTTTTTCAAAAATCTGTTGATGGGATAAATTACGCTGATCGACTTTAAATATTGAAACTTTTCATTCCCTGGAAAAAACATTACTTGGTCATGATTTATTATTTTTTCATATATTGCTAACGTTTATTCACTGCTATTTATTGAGGATTTTTGTGCATATTCGTGAGGGCTATTGGTGTGTAGTTTTAAAGAGTTTTGTCTTTAAAGATTATTTATCTTGTTTTGTCTTTTAAGATTATTTATCAGGCTAATACTTGACTCTTAAATGTTTCTTACTGTTGTATCGTTGTGAGAGTTTGATTAGCACTGGTGTTACTTTTTCTTGATATGTTTGGTTGAACACACCATGAAATTAACTAGACCTGAATTGTTTTTGTTGCTGTTGGCAGGATATTAGCTATAAATTCATTTTCTTTAATAAATATAGGACTATTCAGGTGGCTTTATGTCCTCTTGAGTGAGTGCAGAAGTTTATGTCTCAGGGAAAAAAGCTTAAGTTGTGAAATGTATGACCATCCAGTTATTCTAGAATGAATAACTGTAAGATCAATATCTTACAATATCTATAAGATCTATATTGATGTTCCTTCTTTAATTTTTGATATTGATCTTTTATATCATCTTTTTTTGTTAATCATTCTGGCTAGCGTTTTATCAATTTTATTAAACACTTCAAAAAATTACATTTTGTTTTCATTGATTTTTCTTTCATTTTATGTTTCAGATTTTATTTTTTGTTATCTTTGTTATTTTCTTCTTTCTGCTTGTTTTGGTTTAAACTTGCTCTTCTTTTTATAGTGTCTTAATTAAAGGTGAAATCACTGACTTGAACCCCTTATTCTTTTTTAATAAAGCATTTGAAGCTATACATTTCCTCTAAGCACTGCTTTAGATGCCTCACAAAGAGTTTTTGGTTGTATCTTCATTTTCTATCATTTTAAAATATTTTTAACTAGTCTTATGAATTCCTATTTGAGCTGGAAGATAACGGAACTATATTGTTTAATTGAAAAAATATTTGGGGATTTTCTAGATACATTTAATTACTGATTAGTTGTTTATTTGTGTTGTGGTCATAGAACAAACTTAGTAATTTTAACTAATATAAAATGTGTTGAGGTTTGTTTTCCAGCCCACACTATGGTCTATCTTGGTGAATGTTCCCTGTGCACATGAAAGAAATGTGTATTCTGCTGTTGCCATATTGCTGATGGTGTTGTACAGGTCTTCTATATCATTACTAAATTTCTGTCTACTGGTTCTGTTGGTTACAGAGAGGGGAACGCTGAACCCTCCAATTATAGCTGTACTTTTCTTTGTTTTTTATTTCAGTTTTAATAGTTATGGCATCTTGTATTATAGGATTATTTTGTTAACTGTAAGCAGATATAGAATTTTTATATCTTCTCAGCAAATTGGCCTTTCTATCTTTATGTTATATTCCTCTATATACCTAGCAACATTGCTTCTTCTGAAACACATCTACTTTTATATTAATGTAGTCACAGGAGCTTTCTTTTAGTTATTGTTTTAGTGCTTTTTTCCTGTATGATCATCTCTGTATTTTCATTAGTGTGTTTAGATCATACATTTCATTCAGTATAATTATGATATGGATAAACTGGAAATCTACCCCTATTGCTATTGTTCTTTCCTATTTTTTCCATCTATTCTTCATTGCATTTTTTTCTTTTTGCCTGTTATTGAATTAAATATTTGTGTAACACTTACTGTTTACATTTATGGCTCTCTATTCATATATTTAAAAATATTTAAAAGAATAATATTTTTTGACGTTAGAATATAACAAAATATTAATTTATTACATTCTAACTTCAAAAAATATTGTTCTGCTTTGTGTATAGTGTAAGAAACTAATGATGGCAGGCTTGTAATTCCCCTCTCTCATCTTCTGTGCCAATATCATTATACATTTTACTTTTACATATGTTAAAAACTATAATACATTGCTGCTGTTTTTACTTAGGCAGTAAATACATGGTAGGAAATTTTTTAATAAAAATAAATATATATATTTTATTATATATACATATATACACACATTTATGGACATAAATCTTCCTTTTTAAAAATAAATGTAACTTTCTGTCCAATATTATACACCTTCTGCCTTAAAAATATCCTTTTAGTATGTCTTATACTGTGGGTCTGACAGCAATAAATTGTCTCAGATTTTGATTGTTTGAAGAAAAAGCCTTTTGTAAGTATTTATTAGAGCTATTTCTGCTCCATATAGGATTCTGGGTTAACTTTTATTTTTTTTCTTTCAGCACTTTAAAGATGTTACTTCATTGTCTTGCATATTTTTATACCAGAAGTTTGCTGTCAGTCTTACCTTTCTTCCATGTCTCTTTTTTTTCTTGGCTGCTTTCAATATTTTTTCTTTATCTTTTGTTTTTGATGGTTTGAATATGATGCATCATGGTTTAGTGAGTGTGGGTACTAATGTGTATGTGTGTTTTGCAAAGCTATTCATTCCACCTATGCAGAAGACAAGCAACAGAAGTACACAGCCTTTATGCCTGAAAATGTACATGCCTCTTCTCTTCTATGTTAGTGTAGTGGTTGGAGGCAACACAGTCAGGAGCTGAGTTGAGTGTGGGTTTTGTTGTTGCTACATTCAGTTTCAGTGTATCATATACCTCAGCCTAGTATGGAAAAGAAGATTATTCTCAGTGTTCCTTCTCTACCCACAGCTTTTATCCTTCCCTGTACACCTGTGCCTCAGAGGCCCTTCCTCCAGGGGTTGTCAGCTTCTGATTGTTACCTGGTGTTTGTTGGCCTAGTGATCAGGGGCAGGAAAACTCTCTGATGTCCTCATCCAGGGTCAGACTTAGGCAGGCCTATGTCTGAGTGCTAGGGATGAAGCTTTCCCCATGACCTATGCCTTCCTTTTCATGGCAGTCAAACTGCAGCTTATGTACAGGAGAGAGTTTTCTGCCCCTGCTCTAATGGTATTGCTGTAAACATGAGGCCCAGGAGTGCTTTCTGTCTCTTCCACAAGACTGAAGTTTTGCTCCTTAGGGGAGAGAAGCCAGGATAGGACCCTGTGCTTCTCCCACAGAAGCATCCTCTTTTCTCCCCCAGGCTTGAATTATAATATTTCTCTTGAGCTGTGAATAGGGTCCATGAGGAAGAGCATGCAAGAGAGTAAAACTTTTCCTTGTAACTGTGGCTCCCAGGGATCCTAGTCTCTCCTGCTACCTCACAGTCAGCCTAGTTTCTTGGATGGTGCCAGTGTCTCTTCCTTGTGTACTCTGCCACAGGTGAACCAAGGTTCACAGCATGGTTCCTTTAAGGAACATGCTTATATTTAAAGTTTAGATTCCTTGATTTGTCGTCTCCCTGATGCATGCTTGAAAAGTTTTAATTTTTATAGTCAGTGTAGGGATAATACTTTTCCAACTTTCTACATCCTCAGCAGATTTTCAACTCTACGTTTTATGTCTCAGACTATTATCTTAAAGAAGTCTCATTGTTTCCTTGTGTTAACATAGTTATGACATCATAGTCACCCTTTTAATATTTATCAAATCTAGATATTTTTATATCTCATCATTAGGCTGTAAATATGGAATTATAAAATTTTAATAGGATCATGAAAATAATAACCTATACTGATATTTTATAATTTCTTCATAGAATTTGAAAATAAATCATTTCCTATTAAAAATTGAATTTTTTTTTCTGGATATAGCTTTAAAGCTATTGCTACATATAAAGTCTTTCAATGAATTATCGCAAATGCTATAACCATTATTTCTCAAGACTAAAGTCGGGTATCTGAAGGCACTAATTGCTTAAAGAAACACAACAAGGAACTCCACTCATTGTCTGAAACCAGTTTTGATTGCTAGATACACTGTTTTTCATGATCTTTGAATCATTTAGACTTAGGATAAAAATACATGTCAGGATATTTGCTTTTAAGAAAATGTTATTTTCCGATATATATATATATATATATATGTATATATATATATATATAACTATATATACATATGTATATATAGTTAAAAAGGAGTTACAGTATAATTCAAAAACTATTTTTCCTTGTGAACATATCAAATAGATTAAGGAAAATGAGGCTACCCTAAACATCTTCTAGAATTAGCTTGGTATCTGAAACTCCAGCTGGGACTCAATATTATTACCTATAAAAATAGATGTTGCCTCTAGTGAACAATGTGGCCTCTTGCATCTTCAAGATCTATAATTGTTAAATCGTGTATTACTTTTTTAGTCGTTGTTTTGAAATCATACTAATAATGAATCTTTCTATAATTGCAGGTTTCATATGGGGAGAAATTAAACAGATGTGGGATGGCGGACTTCAGGATTACATCCATGATTGGTGGAATCTAATGGACTTTGTAATGAACTCCTTATATTTAGCAACAATCTCCTTGAAAATTGTTGCATTTGTAAAGGTAACTATTATTTATGTTGTTGGTAAATCGTAAGTTCCGATTATTAATGATATACTTTCAATTGATATCAGTTTTATTAATAAAGTTACCTAGAGCTTTTTCTCGATGTGATATTCATCAGCTCATGATTTTATTGATAGATATATAGGGATAAAAATACATAAATAAATGCATAACCTCAAATCACAAAACAAGTTTTCATAAGTAGAAGTTATCACCCAATTCCCTTCCATCTACTAAGTAGACTGATGTCTCAAAATTATTCACAGGAACTACTCTAGTTTCTAATCCTTTATATTTCTAATGAAATTCTACTTCAAACCTTGTTTAAATTTTGGAAACCCAAATCTTTTTTTTTCAGTTATAACTAATAGGTAAAATATCATGGAAAGATCAAAATATTACTCTTTCAAGGCATTGAAATTATTATTTCAGTATAAACTAATACAGTTTGATATAATTAGAGCAGAATATAATTTCTTTCTCCTCATCCCATTCAACATGACAGTGCCTGAAATCTCACACACTCATTACTCCCCCAGATTTTGTACAACATCAATCTTATCCAACCACATAATTTACATAAAATATTTTTGTTCTGTAATGACAATCGGGATTATTTTGTACTTTATTGGGTTTCTTTCAACCCAAAGGATTATGTTCTCTACTTCACTGACTTTCCTTTCCCTTTTTCCTTTTCCCTTTCTTTTAAAAAACAATTTTTTTAATGACTAGTTAATTGGTAAAAAATAAAGAATGTCTAATTGGGTGTTACATAAATAATACATTCAATTTAATAATCTGAACTAGAAAATGCTGTCATGTAGAATCACTCTTATTTGTTTAGCCTAGTTCTTGAAATAAGGGCCTGTGTTTCTGCAGACAACCTTCAGTTACGATAGAATAAAAATTGTCTGAAGTCGGAAAGGCCATAGTTTTTGGTTAAAATGCTCACCAAAATACTAGGGGAAAGTAATTTCTGTCAATATTTGGAAAGCAAATATCTTTTAAAATGAAAACATAATTTGGTAATTTTATCAATGCACTGAGGTTAATGACCTTGAAGAGTTTAAGACAGCAGAAGGTACTCTTTTAACCAAAGGAGATTACACATCTATGTCAGAGGTGGGCAGTCTGTGATTAAGTGCCTAGCTCTCCAATCCCCTTCTTCTGTCATGGTCCTTAGATGTATACATAAAGTTGTTTAGACCTACCTCTAAAAGTAATATATGTAGTATTTTGTGGAATTATGCCATCATGAAATTCTGGGATTATATCACAATAGTGGTTCTTTTCAAATTTCCAAGTGGATAAGAATTATGAGGAGGGCTTGCTGAAACTCAGATTCCTTTTCTCCATCACCAGTTTTAAGTTAGGAGTACTAGTACAAGGTCCAAATTTGCACTTCTAACAAACTCTCAGTTGATACTGATACAGTTGATCTAAGGAAGATACTGTGAAGAACATTGCACTGTACAGACCTGTTCTATAGCTCAGAGACTTGTGAGATTGAATCCAAAAGAAACTTCTGTGATGCATTTATTTAAACAATGTTTAAACTAAGCTATATTTGCATGGTGTTTATATACAGTACATATATTTTTTCATGTATAAGAACATAAGAACTCTGGTATGTAGTGAGTATGCTTACATAGATTAATGGATACTTGTGGATGTTTTGCCTCAAGACTTTTAGATGTGGGATTTTTTTTGTTTGTTTGTTTTGTTTTGAGATGGAGTCTTGCTTTGTCACCCGAGCTGAAGTGCAATGGTGCTATCTCAGGTCACTGCAACCTTGGCCTCCCAGGTTCAAGTGATTCTCCTGCCTCAGCGTCCTGAGTAGCTGTGATTACAGGCACCTGCCACCATGTTCAGCTAGTGTTTTGTATTTTTTTTAGTAGAGACAGGGTTTCACTATGTTGGCCAGGCTGTTCTCCAACTCCTGACCATGTGATCCACCCACCTCAGCCTCCCAAAGTGCTGGGATTACAGGCGTGAGCCACCAGGGATTTTATTTCATTTTATTTCGTTAAAAAGTTGTAAATTCTACACATACAAAATTGATTTTACCATTAAAATCTAAACATTGTTCTTTAGGTTTAGAATGAAACACACTTACCCTTGGTGATGAAAAGGAGAGGGCAGAGGGGGAAAATGAGATGTGGAGAAGTGCACAGCAATTACTGCAGAGGAAGATGACCTAAGGAATGGGAAGTCTTCAAAAAATACATCGTTTGTTAATATACGGTCATAGGAGTTCAGCTTTAGTTGGAAATATAAATTATGATATGTCCTTTCTTAAGGATTTGCACTTAGCACAATGTGTGTGTTTGAGTTGGGTGCATGTATTCATTGGCATGCACTGTGGATTTCACATTTTTGTGCCCCTTTCCTCAGTCACTTACTAGTTGGGTTTAGTGACCTTGAGTCTGTTTCTTCACTATTTGTCTCATCCATGAAATAAAATTTTCTACCTTATGTTGTTGGCATGAGAAGTAAATGAGTCAATGTATTTAAAGTGCCTGTTACAGAACAAGCACACTAAATTAGATTTTCTTTTTTTTCTTTGTCTTTACTTCCTTCCTCATATACTATGAGTCCACTAGACATGCCTTTTGTAAGTTATTTACTGTGTTTCCTCATTTGCTTTATTTTAGTTTAAAGGGAATTTGAGCTCTAGATTCACACTTGTCCCCATCACGTTCAATCTATATGGTATGGGGCAAGTTATGGAATGGAAGTCTCAATTATATTATCTGAAGTTGATTATAATAATCAAAAGAGTACTCACTGTCGGGGCCTGTGATATCACTCTGACTTCTTGATTTGACATTCCTTACCTTACATTTGTTCTATCATTCAATTTTTTTCATGCTAATTTGTAATAACTTATAAATTATTATTTTCAGAATAGGTATGTTATTTGCCCAAAAATAGAGTCTGATGTAGATACAGCAAACAATGATTATGTGAATCAAGAAGTTAATTAAATCAATAGGCATTTATTGGAGCACGCTAAGAAACAGCTTTTGATCTGGTTTCTGATAATGCAAATCCACCCAAGAAGTAGCTCTTGCCTTCAAGTGGGTCACAGTCAGATAGATGAAAGATAATTGCATATAAACAAGGATCTTAAGATGTAGTAAGGTCTATAACAGGAGCTACTGTAGCATCAGAGAAGGAACTGAACTTTTCTGTAATGGCATGGAATTATACAGGGGGTAGTACAAGTAGATATGTTTCATGATCATGAACAAGCATGAGCATTCAAGACAGAAAAGGCACAATACGCAAAAGTCAGAGTGTTTAACAAGCAGAGTTCAATGTCTCTTTTGCATGATTCGAAAAATGTGTGCAGGGAGAAAGTGAGAAGGATTTTCCACATATTGCTATCAAACTTGAATTTTACCCTGTAAATTATAATGATCCATTTATGACATTTATGCAGGGAATGGTTCAAGTGATGATGATTGCCTGAAATACAGCAGTGAACATAGGAGAAGATGATAAAATATTGGACTTGAACAAATTTAGGTAGTAAGACCTGGAAGATAAGTGATTTATTAATTATGAAATATAAGGTAGATGAAATCATGCTAATAATTCTCCCTAGTAACACTAGATTCACCTATTTTGCTTCAGACGGTGTTACCAGTGTTATAATTAGGACCTCTGCTGGGATTGTTTAGGTTCTACCTCCCCTTTGAGGATTCCTGAACAGGAACAAAGTCCATTCGTAGGTCGTTTTGGTCAAGTCATTGAACAGGACCAAAAAAACTGTATCATCCTACAAAAAAAGGAAACCTTGATATAATTGTTCTTTTCAGAAAGAGAACCTTTTAGAATACATCTGGCATTGGGGCCACGCTTGTTTAATTTATCCATTGTATTAGTCACCTAGGCTTGTCACAATAGAATACCATAGACTGGGTAGCTTAAACAACAGAAATTTATTTCTTGCAATTCTAGAGACTGGAAGCCTGAGATCAAGCATGGTTGGTTTCTAGTGAGGTCTCTCTCACTGGCTTATAGAAGGTTAGTCACATTCACATGGTTGGGGTAAGATGTAAGGGGTTGGGAGAGAATGCATACTTTGGTGTGTCTCCTTATATGGACACTAATCTCATTATGAAAACCCATCCTCATCACCTCATCTAAACCTAATTATTTCCCAAAAACACCATCTCCAAATACCATCACACTTTGAGACTCCATTTGGGGAGATGCAATTCAGTTCATGACGTTCATACTTTTGCACTTCATCTACTTGGAGGAAAGATCGTTCTTTAAAACACACACAGAACAGCCCTTCTAACCGAGGCCATGGAACTGCCGTGACTATGACTTACATCACTCCCTACCTATGTGATTTGGAGCAAGTTATTTAATCTATGCCTCAAATTTCTCTGCTGTAAAACAAAAATAATAGTCAAATATAATAAAATGTTGGTGAAGATTAAATCAATAAACATTTAATGCCATAGAATAGAACCTAATATAAAAACTCAGTATTTCCTCTTTTTTTTTATATACAATGCAGCAGTATTATAATGTGTAAAGACAGAGCATAAAATATGTATGACTTCAATTTTATTCGTTTTACTTGCAAAGTTTTGTGGGATTTTCTTTACTAACCTGATTCATTAGTATTTTAAAACTTGTGGGTTATAAATTTTTTTTAATTTGCTCCTAATCCTCTAGAGGAAAGTTTGTCAATCATTTTCTCTTTTCACTATGTATGAAGTATTAATTAATCTGGAGCTTGCTGATGCCTGGGGGCCACAAGTATAAAATGTTACTTTAGTTTCATTAGGTCTGGTTTATTTCTAAATATTATCCAGCCCCTTTTCTATATGTAACACTTCTCGTGTTTATCTTCAACCGTTTGGCAGAATTGATTAGGTTTTAATACATTTTTCACTGTGTAATTGAAATAATATTTTCAAAAATCAAAATTTTTATGAATAAGAAGATTTGTTTTAACCATCATTGTGCCTTTTCTTTATAGTACCATTCTTCTAAACAGTTCTAACTGCATGTCTCATAGATTTCATCTATTATTAACTAGAAAGGGGGAAAATGTTGTTTTCATTTTAATGATGATGTAACTTTAGTCTACTCCCCAAAGTGTGGAATTGTCTAAGATATTCTTTAGTTTTATGGCAAAGAGCTATAGTGATTTGAATGTTAGTTGTTTAATCAGAATTATGTACTTGAAGAGAAAATAATATGGCTTCCTGATAAAAACACTCATCTTTTTGGTCTTTCACTACTTAATTATCTGATAAATTTTTGAAAAGAGATAAGATTTCGCCATGTAAAGCATATATTAAAACCAACATGTGTTTTCTATTTAGTCTCATTGACCAATATTTTTGTTTCATGTTAATTTAATTTGTACTCATTTCTATTTATTACTTGACATTCACAAGTATGCATCAGGGACTATAGAGGATATAAAGATAAACTAACATATTTTCCTATACTCAATAAACTTCTTATCCAATGTTATGATTCAATTCATCTTTCTCTCTTAACACTTCTGCTAAACTCTTCATGACTCGGCTCCAACTCATCTCATCCTCATATTCATCTCACTGTTCCCAAGCCCTCTGTGTTACATTTGTGTCAAGATACATTTATAAAAATAATCCATATTCCCTAACCACTTTGCTTTTGAATATGTCTATAATTCTTCTCCCTAGAGTGCTTTTTGAGTTCCTATTACATATAAAGCACTCTACTAGATGTCCAGCACCTAAAAATGCCTTAGACAAACCTCCCTGCATAAGAATCTGACAAGAAATCCAAAGGTACCTTTCTTTTATATAGATCTGCAAAATGAGCAATTCTCTTTAAAATAAAACTGAATAGAAATAAAGAATTGAGACAAAACCAAACTAGGGTAGGTACAGACTGAAAACAAATAATTGAGAGGAGGAATACAGGAATTAATGATCTGGAAAACCTATGTGTGTTTAGAGTAGCTCTTGATTTCTTTCTCAAGGATGACTTTATAGCACGGAGCTGCCAACTCTGATCAGCAGGATCCTTGTGTCCACTCATCAGCAGTCAGAGTAAAGGATTAGCATGGCTTGATTAATGTATGACTTCACCATGTCGTAAGCCTATATGGCATCTTCCTTGATCATTACCGTGAACCCTGAAGATAGTGCCTGACACAGAACAGGCACACTCATGTATACTTGATGAATAAATAACAAATAATTGGAACTTAAATTCATTCTAGAAAAAAAGGTACAATGCTCATGGAAAAGCATTTTGGTAAGAATGTGTGACTAATTTGAAGAATTGCCAGTATTGAAAGTTTGAGCCAAAACATTATGTGTCTAATTAGAGTCAAATGGCAGTTAAATCTTTAAAAGATGTAGAAACACAGAGGCTTTATGTAGCATGTTGAATAATCAGAAGGTCATCTCAAGGACAATGCTGAGATTGAAGTATATTAAATCATATGTGACATGGTCTGATTGACTCCTTTAAAAGATTCTGGAGGAGATACATAGATGATTGAGGAGATAAGGCAGGGAGAACAATGAGGAAGGTGCTATAGTTATATCTGAGAAATAAGTATTATTTTAAAATAGTGAGGGTACTGATGAAAAGAAGGAAGTAACCTACTACGTAAGATTTGGGTTTAGATGATGCTGGGATTTGGGAATAAGAGATTCCAGGGTGAACCTCAAATTCTGACTTGGTGACCTATTGCCATTCATCAGATCAGAAGAGGTAAATGGAGAAAGAGTCTGAGGATGCAAAGGTGATGAGTTACACTTTTGGTATGTGAGTTTGAGTTGTCTGTGAGATATAGAAGTGGAAAAGTCAACCAGACAGTACAATGCAGAATAGGACTGTTAGGCGAGATTACATGTTGTCAAAGATGCTGTACATTGCTCTAAGTTTCACATCCAGGTCAGCTGGATGTGGATCCACCATCACGTCATGACTGGGTCAAGCTCTGTTATGGACCTATTGTGAAAAGAGCCATGTAATCTCAGCTGGAGATGTATAGTTGAGAATAATCATTGAGAGTTGAAATCCTGGAAAACATCCAGGCAGAATGAGTGGAATGAGAAGAGAGGAGGCTTAAAAAGTGAGCTCAACTTTGTTTGTGTGTTTTTGTTTGTTCGTTTGTTTTTTGAGATGGAGTCTTGCTCTGATGCCAGGCTGGAGTGCAGTGGCATGATCTCAGCTCACTGAAATTTCTGTCTCCCGGGTTCAGGCGATTCCCACTCAGCCTCCCTCCCAAGTAGCTGGGACTGCAGATGTGTGCCATCACACCCGGCTAATTTTTTCTATTTTAGTAGAGATGAGATTTCACCATGCTGGCTAGGATGGTCTCGATCCCCTGACCTCCTGATCCACCTGCCTCGGCCTCCCAAAGTGCTGATAACGGGCATGAGCCACTGCACCCGGCCAAAAAATGAACTCAACTTTTAAGGGGCAGATGAGATCGAGGAACTTCCAAAGGAGACTGAGAAGAGGCCACTCAAAGACAAACATGCAAAGATGAAAAGTGAGGGTAGAATTGCTCTTAACCAGCAGAGCCAAAGAAATTTTTTAAAATTCAAATCAATATTCTAATTCCTAATAATAGGTATGGAAAATTCATTGACTGATTGAAGAGTTACAATTATTCCTTACAAATTCAAAGGATGGTACAGTTTTAAGAATTATAAAAATCACTTTACTAAATGATGACTATAGTTAAAAACTGAAGAAAATGTATATGTGAAGGACAGGATAAAAATTTCAAAAAGCAAAACTTAAAAAGAATAAATTCAGGATATAATTACTTAATACTTATACCTCTTAATCCCTGACAGGAAATGAGGTTTTTTGGATCAGAGAACAGATAAATTATTTACTTACATAGCAAACTTAGCATTTGTTCCTCATTCCCCAGTCCCCAATGGGGGACCTAATGAGAGCCAGACTTACCCTGTGTATACACGGGTTTGTACCACAGGAGAGGAGCTTGGAAATTATGTGTTTCAGAACTCATACCGTGCAGCTGAGCCAGCTGCCTGCCTTTCCCCTGGAGAAGAAAAGAGAAAGACTCTTTAACTTTCTAAAGTAAATAAATTGTCTCTGGGGATGCAAAGGTCCCTAGGTTTATTATTCTGAGAGTGTAAGCACATAGCTTCTGGGAAGATGATCATAAGTTTCTCAGGAGGTCTCCATCTTTGACTTCCAAAGGTTGTTTGCCATTCAAACATCCTTTAACCCAGATGCCAGCAATGTTTTGCTTAAAGCCTTGACCTTGCATAAAGTGAATATATTCCTGTAGCCTTGTTTCCTGGCCACGACTACAAGTGCTAGACTCTGAAATCAACTTGAATAATCATACTGGGGCAGAATCTGTAAAAATGGAAAACTTTGCTCTTACAACTCTTTTTTTTTGAGTCTTGCTGAGATAATTTACCAAGAAGGGCTCTTTTCACAATAGGTCCATAACAGAGCTTGACCCAGTCATGACGTGATGGTGGATCCACATCCAGCTGACCTGGATGTGAAACTTAGAGCAATGTACAGCATCTTTGACAGCATGTAATCTCTATCCATTCCTAGCCTCAGACACCCCAGACAGAATTAATCACTTCCTCTTCTCTATTCCCACAGCACTTTGTGTTAATCTCTTAGAGCATTTTTATTACCATTAGTTGTGCCTGTCAGCCTCACTGGACTATGAATACTTGACAGGAGAAAATATTTCTTGAGCACCCACGATATTCAGGGCATTATGTTAAATGTTGTAAGAAGTTCAAGAAAATGATTGCATTCTTAAGAATACTTCTTGTTTCATTTTTGTATGTTTTGAAAGGTAGTCCTAAGCTATATTCGGTTAAAAAAAGAGAGAAATAGAATTAGCTATGAACATAGCGGGATATTTATCAACTATAAATATTTATGAGCTAATTCTATAGTTGATAACATTAACTATCAACCATAGGGGGACAGCTGTCAATATTTATGGACTTCAATATGTGTGTCTTTTAAGAGAGAAGTGAGGAAAGGAAGGAAAATGTGATGTTGGTCTTTAAAGGAAAAGGTGACATCATACATAGCAAGACTAAAAGGAGAGAATTAGGTAGTGTTTAGTATCCAAGTTTCACTCTGATATTTGTCATAATGAATGAGAAAAACATCTTAACTTTTTTTCGACATCTTCAGTAATTAGCTATTTTATGCGGAAGCTATGTGTGGGAATGTTCAAGAACATTTATCGGGATTTAAAAATAGAAAATAATTTTCTTCTAGTTCAAACTTGATTGTTTTACACTGCCAGTCAAGCAAGAGTCTGAGTGCTGAATAAGATCAGGAGCCTATAATGCATTTTCTTCCCAGAGAGATTTAAAAAGTACTATCTATGAGTTTCAAGGAGAATTAATTGATTCACATCTGTAAAGGTCTTTGATGTAAAATGTGTTATTAAAAGAATGAAAATATTCTATGGGACTCAGAGTTCCACTAACTTTCTTTCCATTGGAAAAATACCTTGGTTATCTAGACATATTTTTCAGTGATGTGTAGGAAGCAAATAATTTATTGTTCAGTTCAAATACAGATTTAATCGCAGATTTTCATACTACAATATTTCAAAGAGCATACTTGACCCTTTTTTAAAAGGATACAAATTTACCTTGATAGTACACAGTTAAATTTTATTTTGTTCTTTATATGTTTCCATATCAGGATAATTCAAATCCGACATTTTAATTAATCTGCTTGCTTCTTAAATAATTGCTTGTCAAAGTTTAAAGTACCAATTTTTTTCTCAAATCACATATTTTACATACTTAAAGAATGTTCAGATAAATGTTATATCTCCTACATATCAAATGTAAAAAATTAGCAATTCAATGACTTCTGGGATGATTTCTAAGTTAGGTTGTATTTACATTTAGGACATAGCAGAAAGGAAGCACTGATGGTTTTTGCCCATGTTGGTTATTTCTGTTTCCATAGCAACAGACCACTACATCTACTCATTCATATGTAATTTGTAACCTACATGTATTCTCCAAAACTGGCAAGTGTGTTCAAAAATCATAAACAAGGTCATCAATTATTTTGTTCAAAATTTAATAGTTTTCCTTTATGATGTAGTTTTCTTTGCCGTCATATTTATACCTTTCCGTGATATAAACTCAGATAGCGTTTCTTTTTCTGGATATAACATTATCCTTTTCTTTTTAAAAACAGTTCTATTAGAAAATTAAAAGACTCATGTAATTAACATGCTAACAAAAACTACCCTTGATAAGGACAGACCTGGAGGCCACTCGATTACAGTTCATAAGTTATAATTTAGTAAACCCTTATTTTTGTGTGGATTAATATCACTGCTAGCATCATAAATGACATGAGCTTCCTGGCAGTAGGTGATTGTGCTGGGTCAACCTGGAAAAGCACTCTGACCTTGACATATTTATATGCGTGTGTTTGTTTAACTTTCCCTTTGTTTCTCTGTTTTCTCCAGTACAGTGCCCTTAATCCACGAGAATCATGGGACATGTGGCATCCCACTCTGGTGGCAGAGGCTTTATTTGCTATTGCAAACATCTTCAGTTCTCTGCGTCTGATCTCATTGTTTACTGCAAATTCTCACCTGGGACCTCTGCAAATATCTCTGGGAAGAATGCTCCTGGACATTTTGAAGTTTCTATTCATATACTGCCTTGTGTTGCTAGCATTTGCAAATGGCCTGAATCAATTGTACTTCTATTATGAAGAAACGAAAGGGTTAACCTGCAAAGGCATACGATGTGAAAAGCAGAATAATGCATTTTCAACGTAAGTCTAATAGACATTTCTACTGGTAATGTTGTACAGCATTTAGGGTGCACCACATCACGAACTTGAAAAACCTACGACAAATGGTTGTAAAGAAAATGGGGAATTAAAATTATGGTTAAGGCAGAAAACAGAATTAACGTGGCTTTGAATAGAAATGAAAACTTCTGACGGGAAAAAGAATACCTGGCACATTTATTTTTAGTTTTAGTAAAATCATCTTTTCTTCTAAATGACTTCATGACAAAGAAAGCAATAGTTACTATTTTTTTAGATGTACAATAAAAAAGGTAACCTATGTACTATGAAAGCTTACAAGTACATTAAAAGATAGAACATATGTAAAATCACTCATGTTGGAAAATTCAAGTAGGTTTCAATGTTTCCTCATTTGTTTCCCAGGTACCATGATGCATGAAGTCCATTCATGTATCTCTTTCATTCTCTAGTTGCCTACACAAAAATGTAACCATCTAAAAATAGTGCAAATGGAAATCCAAGATTAATCTAGCCACTATTGTCATGCACACAAAACTCTCTGTGCCCTTACACCTGAACGAGCCATAGGCAGTGTGTATTGTCAGCTCTCAGTAATATTCATAACGGGTTTGCTAACAGCGCATCTTGATGGTCACACACTCTCAGGCTATTCCTCTCTATATCTTTCCTTTTTCTTTTTAACTGTGACAAACAGATGGTTACTAAGCAGATGAATTAATAAGAGAAGTGATTTTCCTCTGCACCGTAAGCATGTGTGAATACACTGTCATTTTGTAGATGACTTTAAAAGTCATACGTTATTCGTGAGCCATAGAATTGTGTATCCTATGAGAGGATGGTAATTTCTCAAGTTAGAGAAAATCAATAATCTCACATAAACAAAATCACTTACAGCTAAAATGCTTTTGTTGTGTTAATTCTACATCTGTTTCATCTTAGCCCCAATATTTAAAGCTTCATTTTAATAATTCATCATCTTTGTTTTTGCACATAATTTTTAAATCTTAGCCATTGATACCTCATTAGTTTCAGAAATAGATTTTATACAACCGTGGATCTTAAACACAAAATTCTTTCAGCTTCCCTCAGTCATTTCATTTTTTTTTTTTTTTAACGAAATCTCGATCTGTTGCCCAGCAGTGCAATGGTGCGCTCTTGGCTCACTGCAGCCCATTAGCTACTACTTCTGTTTCTCTCATTCCTTTGTCCAACTAACCCTAAAAGAAGCTTACATAAGACATCTTGTTTTCTCACCTCTCACTCAGACTTTATCCAATTACAATTTGGCTTCTCTTTCCATCATTCCACTGAAGCTCTAAAAATTATCATCTAGAGCCTTCTTATCACTACTACCTATGGACATTTTTCTGCTTACATTTTACTTATCATGTCTGCTTCATTTTACCCTGTTTAACACTTCCATTTGGGAAATCCTGTCCCCTTTTAACTTCTGTATTATTATTTTTCTCACTTCAAATCCTACTTCTCTAGCCTTTCTCACTTCACTCTGATAATTTTTTATTTTCATTACTGCTTTTAAACAGTGGCATGTCTTGGCATACTAACCTGAGACCTTCTTAACAGTACCCCTATGAAAACTCATCTATGCTTTTGGATTTGGCTCTATATGTCTAACACATAACTTCCATATTTATATTACTAGCATCAACTTCTATCCTCAGGTTTCACAATATATTCAACTGTCTACTGGACACCTCTCTCTACATGTCTCCTGAAGACTTAAATTCAATCAAAGAGAATTTAACAGTTTCTCTAAAACATATTCTTCCTCCTGCTTAACTCCTTTTCTTAGCCAACATCACACCACAATCCACACAGAAACGTACATGAAAAATGTACATCTTATTCTAGATCTTGTCTTCTCCTCATCTCTTCCATATGTGATCAGTCAATATTATCTTGGCATTGTCTTCCCTTGCTCTCCACTCATGCCCAAATCTAGGTACCCCTGCCCCTGGTATCTGCCTTATTTCATATGTCTTCCCTTATGCTTCTTGAATTATCTTTCTAAACCAAATCTGATGCTCCCCTGTTTAAAGTGTCAAAATGGTTTCCCTTTTCTTACAGGATGCTGCCACATTCTTTAGCTTGATATTTTAGGTCCTTCATTGATCTGCCTGTCCCCTGCCTCCTGTCTTAGTCCATTTTTGTTGCTATGAAGAAATACCCGAGACTGGGTAATTTATAAAGAAAAGAGGTTTATTTGGCTCGTGGTTCTGCACACTGCATAAAAAGCACAGCATCAACATCTGCTTCTGGTAAGGGCCTCAGGAAGCTTCCACTCATGTTGCAAGGTGAAGGGAAGCAGGCATCACATGGGTAAAGAGGAAGGAAAAAAGGGAGGGGAAAGAGGAAGGAACCAGGGTCTTTTCAACAATAAGCTCTTGTGAGAACTAATAGTGTGAGAACTCACTAATCACCCCTAGAATGACACTAAACCTTTTGTGAGCAACCCAAAATCCACCCCCATTATTCGAGCACATCCCTCTGAGGCCCACCTTCAACTTCAGGGATGACATTTCAACATGATATTTGAAGGAGATGAACATCCTCTTTATCACTTCCTTTTCTTGTTTCATCTTTCAATCCACCAGAAACACTTTACTCTTCAATATCTCCTGATAGATTATAAATATAAATCTCCAAATATTTCCTTCTCTTATTCCAGAATGTCCTTATTCTGCCCTTCCATTTGGCAATTTTTTTCCCCAAATCCTACCTCGGTTATACCTTTTTCAGGAGGCCTTTTCTGGTCTCCTCCCTGGCTGTGAACGCCCAGTGTCAGCCTATGATCCATGTTCTTCTATGTGTCTTCATATAGTTTCCCTCCAATGAATGGACATTTCCTCCTTCTCCTTTCCAGTCATTTTCTCATTGTAGTTCTTCTCATCTTGAGAAGAACTACATACTATTAAAAGACACAGAATGCTTAGTTGTTGAAACTATTCTATGTGCAATTTTAAGCTATTAGTCCCTGGTAAGTTACTCTCTTCTGCAGAAAAGGGCACAGGCTTTATGACAGGTTTTGTCTCATTAAGCAAAGCCCTTTTATATTTGTTGCAGCTATATTTCTAACGGTTGGAACTGGCCAGTTGGAGTCATATATTATTTTAATATTACATTTTTGCTTATAAACTAAAGATAAAATATTCAAATGAATTTTGTATTAATTTATGTTTGCTCATTGTTTAAGTCCCATGGGATAGAAGAAAACTTCAACTGTGGAATACATTACTTTTTTACACGTTCAATTTTTCTGACTGTGAATATGCAATCAGGGAAACAAGCTAATTTTATAAAGTAGCTGTTGAGGAATATATTCAGAGCAACAGACAAAATGTTATCATTAGGAAGGCAGGAAGGACCTCAATTCACCCTCACAGACCTTCAAGATGTAGTCTTCAACCCAGGTTTTGTCTAAGTGTCACTTAATTAAACTGTGGCATTATCTTGGAGAGTTTTTAGTTCATATCTTACCACAGAACAAGAAAAATTATTAGTCACACAAAGGCATTCTAAAATGTGATGCCTTAAGTAATGATCCTTCAATTTATGGGCAATGTTGGTATCAATAGATTTAAGAATCACTAATGATAAAAAACATTTCTGGAAGCAATGGCTTTGAAATGTTAACCTAGATTGATTTTTTTTTAAATTCACCTAATATCTGAACAATTCATTGAGAAATACTTTAAGATCAAGGTCTTAATTCCTCTGAGAAGTAAATATATTTTAGCTGAGTGGAACTAGTCTTTAAATCTCACCACTGACTTATTCCACTGAAAGAAGGAAAATTAAAAAAAGAAAGAATCCATATGTAATCATGAAATGCCACTTTATTTAGAATTTTCCCCTTTAATTTTTTTAAACATCAATAAATAATTTGCCAAAATGTTTATTAATGTTATTAGTATTCCCTAAAATTAGTAGGTATTATGTAGACAGAAGCAAATACGTACTATTCAAAATAATGAGCCATTTATTCTGCATCGTTTTTATTTAAAAAAGAAACTGTTATGGGATTTGTGTGGTAACATTTTTATATGATTTATTATATAACTTGTAATATTTAACTTATAACTTTCCTTAAATTGCTATTCATGTCAGGAAAAAAACCATCTGATTTTTATGTGTATACTCACTGTGAGAATATACACCATTAGGGAAGAAAGAATACAGTTAATTCACATTAAATCCAAAGGACACCATGATTAATTTTAGAAATTGTCTTTAAAGTTACTAAAAATAAAGAATTCATGGCCATGAGCTAAATTTACTTTTTCCTGAGAAATTTTCAAAGGGTAACTTTAGTGGCCTTTATCTAGGAGCAATGAGTCAATTTAATTCTCTCTGTTGTTGTTGGAATCTGGCATCGGGGTTTTCCTTTAAGAATACGTGACCACTTCCTCGCAGAATGCACAGCATTCCATTTAAGAATCACAGTTTGGCTAAAGTTAATCAGATCAGTGCCCTTTTACTTCACAACAATCTGTTGTTCCATCGTTCAAAACCTCTAGAAAATAAACAGTTACATTTATATCTAAAAATTAGTTGCTCAATTAAAAATTTTTTTCACCTTTTTAAAAAAGCAATTTACATCCTGAATGCCAACTAAGGCATATTTAATTAGAATCTCCTGGTTATATGCACAAGAATTCAAGGCTTATTTCAAGTAACTGGCATTTTGTCATAAAAATTATGTACAGAATTATAGCCCTTCAGTCTTCTGAGTAAGGGTTTATCTTTGCAAGGGCGGAACCTAGAGCAAGCCCTAGTTTTAGGAAGAGCAGGCATTGACATAGTGCTGGGCTATGGGATTGTTACTCTGTGTATCAGCATTAAGGTGAGTCATCGACTTCATCTATATTCTGAGTTTACTTATTGCCTGGCTTATTCATCCTCAATTCTCTGCTGCTTAGTTTGTGCTCTCAAACCTTTGGCATCCCATCATTCCAGTGATTCTGACTCCACATCATAACCCCTGTCATCTCAGCCCCTTTGGGCAATTATCTTGATATTTTTAAGGCAAACTTCTCCAGAGGGGAATTCTGATCATTTTTGCCACAGGCCACTGGCCTTACATGAATTGTCTCTCCTTGAGTCACTTGACCATGACTGACTTAATCCATGGAGGTATTGGGCGAGGAGCTCCAGAGTCTTACACAAGAACCACCTTTCCATAAAAGGGCATACAGAGAGAACAATGTCACTGGGGCTGGGAGTTGCCAGAAATCATAATTGGCTTGGTTCCGCAACACCATTCCAATCTAATGCTAATCTGCCTACAGATAGAAATCTTACCTCCTTATTCATCATGTGCAGTATGAGAAGGTTTTTATTTTTGTAATTTAAATACAGTCTCATTTTAACAATTCATCAAGGAGTATGAAAGCTCTATCATCATTTTATTACATTATACTAATGGATTATTATGATCCCTTTGAAACAAACAGTTCTGCATTTGGGTTTATATACTCCTCAGCTTATCTCATTCTTTGGAGTAAGTTAAGTAGACTACTTGGCAGATCACCTGACGTCAGGAGTTCAAGACCAGCCTGACCAACATGGTGAAACCCTGTCTCTACTAAAAATACAAAAGTTAGCCAGGTGTTGTGGTGCACACCTGTAATCCCAGCTACTCAGAAGGCTGAGGCAGGAGAATCACTTGAACGTGTGAGGCAGAGGTTGCAGTGAGCCAAGATCACACCACTGCACTCCAGCCTGGGCAACAGAGCAAGACTCTGGCTCACAAAAAAAAAAAAAAAAAAAAAAAAGAAAGAAAGAAACAGCCAGCGTTCATTCATTGGCTAGAATAAATAAAATGTTGCTTGAAATTCAAAAAACAATCAAATTTTATTATCTAAGCATCTGAGACTCTTTGCCATCTTACAAGATGCATTATGTGCAATTTCAGTTGTAAACATGGAAATCTGTAATAATGATAATGTTCTTAATTCTCCTACAACCAAAGCAAAATCAATTAAAGAGCAGACTTTTTAAAGCCTAAAATTTGGGATCTATCATTTATTAGCTGTCACTTAGTGCCCTAGGACAGAGATCGACAAACATTCTATGAAAAGGAGCAGATAGTAAATATTTTAGGTTTTCTCAGCCATATGTTCTCTGTTGTAAGTACTTTATTCTGCCATTTTAGCACAAAAGAAGCCATAGGGAATGCATAAATGAATGAGAATGGATGTGTTTCAATAAAATTTTATTTATGGATATGGAGATGTGAATTTTACATAGTTTTCATGTCACAAAATATCACTCTTTTGATTTTTGTCCCAACCATTTGAGAAAGTAAAAACCATTCTTAACTCTGTAGCCACACAGAAACAGGCTCTGGGCCACATTTGCTTCTCTCTGCCCCAGGAAACTAAATTTAGCTTTCAAAGCTCTTGGGAAATTTAAGTACACCATTTCTACTAGTTTGAAAAAAAACAATTTTCTTTTACTCTTTTTATTGTTTAATTTCGTGATTGCCCTAAAAGGTTATTTTACTGTTGATATTAATGTTTAATTATATATCCATAATAGTGCCATGCTTTGTTGCTATATCTTACGTATAATGATTCTATTAATATAGCTATTAGCATCATTTTATCTTTATTCCAGGTTATTTGAGACACTCCAGTCCCTGTTTTGGTCAATATTTGGGCTCATCAATTTATATGTAACCAATGTCAAAGCACAGCATGAATTTACTGAGTTTGTTGGTGCCACCATGTTTGGGACATATAATGTCATCTCTCTGGTTGTTCTACTCAACATGTTAATAGCTATGATGAATAATTCTTACCAACTGATTGCTGTAAGTTGACCAGCTTTATTTTAATTCACTATTTCCCCTCAAATGTGTTGTTCTTAGCTATACTCCATTTTCTTATCATAGGAAGTAAAATCTATAATTGGCTATTGATGAGACAGATAAAAATTATAAATGGTTTATTTGACATTTCTGAGAAGTTTCACACTATATGTGGCTATAAATTAATCTAAGTTTGTCATGTTACACGTGATCACAGAGATAAACCAAATCCATCTTGCCAGGCAGTCACTGGCTATGGGAAGTCGTAGGTGAGGTCTGACTTACAAACAAGCAGCTGATCTCTGTGCAGTGACCAATAGGCTTTGACTCCTGTCTGTCCGTTTAACCTACCATCCTAATATAAGCAAAGTCAAGCTATAGGGCAAGACACAAAAGATAACCCTGAGAGGAGTCTGGAAAGGGAAGAAGCCACAGGATTTTCAGTTTCTTAAAGCTCAGGGAAAGCAACATATTAACAGAAGCAATGTTAAGTTCTGTAGGATATTACACAATGCAATACATGTTTTTTTGAAACTTTGGAACCTAAGCAACTTAGCATAAGTTATTTATTTGTTCATTCAACACATACTTACTGGGTGCATACTGTGTTGCCCAGTACTGTTCTGGACACCAGAAATATGGCAACGCACAAGAAAGACTTCAACTGATCTGCTTGAATGTATATACTAGTGATGTACGTCTATGACCACAAGCAATAGCAGCAAAGCAGAGCTCTTAGTGGAATGAAATATAGTTAAGTCTTTCATATTTATACCTTAGACCAGTAGCATTTGATAAGCATAATTGTCGTTTTCCAATTTTCTTCATAAATAACTACATTTATATTGTACCTTTGAATCTATGGTTAAACCTCTGAAGTGTTATTACTGGTTTTTTGTCAAGCAACACTCTGAATTTTACTGCAGCTGCCTTTTGGGATGCAAATTTTTCTCATGAGACACTCATCACGGATGAAAAACTGCATAGGATGTGAGAATAGATGGTTTTTCTTTATCGATTCACAGATTAAAGTATTCCAAATGCAGAAATGAATCCTTTGGAAAATGTAGGTCCTGGGATTGGGGGTAAATATCCAAATTTATGCATACTTTGATCTTCATTTAAGCATCTTATGATCGGAAATTTTTATAGTCTCTAAATTTTTGTGTCAGAAGTTCTATATTCTCCTAATAACACCTTTCCAAAATGTGGGCTCTGTTTTCCAGAACATCAGAAACAACAACAACAAAAAATTAGAAGGCCTCTAATTATCAAGCTAGATACAGGGAAGCTGCCAGCAATTTGGATCTTTTAAAACATTAAATGTTCCAATTTCATCTAGAAGAAAAAACAATTTACGAATATTATGACATTTTCTTATTGCTTCTTTGTGAGGTGTGCTTTTCTAGGTAACTTCATTACAGAGATGGGAATCATCTTCAAACCTCTATTTCTACTTAGCCTAAACCCTAAGACTGTGGAGGGAAGAACAGGCATTGTGAACCTGAGACAGGTGTGGTTCCCAGGACTTCATGTATGAAGACTCCTTGGGGCATGAACATACCAAGCATTTGCTTTCACCTGTCCCAGAATTCAGAACAGCAGATTTTACTCTGAGGTTTTCCTTTTTTTCTTTCTTTCTTTTTTTTTTTCTTGTCTTGCTAACTGTAACTCAGAGCCGTAGGTAAAGCATGAAAAAAGAAGAACATTTAACTGTTGAAAGGCAGAAGCAGTTATGTAGTCCCTGACTAAAGCCTGCTTTCCATTCACTCATTTGTTCATTGATGAAATATTTATTGTTCACCTACTATAGACCAGACATATGTTTCATTTTGAGGATACAAAGAATTAAAAAGTCCCTGTTTTCAACAAAAAATAATATAGTAGAGATTTTTAAATCAATAAATTATTTCAATATTGAGAAAAGAAATTTGAGGATGTCATGAAAGTATGGAAGAGGGGACCATGACTGGGCTGGAGGTAGGAGGCAGCTCAGGACTCACGGGAGGCAGAGCAGACCTCTGAAGAGGGGATCCTTAAGCCGAGTTTCAAATGTTGACTAGGAGTTAGAAGGTGAGTAGTGGAAGATGAATCTAGTCATCAACAGCTTAGAACTTTTTATCTCCAGATTTTCTAACACCATAGACTATGTGATAGACCCTCTTGAAATCCTAAATCATGAACAAAGAGAGCACTTGCTTAGTGATTGTAATAAGATAACATAATTTGTGGCTCCCTGAGAATCAGAGAATAAGAAGGCACTATTCACAGGCCAATGCTTTATCTAAATGATTGCCTTTTAATTTCTTTGAGCCAAATCTACTGAGTCCCATTCTCCATGCCTGCAGGAAACAATATATGCAATTCTCTTCACCAATGCAGCATAGTCAGCAAGAACCTATAATCTTGTTTAGAAAGAAAGAGAAAGGAAAGGAGGGAGAAAGCAGGAAGGAAAGGAAGAGAAGGGAAACTGCAGCTTCTGTGCTCCCGTTTATGTGGATCTACCCATATTATCAAACATTTGCTTACCAACAATAAGGCCATGTATTTTCTAGGTATGGTGATTCCTATTCAAAGCACAATATGTCCGGTATCTGGATTAAAACCCACGTTGTGCAGAATAGAAATGTATGTATAACTTATGCATTTATCAGCACACAGCAATTTAAAAATATCAAAATGAAGCATAATTGAAGATTATTCTCCTACTCTAAAATATGAGTTCATGTATATGATATTAACTGGTTACTACGCACTATTCTGAATTCTTAAAATGAATGTATGTCCAGTTTCTACCACCTCCTACTTCTCAGATCTTCTGCTTAAATCAGATTTATGGCTAAATTAAGAAGAGACTGGCTGCCCCAGATCTAATTGCCACAAATGCTCCAAAGTTTCCACAGGAGATTAATAAAGTGGAGTGAGTAATACGTGATGAAGGGAATAGCCTCAGGCTTGTGGGCAACCACTGGCCGTGATCCTCTCTGGTGAAATCTGTCCAAAGCTAGGTCAAGAGTCAGTGGTGTGACAGAGAGGCCCAATTCTACATTTGTTAGAGGAACTTCTTCCTGAGTTTATCTCTGTTGGCTGAAAGTAGACAATAATATTCACATGAAGACATATCCAATAAGACTTTTCCTGTCAACAATGAAGGCTAAGCCATGACATCTGTGGAGGTAGCATTAATCTAAGCAGGAGTACAAGGCTTTGGTTAAGACAGAAAGTCTATTTCTGGCCTGAATCAAATGAAACTATGCTAATGTGAGCCTACAGTGCAGAAGATGCTGGTTAATCTTCAAGTCATAACTAATTACTGCAGTCTTTTTAACATGGAAGTATTTTAGATGTCTGTTTCATTGAAGAAGCAAGGATAGAAAGTGACACGGGAACTGCTACTGCTCTAGGTTAAGCCATCGTCTGAAATGTTTACATGACTATCTCTGGGAGTCAGTGGTGGTTTTATAAGCGATTTAATTAATGTTCAAGAGCCACTTGATGTCAGGTTATAGGCTCTCTGTGAGGTTTATGGTACCTTGTTAATTCAGAAACCTGTCATCAGTTGTCATGTTCTCCTCTTCAGGACCATGCAGATATAGAATGGAAATTTGCACGAACAAAGCTTTGGATGAGTTATTTTGAAGAAGGAGGTACTCTGCCTACTCCCTTCAATGTCATCCCGAGCCCCAAGTCTCTCTGGTACCTGATCAAATGGATCTGGACACACTTGTGCAAGAAAAAGATGAGGAGAAAGCCAGAAAGTTTTGGAACAATAGGGGTAAGAACACAGCATGTTAGTATTACTTTTTTTAAAAAACTGTGTATTTGAATATATTTGTATTTTTTATCGAACGTGTTCAGATCTTTAGCCTTTTTGTTCTTACCGATTGCATGTCATGTACGTTTATAGCACACCTACCACGACTAAGGCAGTGTCTGCTGAACTAAGACTTCTTCAAAAATGCATTTCCTGCATTGAGGGCAGTCACTGCTATTTAGACAGAAAGTCTATTTCTGGCCTGAATCAAATGAAACTAAGCTAACATGAGCCTACAGTGCAGAAGATGCTGGTTAATCTTCAAGTCATAACTAATTACTGCAGTAATTAGTAACAACTAATTAGGTCCTGCTCTTCACACAGCCCTCCCTGAGTTCCACTAGTCAAGGCTGGGGAACTAGCATACTCTATCTTAGTACCTTGGCTTCTAGGTCTTTTCAGAATGTGATAGCAGGTTATTTGTGGCATTGCTTCCTCATTGTCTGTTTCCCGCTCTGGATTATAAGTTCCATGAGGGCAGGGCGTCTGTGTTTGGTGATCTCAAATTCCTTGTGCCTAACATAGGCCCCTGCACAGAATATTTTATGCTTGATAAGAATTCCCAATTAAATGATTGACTAAATATTATAACTTAAATATGCTGTGCCAACTGTCAGCTGTGATTGCAGAATATTTTAATTACTCAACATGTTACATCTACTCCCTATCATATTAGATGCCAAGAAGTTAGGCATCTAATACACACACACACACACACACACACACACACACACACACACACACACACATATATATATATATATATATATATATATATTCCAGATATTTGACTTTCATGTTAAAAGTTTTAGAATAAATGTAATGGCTTGGATTTAATAAGCAATTACTTCCTGTGTTCCCCTTGCCAGCAACCAAGCTAGAATTTGAGGAGTGGGAAAAGGTACAAAGGCATGGGTTCCATCTTTGAGGGCACCAATTTTAATGTGAGAGATACAGAAATAAAAATAGATATGTTATGTAGTATATTTAACGTTATAATATATACGTATGTATGTTTGTATATATACATATATATATGGAGAGAGAGTGAGAGAAAGAGAGAACTGCTCAGAACCATGCTCCTAGTAAACTGGAAGATGATATTTCTCTTTCTTTATTTTGGAAATTCGGGTTTCAAGAAATTGCAGCAGAAGATACATCATGTTAACCTTTTGGTCCAGCCATACCATTGACATAAGACAAGTCATTCTTCACGCCTCTCTCACTTTGTGTTCTATTTTTGAAAGTTCTCATAGTGATGTTTTGGGAATTAACACGCTCATGTTCATTAGTCACTTTGATCTTCTCAGAGACATTGTTTTGGAAGTATTTTAAAATGTTGTTACTTTAGAATCACCAAGTAATATTCGATACTAATTAAAACCCCCCAAATATTAATTTGTTTTCAGTTTTCTTTAACATGGATTGTGACTGCTAAGCCCTAAGAGATCCTTCCCACTTCACAACTTCATTGCCCACCAGGCATTGTTACAGCACCAAATGGAGCTTTCTCCTACTGACAGTGGCATGGATCTCCCGCTCATCTCAGTAATGACTGTAATTCTAAAGAGAAATTGACTGGCAAGTAAATGTTACAAAGAGGTGATTAGGAGATGCAGTTATATTCTCTCCCATAAACTATTACCCATAGACTTGGAGGACTACAGTTTGGGAACATATCTTAGAAACCAAAGTCAGATTATGACAAAGCCTTATCCTGCCATCCTCATACTAAATTTATTAGCTTTATCGCTGACCTTAGAAAGGAGTGAAATTATTTTACTCCAGATATTTGAGTTTTGTGTTAAAATTTTTCAAATAAATGTAATGGCTTAGATTTAATAAGCCATTACTGCCTGTGTTCCCCTTGCTAGTAACAGAGCTAGAATTTGAGGAATGGGAAGAGGTATGAAGGCATGGGTTCCATCTTTGAGGGCACCAATTTTAATGTGAGAGATACAGAAATAAAAATAGATATGTTATGTAGTATATTTAACATTATAATATAGTCACATGCAAGAGGCGATGAGAAAAATGCAAGAAATATTTAATGCTTCCCTTGAGGTAAACAGGACAAGGTTTCAGGGAAGCCAGGCTCCAGCTTACTCCTTTCCAGATCAAACATACTTATCCTTTGTACCATCTCATTCTTAAATTTATAAGCATTTTTTAATCGATCTCTGAAAAGATAGTGATGATTAATACTGCCATAATATGCCACCTTTTATAAGAGTAGTTTGATTTAAAAGGAGCTTTTGGGCCAAAAAAAGTACCTATTCACCAAAGAAATATGTCTTTCATATTTTAATTTTAGGAAATGGCAGAATCTTGGTTTTTAAGATAACAGGAAACTTGTAACAAGGCACAGGGTCCTGCTCTGATGTTTTAAGAGATCCATCTGTACAGACAACAAAAAGAATGGAGAACCACATAAAAAACTTGACTTCCAAACCTCCCTCCTATTCTCTCACTGCTGACTCATGGGTAGGATTATGTTGCCATCATTTTTTAGAAGCAAAAAGCAGCTCTCAGTCAATTGGCTTTTCTATTAAAATAATGATTCATTTTCAGAGTTAAATAGTCTTATTTGCTACATGTTACTGGTCTCAAAAAAAAAAAAAACCCACAGATTTCTTTTATGTGTCTATCTCTAAATTTGAATTTTTTGCTCCAAGCTGATGCACAGCAAGAGAATTTGAAACTAATCAGAATCTCAAACCATTTATTTTTCCTTCACTATGAAAATTTTACTAACATTCAACAATGGGTATTTGGATGCTTTGGGAATACATGCCAAACATAAAAATATTCTGAATCATGTTTTTCTTTTCCACCAATCTAGAGCCTTGGGCAAGTACCAGCCCAGTCAACATCAGTGCTATCTAAAGTTACTCTTTCTCCGTACTGCATTTCCAGAATGAAAAGGACATATTATTTTAATATGTATACTCTCAGTTGAGTTTTATACATTTTTTGCTTATATGAAAATAGGTATAATTTGTAAAGAAGCTCTTGCTTATAAAAGTGTGAGATAAATGAGATATAAATTAAGATGGCTGTATTACTAAGAGGAGTTAACTGAGAAAATAATGTCAAAAATTAATTTTTCTGTGAATTTATTTCAACTTGATTAATCCTCCTGATAGTTCATTACGTGAACATACAAAGACAATGAGATAAACAAATAACTATTAATTAAAAGGTGATGTTTAAGGAACAGTGACAGTCACTTTGTGAAACTAATGCATGGTTTAGAATATACCATTATCTGCCAAAGGGACCTTAGATAACATTTAGCTCAACCATTTCTTTTTCTTTTTTTTTTTCTTTTTTTCAGATAACTATAAGTTGTGTGTGTGTGTGTGTGTGTGTGTTTTAATTTATTTATTTCACTTTAGGTGCATACTATATCTGGCATTTCTCCCCATGTTATCCCTCCCCACCCTCCCCTCCCTCCCCACTCCCCGCTGTCTCTCCCCTACCCCCCCAACTGACTGCCGCCAGTGTGTGATGCTCCTCTCCCTGAGCTCAACCATTTCTTTTGAAAAAGAACCTGTTTACTTTGCCCATTGTATCAGGGTCTCCTCAAGACAGAGCAGGCGAAAAATACTGTGTCTTGTGTTTCCCAATCCAAACTGCCTTCCATTGCCCTCCCTTATTCCCCTGAGAAGTCTGGTAAACATGCAGCAATACCTTCCCCGTTGTGTCTTTTGATGGTTCTCAGCAGCCTTTGCAGATCCTACCCTCATTGTTTTCAGCTGCCTCTTAGACTCCTGTATTTCGAATCCCTTATTTACCAAGCTAGTTTACCTTCTGCTCTTATCCTCAATCTGCTCATCTTTGTGCTGCAATTTTGAAGCAGATAATTAAAGCTACACTGGAAGTGACTTCATTCTTTGAAGTATTTTCTCTGATCTTCCCATTTGTAGTTCATGTACTGACACTCGTCACCCAGCCTTTGCGTAAAGGTCACCCCGGTGCTCATTCCGTTCACGTTCCCAGGAAATGCCTGGGAAACCAGTGCTCTTCAGGGTTGCTACACTGGCCACTCTGTAAGAGCCCATTATTGGCAATCTTATCGTGCTATTTATGGCTTCGCAGTAATACTGATACAACTAGCTCTGAAAACTCATTAACTCATATTTTTTTGTAACTTTGGACTTCCTTTAATGGGTGATTGGGCGTTCCAGGTAAATTAATCTTTCACTTGACTGCTTTATGGGGGAAAACATAAATGAAACAGAAATGCTTTATTATTGAGCACAGTATTTGTAATAGAAAGCATATCCATTATTGAGAGACCCTTCGTCTCTGAGCTATTATAAAAATCCCACCAAAAAGACAGCCTACCCAAATAAGAAACACACTCTGACTTGTGATTTTTGATATTACTTCTTGTCAAATGTTTTGTTTAACCTCATTTTATCCGAAAATGCCCTTCTTGTTATTAAAGCATTTGTTCTTAAATTTTATAGCATACGAGAATCGTCAGTAATCACTAGTTTAACAAGCATTTCCAGTTTGTAACTTTAACTAGACATTTGTATTCCAGAAAGCATTGGTATCTTCTGCAGTTTATTTTTTTGTTTGTTTGTTTTAAGCTTTAATTTGTGTGGGTACACAGTATATCTGAGCTTTTTAATCTAAAACAAAACCATGCTACATGCTATTGTTCAAAGAGTCCCTATCAATTTAATTCAGATACAAAGATGCTATTATAATACAATACTTCCCCAAAACATTTAATTAATGTGAAACATTTTTAATGCCACAGACTAGGTGTTTAATCAAAATGTTTACATTTATATGTTTGTATATGAGCCAAAAAAAAAAACTAGTTCTTTCGATAAAAAAATTTACAAATATTTTAACTTCCTTAGTTTTATGTTTTCCACTTTTTAGTTTTCTCTCAAGCACATGGCGAGAAGAACGGGAGGCATGATGATCTCTGGCAGGATCACTGAGCATCACTCAGCCCTGAGATACAGGTGGAATATTCGATCCTGACTAGTTGCCACAGAAATATGCCCAGTTAAGTCACTGCAAATGAATTAGAAGCTGTGAATAGATTAGCAATAGCTAATTATCACTAAAGAAAAATGAATTAAAAGTAGAAGCTGTGAATAGATCAGCAATAGCTATCATCACTAAAGAAAAAATGCTCATAGAACATGCCTCCCAGACTTTATTTATAGTGGCAATTAGTCAAAATGTATTGTTCCCTAGTCTTTAGGACACTCAGTAGGCCTAACAACAAATCTTACAGATATGACAGTTTTCACTCGTGAGCACCTCCAGATTCCTAAATTACTGCTGTAAAATTTGTTGGCAGGGCCTTTTGATGAAACTTTATTTCCCCAGTGGGGATATATAGAAATTAATTGCTTGATATTCTTGGTATTTCCAGAGTGAGTTTATGAATATTTGGTTTGACAATACAACATTCAGGCATTTCACATGAATTATTTTTATATGCTTAGAAAATGTTTTCAAGAAAAACAGTAAGCAGATGTATGCTGTAAAGGTGGAGAAAGACTGTTCATAGAGAACAATATGTAGATTCATCTGCAAAGAAGCCAAACTGCAATTTTTTTTGTAAAGGAATCACATCCTGGAATGGCCCCCTTGCCTTTTTAGTTTTCGTTAAAGCAGAAGAACATAGTAAGCTGCATGGCTTAAGGAATTCAAGGAGCAAAGCAAAGACTAAAAGGCGTAATTCATGGGCTTAAAATTCACTGCTAGACCAAAGCCAGAGTGGAAATGAGAGAAAATGGTACTGAAAATTGACGGCAGGGAACTAGCTGCATCAAGTGAACCTGACATTGCACATAGTGGACCTGGAGAGAACTGGAGATAGGAGTGAGAAACTGTCACAGCTCACTCTCCAGAGACCCCTCTTTTCTAGCTGTAAAATCTTCCCTGCGCTAAAGGAACCTGACACTTCTTTTGAAATCCTGGAGTTTCCTTGCAGCAGCAGCAGTTTCTCAGTAGATTGTCTTTTTCTTTAACACAAGTTCTCTGATCCAAACAGTGCCATTGTCTTGTCCTAACCAAATCAGGAGGAACCTGCAAACTGACTTATGCTAATGTGGCGCACACGTATGCCCTCAGCTCCTGCCTTAAAAGCTACCTTGCCAACGAACATTCCACACACAGTCTAGTGACTTCGGATATAGTTTGCAAAGATAATTGCCAACTTAAAGAGCACCTCTTCCAAAATATTTTTCCTTGACACTCAGTTAAGGAAGAAAAGTCCTTGATTTGTCATAGGGTCCATTTTTTCTGTCTTAAGCACAACTCACAACCAACTTAGGTTTTTCAAAAAATAGCTGCAAAATGTAAGTTCCAGAAATTTCTATGTGACATTATATACGTGAGTTCATTTACTGGGAAATTCTTTATTCCTAGCATAGGTCTACCATGCTATAATTCTACCTAAGTTATTATTTTTAGTAAAATTGGTGAACTCCTAGTCAATGAAGATTACTCTGTCAAAGCTTAACAGGCAAATGGCTTGAAAGAAAATTACTCATTTTCTTAGACATTAAAGCTAAATACTCACGTAGGTATTTTTAAATGAAATGGCTTTCATTATATTACTTTTATAAAAAATTATTCAGATCTCCTGTTCTTGGTCATTTCCAGTGATAATTGTTAAGAAAATATATCTTCTCTTAAGGTAGCAAATCCCTTTGAAGCTCAGCTGATCTTTACCAAGTAAAAGGATATGAATATCCTAAATGTCATTGACAGTAGGTCTATTGTATAATATTTAATGGTGTCACTACTTGCCAAAAATTATTGTGATGTATATTGCAAAGAGTACATATATTATGAATTGAATTGTGTGCCCCTTCAAAAAGGATTGGTTGAACTCCTAACCTCCCCCCATACTTATTTGGGAAAAGGATCTTTGCAGACATACTTAGTTAAGGTGAGATTACACTGGAATAGATTCCTGTAAGAACATGGGCATGTAAAGACAAAGAGACCCAAGAAAAACACCATGTGAGATTGCAGACAGGCACTTGCAAGCAAAAGAACTCCAAGAATTGACAGCTACCACCAGAAGCTAGGAAGTCTCATTCCCACCTTATGCTGCTGCTAGATGACTATCAGTGAGATTAAACTTTCATCACATGTCACTCAACTAGTCATAATCCCCAGGTGCCTGTAACCACCGAATTCATGTGCCATCTAAAATTCTACATTAAGAGTCTGTGCTAACTTCCCACTACAATCTAATCTGTATATTCCCAGTAGTAGAGACTTTGCAACTGTCCTGCCAGAAGTCTTCACAATGTGTCTCTCACTTTCTAGCCATAGAATCTTTGCTAATCCTATTCCAATTGTCTAGAACACCTGTGCACCTCCCCTTGTCCAAATCCTATGATTCCTTCATGTCCCATCTAATACCCCATTCTCTTTATGAGGGCTGTTATGGCTTCTTTCCTTAGCACAGTATAACCTTCTTCTTCCCTGTATTCAAATAACACACTTACAGTACCTCCCATGTTTTCTTTTGTATTTTGCCTTCCTGTGTAGTCATTCATGTTCTTGGCAATCCACCTTTTGGACTATAAGCCATTTAAGGGCAAAAGTGTGCTTCATTCATCTCTGGTTTCTTGCACTCCACTGCCATACACATGTAGTCACTTAATAAATATACCTTAAATTAGCCCTACAAGTTAAGAGAGTTCTGATTTCAAAACGGAGCCTTGAGACAAGCTGGCTTTACTCCCCTACAACCCCATGGAAAACCTAACCCAAATATACAGTGCCAGGATTATCACCAGCAACATCCCAGGACTCAGATATGAGGCAAAGCCCGTTTTAGGGGTTGCAGAGAAATGAAAAGCTTCAAGCACATGGTAAAAGGATCGCATTTCCATATCCAGGATGCCCTTCCCTTCAGTTGCCTGGCACCATTTCTTTCAACTCATGGTTTCTGCACTAAAAAAACTGAGATCCGAGGTAGATAAACCACCCTCCCCAATATCTTGCCTTCCATAGAAGTAGACTTCTCCTTGCCTCAACCCATGAAAATTATCTGAATCCCTGAAGAGACAAATGTCCCTGAGCTCAGCCAGAGACAAAGGCGAAGGCAAAACTCCCACCCCCAGGCCTGCAGACTCTGCTCTGTAACTCAACCAAAAGAGACAGCAAATCAGAGTGGCTTTTCAGTAGCAACATGTTGTAAGAGGTACATTCCACAGGTCCCCCGGGCAGGAAACCCTAACCAGCCTTCCCTTTTGCTGTGACCTCTGAATTTTCCTTTGAGTTTCTATATCAATGCTCACATATGGCTGTCTCATTAGGGTCACAGCAAAAATTCAATGTCATTCAAAAAAGTTCATAAAACTTTTGGGCTACCCCAAAAGATGACTGCCTACAAAGTTTGGGTCACATCTATCCAATTTTACCGGAACTATCCCCTTACTCTATCACTTACATGCAAGTTTCCTACCTCTAAACCCCTCTACTGCCAAAGCTGAAGGCATCTAATGATTTAGCTGAAGGAAATGCTCTTCAGAAGCGTGAATTACCATCAAAATGATTTAGAGACACAGTTAAATCTAAATATATTACTTTACTTCCTCAGAGGTAATCATAATATGTGTCCTACTATGCACAAGCTTTGAGAATCAAGATATTTTAAAAGGGTGTTAAATCATGTTATTAATCAAAAGGAAAAAAATGCAGAGGACAAGAACTAACATAAGTTAACCACAGATGCCATAAATCTCTTATCTCATGTCATCTTCAAAATTACCCATGGAGTTTATCTTCACCTTGCAAAATAGAAAATCAGGGAAGAGGGAGAGTTTCAGAGTTAAACTCCATGACTAGGCACAGTCATCTTCAAACCCAGATGTACCCCCTGGGACCATGTTCTTATTATCACACCACACTTTATCCCAGAAAGTAGGAACTGGAGGGCATAATGGTGATGATCACTTAACAACCTATTCTGTCATGCTAACTAGGGAAACAGAGATTAAACAGAAGCAAGCTCTATGAACTGCATAATTTAGCGTTCATCATTTGGTGAGTACTGTACACTGCATTCATTTTTAGGTTTCAGGCTCAGAAGATGGTTAACTTCAACCATTCCTATTTTTCTAGCCAGGATGTTGAAGTTCATTGCCTGATAAAATTTCATAAAACTAAAAAATAGTTTTGTGATACTACTGCAAAATTTTGGAAAATAATTCATTGGCAAAATAATGAATTATATTAACTTAGTCTTAAACCTGGGCTAAAGAAACTGAATAACACCTGAAAGTTACCATAGTGAACATTTTTAGTGTTTCTCTCTCTTTTTGACAAGCTATTTTGATTTTTAAAATTTTTTCCCAAGAAAATTGACCTACAATTATTTTTTAAAATGTAGTCTTTTTACATTTGCATTAAAAAATTTTGACTTTGGATGAGTAAGATTCTACTGAAGGAAAGACAGTTTGTGCTCATTTTAATACTAAAATATATCATGATAATTTTCACTTATTAGTCATAACTTTCTGATTCTGTTATCCCTAATTTTAACTTGATGTTAAAGAAATTTAAAGTTAAATCCTGACTTCTAACTGCTCTTTGTTGAAAATTTCTTTATTGGAATTTAGAAGGATAGGATTCTAAAACACGGTAGTGAAACGCTATAGAACCCCAAAACAATAAAAATTAAGGAGACGAAATTCTTTCTATATTAAATTAAGAGTCTCTAGCTACTTAAATAATTAAAATCAGATCTCTGATATTGTATTTACAGTGAGACTGTTAAAGAAATTGATGAACGATTCACTTTAGTATTTTAGTTTAAGTAAATTTAAGGAGATTCAGAAGACTGTGTGTTTCCTTCTAGAAGTGCTGTTTGTCTTACCTTTCAGCTGAGCTGTCTCAATATGAGTCAGACATCTCCATCTGGTGGCGCAGCCATAAAATTCCCATGCTATACTTTTTTCAAGATGCTCTACATTTGTGTTGTTTCAAATTTCTGAGTTTTTAAATTGATGGCTTAATCTTATTTTAAATGTTTTTCTCAAAATTTATTTCTCATGCAAAAGCGAATGATATTCAAAATAATCAGTGACCTTTAGAAAGCTAAGCATTGTTTTATCTGTTCCTACAAGTCACTACTAACCATGAAAGACAGTTGCATCCTTATGGCCAGTGAAAATAGCATTTTCTTCTATTTCTCTGAAGAGAAGAAAAGAGTTTCTTTTAAATTATTTAATATTTGAAATACCATTTCACAGTGATACAGGCACAGTTCTTTTCAATATTCTATTTCATCAGCCTATGATTATTTATTAAGGAACAAGATCAAAAACCTCATTTTAAACCCAAGATATATTATTCCTTTTGCTTTCTCACAATTTACCAAATTAATTCCATTATTATAGAGATATTTTTATTTTAGATTATTTTGGCCAGTTTTCTTCCTGAAGAATCAATGCTGATGTTTATTCAACATACATAAATTTGGGATTATGTCGGGTTCTTTTCCTAATATCTGTAGAATACTTGTGAATCTGCAAATATATAAATTTGATGTCATTTATCATTTCACTCATCTCATAATGGGCTTTTTTTTCCCAATCATTAAACAACTCATCTCTCTATTCTACACTCCAAAATCACTGCTCTGTGCTTACCCCACCTCTCCTCTCAGACCATTGTGATGTCTTCAAAACATGAGCTGGGTCTCACATTTAATTTTTTTAAATGAGTTAATAAATGCAGTGTTTCAACAGAAACCTTTATTTATTTATTTTGTTAAATCCAGCCATCTATTTAAACAGGAATCTCCTCTTACTATATATATCATTGAAATGAATATTGGAGAGTTCAGTGACTAATGAGGTCTCCAGTTACCTGTTACATAACGTAACTAGCTTCTTAATCTTGTCGTGTTGATATTTATGAAGACTTTAAATTTTTATTTAATATGTCCTATCTCTTTCTCTTAGCATCATTTCAACTGATTTTGAGTGTATATTAACTCCAATTAACTACTTTTCCATCATCCTGTATGAGAACAATGGTTCCGTCATTGTTAACTTATTCTGTTTTAAATGTCATAAAGGTTATATACTCACATCTTAGTGTTTTTGTTCAGTCATTCTTTTGATTCATGTGCAGCGCACTTTAGCCATTGGCCACTGCCTAGTAAAACTCCCACTTTGAATAAGTGAGAATAAAAACATTCTTGATTAAAAAAACAATAAATTATTTTTTTAGAATAGCAATAGAACCATATAACCAGAAAGGAAATGTCCTTTTCCTTTTCAGAGGCGAGCTGCTGATAATTTAAGAAGACATCACCAATACCAAGTAAGTTGTCCTTGTATTATGTCTTGAAATTTTCATTAAAATAAATGCAGTCCCCCCTTCAGAACCGACTCAGGAGAGAAATTTATTTACACATTGAATATCAATACTCTTGTTCTAAAATGCCCCAGGAAGTTATGAGGAACCTTGTGAAGCGATACGTTGCTGCAATGATCAGAGATGCTAAAACTGAAGAAGGCCTGACTGAAGAGAACTTTAAGGTAACCATTTTCATCTTCGTCACAAGAGGCAGATTGTGCGGAATACGGATCCAGATAGAGCAGAATTAAAATCAGAGCTGGAATGTAGCTGTGTGTTCCAGCAAACCTGTGTGCTCTCTGATTTTTCAACTGAAACCCTACAGAACTGTAAAAAGAGAAGAAAAGCAAGTGGTTAAATTTCTTCTCAAAATAGATTGTTTTCAAACATACAGAGAAAAGCCTAGTGCTTAATGGCATTCTGACTTACCTGATCCCAGAGTGAGCTTCTGTTTCTGAAATTTCAGCCTGATTTTAAAATCTGCAACATTTAGTAACTAACACATTAACAACAACAAAAACTTGCTGCGTGTTCTGCAAAACTTTGATAGCGATGAATTTATAATTTGAGTTTAATTGTAACTAACACACTTATAAACTTTCTCCTTGATAGTTTTTCAGTGTGTAAGAGGAAGTAAGTAGAATGTGTGAAATATTATGTGCTGGAATCACATGTTTAAAATAATTTAGTTATGTCATGTGAGTGTTTCAAGATTTTGGAAGAATGATTAAGGTCAATAAGATCTTACAGGCAAAAACAAACAAAAGCTACAGGAGATACTTAACATAGAAAGTAGCAGGTTTGAACACGAGAATGAAGTCGTGAGTTAGGTAAGAAGATAGAGAAATTACAACACTTAAAGCACAGGTTGAAAATTGACTAGAAGCCCAGATTTTCTTCCCAGCCATAAGTTCAAATTGTAAAGTTAAATGATTCATGTTGCTTTAGGAGATAGGTTGGGGCAGGAAACTACCAAGAAGGCTGCCATCAGGTTAAGACTGAGAATTTAGTTGCCCCAAAAGACAGAGGAAAAGGATGAATCTAAGAAATGTTGTTAGATCAGAAGCAATTTTTAGGATGTGGAGGCTGACCCAGATGTAGGGGGAAGGTCCTCTTTAAGAGAATAAGCAACTGAAAATAGCTATTCAACTCTTAGAAAGCTAGGCTCCACTTACTTTTCACATATCTCTTTGGACAGAAAACTGTGCCAATATTAAAAACAAACAAACAAAAAAAACCTTATAAAATACAACCCAGAGACAGGTAACTTGCCAGTAGATGAATAATTTGGAGAGGAAGTCTTCAAAACCGTAGTCCCAGAGAAACCCAATGTACTCAGCTGCATCCTGGTGGCAAAGATAACTCATGTTTCTTTTTGCACCAGTCTTAGGAAGTGTCCTTCCCAACTGCAATAAGGAAATTAGGAGACACCAAAATGACATCAAGTATCCGTGAGAGAACTGGGAATTCTATATAGAACCACAGTCGAGTAGAATCCTTGTTTTTAAAAGGAGTAAAAACATTTCTGACTCATCTATGAGATAAGAAAATGTTTCCAAATGTTTAAGTCATAACCTAATTTTTCATTTTAAATTCTGTGCAGGAACTAAAGCAAGACATTTCCAGTTTCCGCTTTGAAGTTCTGGGATTACTAAGAGGAAGCAAACTTTCCACAATACAATCTGCAAATGCCTCGAAGGAGTCTTCAAATTCGGCAGACTCGGATGAAAAGAGTGACAACGAAGGTAATAGCAAGGACAAGAAAAAGAATTTCAGCCTTTTTGATTTAACCACCCTGATTCATCCGAGATCAGCAGCAATTGCCTCTGAAAGACATAACATAAGCAATGGCTCTGCCCTGGTGGTGCAGGAGCCACACAGGGAGAAGCAGAGAAAAGTGAATTTTGTGACCGATATCAAAAACCTTGGGTTATTTCATAGACGATCAAAACAAAATGCTGCTGAGCAAAATGCAAACCAAATCTTCTCTGTTTCAGAAGAAGTTGCTCGTCAACAGGCTGCAGGACCACTTGAGAGAAATATTCAACTGGAATCTCGAGGATTAGCTTCACGGGGTGACCTGAGCATTCCTGGTCTCAGTGAACAGTGTGTGTTAGTAGACCATAGAGAAAGGAATACGGACACACTGGGGTTACAGGTAGGCAAGAGAGTGTGTCCATTCAAGTCAGAGAAGGTGGTGGTGGAGGACACGGTTCCAATAATACCAAAGGAGAAACATGCAAAAGAAGAGGACTCTAGTATAGACTATGATCTAAACCTCCCAGACACAGTCACCCACGAAGATTATGTGACGACAAGATTGTGATACTTGAAGGAGAAAGCGTTTACCACACACATATGTATTTTCTGTAGTGCTCTGGATGAGGGAAAATGTTTAAAATTAAATTAGCAAATGCTAACTTACACTTTATCAATTGTGGCATATTAACCTGTAACATGTTTAAATAAGGCAAAGGCAATCAAAAACCTTTTTGTTTCGTAGCCTGCTTTTGCTTTCACAATTTGTTTTACAATTGTTTTTGTTAATAAATAAACACACCTTGTATTCTTGTACTGTTGCAATAACCCACAGAAAAATTTTAGCTATCTTTTTCAATTAAAACAAATGCAATTTATTTCATGTGGTAGTTGACTCCTAAAATAGGTATTTTTATATGCAAAAACCAATGTGACTGAAATATTAATAGCTTTTCATAATTTTTTAGGGTCTCTGGAGAGGGTTACTCACCAAGGACTTTTCACCTAGTCCTACAGTTTGGCTTTAAAACAAAAATATTACCAAATTATTTCTTAAGGAGACGTGTAAATAATTATTGTACACAATTAAAGCAAGAAGGTCTTCTCATGGGTTCACGTCTAAACCCCTTCAACATCAGAAATACTTTGTAGGGTTTTCGGTTTCCAGGGTTTCCTTTCAGTAAGTAAAAGAAGTGTTTGTCTTAATATATTCTGATGATTGATGATTTTTAAGGACAACTTGTCAGAAAACAAACTCGCTTCTCCAGTTTTTCTAAATTACCTATTTCAGATTCAACTGCCTATCAGTATAAATATGAATCTTTATGAATGATTTTCAAAAATATGGCAAAATTTCTTAGTTTTAGAAAAAATAATAAACTATAATATTGTAAGCACCTTAAACAAACAAAATGATTGCGTACTAATAATATCCAAATGAAAGTGAGTTTCTTCTAACAATCTAAATCTAAGTAAAGTTGAATTCCAGTACTCTCAATCCATGTAATATTGTAATCAATTCAAAATAAGTACAAAAACGTAGGAATCTCCTTTTTCATCAGTAATTGGTATGCATTTCTTTAAAATTAAAATCACTCAAAAATGTATTATTAATTTTGTCAGCAGATATAGATACATAGTTTTGCCTACAGGAACAACATTCTTTTTTGTTTGTTTGTTTCTTTTTTTCTATTGTTTGCAAGGTAATTTAGCTTATAATAATTCACTGAACTATTATAAGGAAAGTGTTCACAATTTACAAAAAATTGGTACTAGAAACTTAAAGTTTAAATTGCATTGCTTGTGTCTATTTAAGCCACTGTAGGAAGTTTCTTCACCACATACAATTAGCATTTATTTCAAATAAATTTAAAAATGCTGAGTTCATTTTATTTCAGAATTACTCTGTGAACCTCAGAAATTGCATATGATTTTTCACTGGCCCCAAACTGCATAATATTATGGCACTCAGTTTCTGATTACCAAACGTCAAAAATAAGTAATTAACAGCAACAGCAATGCCAGCCTCCATTCTATTCCTATACACCTATTAACTTATAGATACTGCTCTTAACAACACTCTGAAGTAGCTCCTGCTCTTATCCCCATTTTACAGATGGTAAAACTGAGACCAGCACTAACTGGCTAAGGTAACATAGCTAATGATGGAGCTGTGATGTGTCCATCAGAGCCATTCCCTTCACCACTGCATTGTACTGCCTTTCAGAACACAAAAAAAAACAAGTTATAAAATACACACATGCAGGGGTTACCATTGCCACTTCTGAAGTCCTATACCTTGAGAGAGAATAAGTTTGGTAAGCTTCATAGGCGTCCCTTCTTGAAATGCAAGAGAAATGTGCAAAATATAAAATGTGCTGTATTTCATTTTTTTATACTAAATTACATTAAAGTTAGATTTTAAAAACATATTTAGTATGTGATCTCCGAACTCAACTTGAAATTTTAGATTTTAATTTTCAGAAAAGCCAGAGACACTAAACCCCTGCTTACTTCTAAATCTGGTTTTGTCCTAGGGATTTAGGAATGGGCCAGTTAGGTTTAGAGCAACACAAGTCTAATGAATGCATTCATTGTTTCAAGAACACCTTTATTTCAAGTATATTAGGACTCAGAACAAATCCTGCGTCTACTAAAATATTCAATTTTTTCTAAGTCACACATACAGTAGTAGAGAAATTATAGGCCTGTTCTTCATATTTGATATATTTTCCATTAATTTCTCTTTGCCTCTCCTGTGCAGTGTTGTTTTGTCTTGTTTTGTTTTTCCAAAGTAAGGACACTCTACTTCACCATTTTACATACTTTACCAGAATTTAATTTCAAATTATCTCTGTTCCTTCAAGCAATGCCAACAACAATAAAAGCAACAAAACTTTTTTCCCCCACTAGCTTATTTACATCAGAGATTAAGGTGCTGACATTTTGTAGGGGAATGTGATAGTAAGTGAGGAATGTATTAGGAGCAAGTAAGACCCTATTTTTCAGTGTCCTGGAGAGGATGATTCTTTCAACCCCCAGATGCTGCTAACAGATGTGTTTATAAGTATGAACAAAGTGTTGAATGTTATTGGTACCAGATGCTACTAATATCACCAGAATTGAATGCTATTCTAAATATGTAGTGATATTATGTAGCGTTAATGAAGATAAGCAGTAGGGATATAATAGGAAAAAACAGCAGCAGGATGCCAAGCAAAGAAATATTATTTATTTGAGGTCTGTGAGTGCTTCAGGGTTTTATTTCTATTCATATTTCTATCCACAGAAATTTCTAAATGCTACAGAGAAGTTTAAAATCACCTTCATTTACATAAATAATGTTTCATGTTTTTCATGCTCTCTTAATCCTAAAAAATCTATTTTTCTTAAATTTTGTGTCTGAGTTGGGTGAAGGAGTGTGTTGAAAATTCAGTTTAATAGACTAGCAGGTAAGTTTAAAACACTTTGTTTATCACAGATATATTTTGAAAGCCCCATTTATAAGAAAGTATGCCATAAAGACGTACCTCATCATTTGTAATAAAAGTTTTCCTTAAAATTTCTGTGGAAATAAATCTATATTAACGTCAGTAAGGAAATTGGCTATTTTTTTTTAAATGTTGGTGAATTATTTTGTAAAATGAGAAGTAATTTTTCAAAGTGCTAAACATCCTCAGAATGTATCTGTTTCATGAGCTGGGTATTTGTGTATCAAATATTCTTAAATTAGTTCCTCTATTTACTGTGTGGCAATTAAACTAGTGCAAAAACATACTCACTTTCTTGCCTTGACATAGACAAAAACTTGAAATACTTTAGCGATCAAACAAATTGATGAAAAGTCAAGCATAGTAGACTTACCATACTATTCTCAAAGAAGCAAAGTCAATTTTCTAGCAAACATGGAGGAAATATAAGTAACAATGGCATAAGAAAATATTCTTCTAACATTTGATAATCCTTCATAACTCTGGGATTTAGTTGAGCAAATGACTATCCAGTCTCATGGCTCTTTATTGAAGAGCAGTCACCAAGTTTTGAAATCTGTCCATTCTTAGGCCTTTTGCATTGTATTTTTAGCTGTCTTCTATGGTCCATACAGCTGACTTCCATGCTCAGTGTCCTTAAAACTCAACCTAGCAAGAACCATCCATTGTGGACCTAAAAATATGCTTACAATGATTCAGATTTCACAAGGCCAGAACTCTGAATATACTTCACCATTCTGAAAATTATTTATTCTGTTTTTTATTATATATATTTTTCTTTCCTTGTATTATCCAAAATTCGGAGCTAAAACTAGAATTTAGAAATTTAATACTGCTGGCATTCCTCTTAAAGTCAACTTCAAAACTTTAAGTTTATTCTAATAATTTTACAATGTCTGAAAAGGCATTTTATTTATAGTGTTATCACACATCTTTTAAAATTTAAATTTTAGAACCATATTAAATAAGCTCACCACAGATGACTGGGGAAAGTAAAGCTCAGGGAATTTATGGAAATTATCTAAATTTACCCAGCTATTTGGTGGTCAAATTGGGGCTTAAAAACCTCCTCATCTAGATATTTGGATGAGACATCACATTATAAATGCCTTGAGTACTGACTTTTTATTTGGGGAACATTTTGCCTTCTTTGCCCTTGTGAAAGTTGTCCAAACATTCAAGTTAAAATTCAGAATTAATACCATATTATATTTTGTTTTTCTACAAAGTTGTGTTAAGAGAATTTTTTAAAAGCTGGTTTCTTACTGCTTTCGGAGAATACACTGTTCATTTTCCCTGAAAGTGTAGATTTTATAACCTATATGCATACCTGTAATAATAAAATGTATTAAATAATATCAAAACTTCTCAACTGAAAAACGATAGAGATGAACAATGTAAAACTGAACTAAGATTGGGACAATGGGACCAAGCCTGGTTACAGCCACACCGTTACTAGGCTGACAGCAAAGATGTCTCTGGAAGTGATATTCACCAGTAGCAAAACAATTAATTTCCTTTTGAGCTGCACTGTTCAATAAGGTAGCTCCTAACCACAAATGGCTATTATCACTTTAAGTGTGGCAAGTCTGACTTAAGATGTGCTGTAAGTGTAAAACATACACCATATTTCTAAGACAGTATGAAAATAATGTAAACTAGCTCATGAATATTTTATATTGGCTACATATTGAACTGATAGTATTTAGGAAGTGTTGATTTAAAACATACTAAGTAAATGAGTTTTGTTTCTTTTTCTTTTTTCAATGTGGCTACCAGAAAATTGAAAAATGTGTATGTGGCTTGCATTTGTGCCTTGCAATACATATCTGTTGGACAGTGCTGCTCAGGAACATTTGTATTTGTTTCAGTCAACTCATGTATTTCCATCATCTGAATTACGAAGGTAGAAAATTCTGTTTTTAATTACTCAAAAAACTTTATGTAGCTCTACTAAAGTCTGCAATCTCTCCTTGATTTCTAATCTCCTAATAGAATCACTGGTAATAATTTGCTGTTTTCCATGTTTTTCCTTTGCCTTTACAAATGTATTAATATATAAATATACATGCATATATACAGGTTATGGTTTTGTTATCATTTTTATCAAGAATTTTATCACTCTATATCTATAACTTAGCAAATGTTTTTATCTAACAGTGTAGCATGGAATAATTAAATAGAGTGGAGCCATTTGAGTCTAGTCAAATAAATTTCTCCACTAGTTATTTTACCTACTGAAATATTATCACGTGGTAGTTTTAAAACCGTGATAGAAGACCTATTTATTGGAGAAAACACAAGGTTTTTAAGTGATGACAAATGCCTGAAAGACAAGGTGTGTCAGAAAGGCAAATAAGCTCATTTCTCTTTTTCATTTACAGTATTGCAGGGCTTGGTTTCTGGTACCAGCATCACTTATCAGCATCATTCTCTCACACACTATCCTTCAGCCATTCTAAACTTCTTTATTTATTTTTTTAAAAACTTTTTTTTGAGGTAGAGCCTCACTGTCGCCAGGCTGGCACGCAGTGGTTGGCTCACTGCATCCTCTGCTTCCTGGGTTCAAGCAATTCTCCTGCCTCAGCCTCCCGAGTGGCTGGGATTACAGGTACACACCACCATGCCTGGCCAATTTTTGTATTTTTAATAGAAATGGAGTTTCATCATGTTGGCCAGGATGGTCTTGATCTCTTCACCTCATGATCCGCCTGCCTCAGCCTCCCAAAGTGCTGAACTAATAGGCATGAGTCACCCCCCAACCCCGGGCTCCCAAGCTAAACTTCTTTTAGCTACTTGTGAGTTAGTACTGTTCTTTTCCCTAACATTTGCAAACATTGTTCCTCCATGCTTGAATAGAAATTGTGCCAAAATGTTATTACTTTAAGTAATAATAATACAGGATTTTAATTAATTCGAATCGACTTATTTTATGATTTCCTTGAGGTTTGATCAAATTGTTTTACCAAAATTTTTTTAAAGAAAATATCTTCCTGAGAGTGCACATAAAGAGCCAGGTTATCCCTCTGGAAATGAGGTGTGATCCACATTGACTTGCTTTCAGGGCACCAATATACTTCGAGAGGTTTAATAACTCCCAGGAGAGTAAGTACACTGTTCTGCTTCACGATTTAGAATGCAGAATGCCCTGCAGTTCTGGGGAAGCCAGGAAACTGATATCTTTTCACAGCTGCTGTGAGACCCCAGTTGCTGATATTTGAAACTTCTGGAAGAAAATATCTTACCTATCTCAAAAATATGAAACTATACTAAGTCACCTTTCTAAAGGCAGAAGTACGAATGTGAAAGTAGAAACATAGAAAAAAAAAATAAAGACACCATAAAATATTCAGTGAATGATAATTTTACCCATTAAAAAAATTAAACTTTAAAAAAGGTTTTTTAATTATCATGGATTCATATCCAATTATAAGAAATCATATAAGAATATCTCATGTACCATCTACCCATTTTCCCTCAATGGAAAAATCTTTCAAACTGTAATGCAAATATCGAAGGGTTTTGACATGTGTTGCATTATCCACAGATCTTACGCTGATTTCCGAAGATTTACATATACTTACGTGTGTGTGTGTGTGTGTGTGTGTGTGTATTTGCATGTTTATTTAGTTCTGTACAGTTTCACCACACACACAGGTTTGTATATACACAACCATAGACAAGATACTGAAAATTTCCATCACCACAAGAATCCTGGAATTGTCCTTTTACAGGAATACCTCAGAAATATTGTGGGTTCAGTTCCAGACCACTGCAATAAAGCAAATATCACAATAAAGCAAGTTACACACATTTTTTTTTGTTTCCCAGTGCATATAAAGTTATGCTTATACTACAGTCCATTAAGTATATGATAGCACTTTTTCTAAAGCACAGTGTACATATCTTAACTGAAAACACTTTATTGCTAAAAATTGCAAACAGTAACCTGAAACTTCAAGCTGTAATTGTTTTGCTGGTGAAGGGCCTTGCCTCTGTGTTGATGGCTGCTTGTTTATCAGATTGCTTGTTTTCTACTTTTGGGGTTGTTATTGCAATTTTTTAACAATACAACATTAAAGTTTGGTGAGTGGATTGACTCTTTCACAAAAAATGTTCTCTGTAGCATCTGATGCTGTTTGATAGCATTTTACTCATAGAGCTCATTTCAAAATTGGAGTCAGTCCTTTCAAAACCTACTGTTGCTTTAACAACTCAGTTTAAGTGATAGTATAAATCCTCTGTAGTCACTTTAGCAATCTTCACAGCATCTTCACCAGGAGAGATTCTGTCTAAAAAAAAAAAATCACTGTCTTTGCTCATCCATAAGAAGCAATTTCTCATCTATATTAGTTTCATCATGAGATTGTAGCAATTCAGTTATATCTTCAGATACCACTTCTAATTCTAGTTCCTTTGCTATTTCTACCACATGTGCTGTGGCTCCCTCCACTAAAATCTTGAAACCTTCAAGTTCATCCATGAGGTCTGAAATCAGCTCTGTCCAAATACTGGTTTATGTTGATATTTTGATCCCTCCTCATGAATCACAAATGTTCTTAATGACATCTACAATGGTGAATCCTTTCCAGAAAGTTTCCAACATACTTTGGCTAGATCCATCAGAGGAATTACTATCTATGGCAGCTACAGCCTAACAAAATATATTTTTTAAGTAACATGACTTGAAAGCCAAAAATTGTCCTTGATCCACGGGCTGCAGAATGGATGTTGTGTTAGCACACATAGAAGCGTCTCTTTGTACTCTCCCTCAGAGTTTTTAGGTGACAAGACCCGCCGTAAATGAACAGTAGTATTTCGAAAAACAAAACTCTTGTTCTGAGCAGTAGTTCTCAACAGGGGGCTTAAAATATTCAGTAAACCATGTAGTAAACAGATGTGTTGTCATCTAGGCTTTGTTGTACCACTGATAGAGCATAGGCAGAGCAGATTTAGCATAGTTCTTAAGGGCCCTAGGATTTTCAGAATGGTAAATGAGCATGGCCTTCAGTCGACAGCTGCATTATACCCTAACAAGAGAGTCAGCCTAGCCTGTTCTATGAAGCTTTGAAGACAAATATTGGCTTCGCCTCTAGCTAGAAAGTCCTAGACAGGACAGTAACTTCTTCCAGTAGAATACTTTGTCTTTGGATGCTTCACTGCACCTTCTACATTAACGCTTGCTGCTTTACCTTACACCTTTATGTTATAAAGTTTGCTTCTATTCTTAAACCTTGTGAAACAATCTCTGCCAGTTCCCAACTTTAATGTACCAGCTTCCTCACCTATCTCAGTCATCATAGAATTGAAGAGAGTTAGGTTTTTGCTTTAGATTAGACTTTGGCCTAAAGAATGCTGTGGCTGGTTTGATCTATCCAGACCACCACAATTTTCTTCATATTAGCAATAGGTTTGTTCTGCTTTAACATTTGTGTGTTCAGTGGAGTCTCGCTTTTAATTTTCTTCAAGGACTTCTTTTGTACATTCACAGTTTGTTTGGCACAAGAGGCTTAGTTTTCCTGGTTTCTGACAAGTTTTCCTCACTAAACTTCATTATATCTAGCTTTGATTTCAAGTGAAAGATATGCAGCTCTTTCTTTCACTTGCACACTTAGAAGCCTTTGCAAGGTTATTAATTGGCCTAATTTTCATATAGTTGTGTCCAGGGGACAGGCAGACTAAAGGAAGGGAAGAGAGATGGGTAATATCCAGCTGGTGGAGCTGTCAGAACACACATTTATGGATTCAGTTCACCATCTTACATGGGCACAGTTTGTGTTGCCTCCAAACAATGACAATATTAATATCAAAGATCACTGATCAAAGATCATTATAACAGATATAATAATAATGACAAAGTTTACTGTATTGTAGAATTACCAAAATGTGACACAAAGGCACAAAGTGAGCACATATTGTTAAAAGATGGCATCCACAGACTTGCTCAATGCAGGTTCTGATTGTAAACAATGCAGTATCTGTGAAGCACAATAAAGAAAACTGCAGTAAAACAAGGTATACCTGCATAATATTCCATTTCCCATCCTCCACCCCCCACTCAACCCTAACCCCTGACAACCACTAATTTGTTATCCACTTTTTATTTTGTCATTTCAAGTCAAAACATTTATCAGTGTTACATAAATGGAACTATGTACCATGTAATCTTTGGAGGTTAGTGCTTTTTACTCAGCATAATCCTCTGAAAATTTATTCAAGTTGTTTGTTTATATCTATCAGTCGTTTGTTTCTTTGTTGTTGCTCAGTTAAATTCCCTGGTGTGGATACAACATTTGTTTAGTGCTTAATCCATGGAAGGATAGCTAGGCTGTTCCCAGTGTTTGGCTAATACAAATAAAACTGCTATGAACATTTATGTACAGGTTCTGGTGTGAACTTAAGTTTTGTTTGTCTGGGATAGATTCCCAGAACTACAATTGCTAGGTAGTATGGTAGTTGCATATTTAGTTTTATAAGGGACATGTGAGCATGCTGTACTTTTCATACACTTGCCAACAACATATGAGTGATTCCCTTTCTCTTTTTCTTGCTAGCATTTTATGTGGGTACCAATTTGTATTTCACTCATCCTGATTTCTATATCATGATATCTCATGTGATATTAATTTAATTTGCATGTTCCTGATGGATAATGATTTTACACACCATTTCTTGTGCTTATTCCTCATCTGTATGCCATCATGGCATACTAAATCAAATTAGAATAATGAAATTATAATTTTTGTGTCTGCTCCTGGCATCTGTACGTTTTCTAATTAGACTGTTTGTATGTTTGCTCTTATTGTTTACACTTTGAGTGCTTTTTCTATACTCTAGATACCAGTCCTCTGTCTGATGTGCTTTGCAAATATTTCCTCCCAGACCCTAACTTGTCTTTTCATCTTCTTGACAGAGTTTTCCACAAAGCAAAATTTTAAAATTTTAAGTCCAATTCTTCAATCTTACTTTTTATGAAAATTCTAAGAGTACTTTGCCTAGATCATGAGGATTTTAGTCTACATCTTTTTCTTCTAAACATTGTATTCTTTTGTGTTTTATATATAATCAGACCGTTTTTCCCATTTTTTTCAAGTACATTAAGTAGCATACCATATTAGTTCATTTTTCATTACTATAAAATAATACCTTAGGCTGGGTCATTTATGAGGAAAAGAGGTTTGACTCATGGTTCTGCAGTCTGTACAAGCATGGTGCTAGCGTCTGACCAGCTTCTGGTGAACAAGAAGCTTTTATTCTTGGCAGAAGGCAAAGGGGCATCAGGCATGTCCCATGGTAAGAGAGAGAGCACGAGAGAGAGTTGCTATACTCTTTTAAACAACCAGCTCTCGTGTGAATTCATTACTACAAGGAGGGCACTAAGCCACTGACAAGGGATCTGCCCCAATGACACAAATACCTCTCACTAAGCCCCAGCTCCATTACTGGGATCACAATTGAATGCAAGATTTGGAGGGAACACGTAAATAAACCATATCACATACATACAGATTTACAGCAGAAAAGTAAACTTCAGGACTAGATTCACACATGCATACATAAAGGAAATGATGAGGGGAATGCTGAAAGGCAAACATGCAGTTATTAATAGCAGTGAAATGAGGTGACAACACGAAAGAGGAATTGTTTTTATGAGATTAAAAACTAACCCAGTTAGCCAGAAATTATAGCCAGACTTTTCTGAAGTTTGAAAAAAATAAAACTCAAGTAATTTTTCAATTTTATTACATTCCTTGCAACTTCCTGAACCAGATGGAGAAGGGAAGCTATAAAAATGAGAAAAGTTTCTCTGAGGAGACTGGAAGCCAGAAATAAACAAATAAATAAATTTCAAATGCAACCCACTTCATGAAATTCTATTGCTGTTTGAAAAAGCATGAGATTGCAGAAATATAGCATGACACCCTGTGTTCTAAAAAAATATCCACTGAATTTGAAACGATGAGTTTGGGTCCTTTGGAGGGACATGGATGAACCTGGAAACCGTCATTCTCAGCAAACTGACAGAAAAGCAGAAGATCAAACACCGCATGTTCTCACTCATAGGCGGGTGTTGAACAATGAGAACACATGGACACAGGGAGGGGAGCACTACACACTGGGGTCAGTTGGGGGGAAATAGGGGAGGGACGGTGGGGGGTGGGGAGCTGGGGAGAGATAGCAAGGGGAGAAATGCCAGATGTAGGTGATGGGGAGGAAGGCAGCAAATCACACTGCCACGTGTGTACCTATGCAACAATTTTGCATGTTCTTCACATGTACCCCAAAACCTCAAATGCAATAAAATAAATAAATGGGGAAAAAAAAAAGAAGAAACTTGTATGTAGCTACCATTGAAACCACCAATCATATGTTTCTCTTTAGCTTTGACAGTGAATAATGACAACGAAAGAAAATAGCCTGGATTAAAAAAAAAATGTAATTCATTGGCATAAACTAAATCAAATTAGAATAATGAAATGATAAGTTTATGAGACTGTGTATAAACCTTTAAACATTACAATTTAGTGCCCAGCAAAAAACAACCACTTAATGATAAAGAATGTGGCATGAAATTCCCATGTTAATTAAAATCATTTACAAGGTTTGTATTAGAAAGACAATTATCTTTAATAAATAGCCATAATAATATAGACTAGAGTTTTGGCTAAGTCATTATATTATAATTGATATCATATGATATTATTGAAATATCACAATATTTTTATTCTCTGATAAAAATATAGCAATCAATTTTTTTAATCAATGGAAATAATTGGAATTCTTCTCTCATATAATTTGAAGTTGCCACTTTTTACAAAAGTCAAAGTTGGACATTGTAATTTGGTGTATAAGATAATCTGGATCTCTAATTTGGCCTTCACTTTCTAATATTTCTCATTTTTCCCCCAAGTTAAAGTTTTGATTCTGTGTTAAAAAATGGAAGTAAAAAATGAAAAATGCTTTCTGTAGGAACTCACAATGTCAAGTCTGGAAAAATCTCACCTGTGTTTTGCATTATAAGATCAGAAACAGTGTTACTCTCCATATATGTGATGCTTAACAGAGTTTGCAGACTACATTTTTTTTTCTACATCATTCATCAAACCGTGTGAAAAGAGAGTATTTTCTTAAATGTGGTATGTATTTTCATTTCCTTTGAGATAGGAATGTAATAAGAAATACAGAAAAGGCAACATTTTTCATCTCACACCTAGAATAAATTTATTGAATTGATGATACATTGATTATTTCGTGCCTTCATATTTTTACTCATCCACATAGTAAATTACTGTTTGCAACAATTATTACCTTCTTTATCAACATTGATTAAGCATACACTTTGTGACACACATTGTAATACTTGCTGAGAATAAAATAACAAAACAAAAAGTGGTTGAACTAAAAGAATGTCAAGTCTATGGAAGTAACAATTAAGCAATTAGGTATGATAATCATGGTGTCCCTGGGGAGAATCTAGGAGAGGAATCTAACCCATTATGAGGAACAGAGAATAAGAGATGTCTGTGTTAGTTCCTAAAGATGAGTAATAGTCATTGAGAAGTTGATCTTTATCCTGGGAATAATTGGGTGTCATTAAATAATTGGGTGTCCTACTTCTTGTAGGAGTTTGTCATGACAAAATTCTCTTTAACTACAGATGGTAGGAGAGGAGGAAATAATCATCACATTTGCATGTCAAAATTAGAGAAGTGAGTGCTTAAAATTCTGAAAAAACTTTTTGGGGATTTCACTCGATAGTGTGGAACAACCTGACTTCCAATCTACAGAACATAAATGGGGAATAAATTCTTCTAAAGCAAAACAAGTAACTACAATTCTAACAGGTTTTATATCTTATGTTTTAAAAGTAAATATGTTTTATATTCAATTGTAATGAATTTGCTGGCTGTTCTTAAATATCTAAGGATTAAATATCTGTTTTAATTGCTTTATTGAGATATAATCCACATACTATACAATTTGCCTACTTAAAGTATATAATTCAATGGTTTTAGTATATTTATAGATGTAATTATCACCACAGTTCATTTTACATTTTCATCACCTCAGAGAGACACTCTGCACTCTTGGTCTATCACCACCCTGTGCTCCCCCTCCCACTTCCCTCCATCCCCGTCCCCAAGCTAACACTAAATTTTCTGTCTCTATAGATTTCCTGTTCTGCATTTTTATATAAAAAGAATCATATATGTGGTGTTTTGTGACTGGCTTATTTCAGAACATAATGTTTTCAAGTTTCATCCATGTCATAACCTGTATCAGAACTTCCTTTCTTTTTATGTCCAAGTAATATTCCATTTACGGATATACCACATTTGGTTTATCCATTTGTCTATTGATGGGCATTTGAGTTGTTTCCACCTTTTTCACTGCTATGAATAATGCTATTCTAAGCATCCATATATGAAGTTTTACATGGAAATATATTCGCATTTGTCTTAAATAAATACCTAGGAATGGTCTTGTTGGTCATAGACAACTAGACAATTCTATGTTTCATCATTTGAGGACATGCCAGACTTTTCCATAGTAGCTGCTCCGTTTTACATGCCCATTAGCAATATATGACAATTCCTATTTCTCCACACCCTGACCAACGCTTATTTTCTGTTTTCGATTTCAGCCATCCTTGTGGGTATGAAGTAGCATCTCACCTGTGTTTGATTTGCACCTTCCTAATAACAAATTGTGTCAACCATCTTTTCATGTGCTTATTGGCTATTTTTATAACTTCCTTGTAGAAATATCTATTAAAATTTTTTGTTGAATTTTATTGGGTTGTCTTTCACTATTTTCAAGTTTCATCCAAAAAGTGGATGAAACTTTACTTTCATCAAGTAAAAGTTTCATCTTTTACTATTTTCAAATTGCATCCAATATTGAATTTTAAGAGTTCTTACATACTGTAGATACAAATGCATTATCAGACCCAAGGCTTGCAAATATTATCTCAATTTCTGCAGGTTGCCTTATCACTTTCTTGATGATGGCCTATGAGGAATGATTTTTTACAAATTTAATGAAGTCCAATTTATCTAATTTTTTGGTTCTTTATGCTTTGAGTGTCATATCTAAGAATCCTTTGTTAATGTCATAAATATTTATTTACTTTAGTTTTTTCTGAGAGTTTTATAGTTTTGGCTCTTATATAGAGGCCTTTGATCTATTTGAGTTAGTTTTTTAGATATTCTGTGAGATAAAGATCCAACTTCATTCTTTTGCATGTGGCTATTTAGTTTCCTCAACACTCTTGTTTTCCCATTGAATGTTCTTGGCACCCTTGTCAAAAATCAATTGACCCCATCAAAGAATACAAAATTTCAGTTACATGGAAGGAATAAGTTCAAGAGATCTATCCTACCATACGGTGACTCTAGTTAATAACAAACTATTGTATACTTGCAAATTGTTAAGATAGCGTATTTTAAGTGTTCTCAGTACAGAAAAAATGGTAAGTATGTAATATTATTTAGCTTGATTTAGCCATTCCACAATACGTGTCTATTTTGAAACATCATGTTGTGCACCATAAATATATACACTTTTTTTCTCAACTGAAATAAATAATAATAAGAAGAATACAAAAAGTAAGAGAAAAGAGAAAAAAGTAAGTTGACCATAGACAGATGGATAGATGTTCTTATTTCTGGACTCACTTCTATTTCGTTGATCCATACATCTATCCTTGTGCTCTTACCACATTAACTCAATCACTGCTGCTTGGTAGTACTGAATTCAGGAAAGGCGAGTCCTCATATTTTGTTCTTTGTCAGGACTGTTCTGGTTATTCTGAGTCCCTCGCAATTCCACTTTAGAATAACTTTTCAGTTTCTACAAAGAAGTTAGCCATGGTTCTGAAAGAAGTTTCATTAAATCTGTATGTCAGTTAGGGGAATATTGCCACTTTAAGAATATTATATCTTCTAATCTATAAACATCAGATATTTTCCCATTTATTTAGATCCTTTTTAATTTCTTTCAACAATGTTCTATAATTTTCAGAATATAAATTTTGTGCTTTTGTTGAATATTTGTCTAAATATTTTATTCTTGTTGATGCTACTGTGAGCGAAAAAATTGTAATTGTCTTTTAAGGTCCTCAAAGCCCAGAAATTATTGATGCACAAATACATATACAGAAATTAATCGATGTTATAATTATATTAATCAAAAATTGATAAAGTGAAATTTTGGGCACCTCTTACTTTAGAAGTTTTTGCTAACTAATGATACAATATTAGGGGGAACCAATGATTTTTATTGCTAAAGCCATTTAACTGTTCCAATTGTTTTGAAGGCAGTACATATCAATGCCAAGAATAAAATAATGTATTCAAAGATAGAAATCTACATTTATGTTCTGATTTTTACTTAACAGTTTTATATTAATTACCATATATAGTGTCTATATAACTTTTGCCAATTTAAATTACAGTATGCTACATGTGTTAATGACAAGTTTGTGGTTACAAGAAAACCTAGTATTATTACCCATTTCAGCACAGTTTAATGTATATACACAAACTTCCTGATGGGGAAGGGTTCTTTCTTTTTTCTCTTTTTTTTTTTTTTTTTTTGAGACAGAGTCTCACTGCTTCACCCACGCAGGAGTGAAATGGTGTGATGTCGACTCACTGCAACCTCTGACCCCTGGGTTCAAGCAAGTCTCCTGCCTCAACCTCCTGAGTAGCTAGGATTACAGGCGCCTCCCACCATGCCTGGCTAATATTTGTATTTTTAGTAGAGATGTGGCTTCTCCACATTGGCCAGGCTGGTCTTGAACTCCTGACCTCAGGTGAGAAGAAACTTTTAAACTGTTTTGAATTTTATGTATGTATATGCTCTAGCTTGTTATACATTAAGTAACCAATATAAGATATCTCACTTACAAATATCTACTTATAATTTCACTAATTAATGAGCAGTAAGGGGTAGGAAGTGGATTTAAATACTTGTTACTATTTTTTATATTCATAATTTAGATCTACTTAGTAATGAATTTTTTACTAATGGATTTTTGACATGACAACCATGCCCCAAAATTTCACCAGGTTTTAGAATCAATGTAATTCATCACTCTTACATAAGTCAGTAAAAAGAATAAAACTAACCACTTTGGTGGATTCGTGTTCAAATTACTTCCTTATATTAGGCCATAGCCAGCCTAATTGATTACATTAGTTGAAAACATGAGACAAAAAGGCACAGATGGGCTGGCCTGTGTGGGAAAACTAGGTCCATGATATTTGCAGATTATGATTTCACTATGGATGAGGAAAAAAAAAAGAGAAGGAAGATGTTAATGAGCACAACCCTACATCTACAACACTTAGGGGAAGAAGGATGAGAATTGAGCTCCTGACAAGGCCTTACTCATTTACTCCTTCTTATCCCTATCAACAGCAGTTTAAAGAGAAAGAAATGTTTTTGAAGAAGTCAGGCTAATCATGGATGCAAATATTCTAAATACGTATAATCTCACTAAGTAGGCGGGAACTTGGCTGCAATCATGTTTAATCAATGAGACTAGCCAAAGCCATCTCCAACCCAAATACTTTGGCAGGAATCTTCTGCTTTGACTATTGGACTTGGAAGTAAAATGTTCAATTTCTATCTTTATCCTAGTGTCTCTATTGGCTCATTTATAAAACAGGAAAATAGTTACTTAACTATTCTAGACCAAGGAGCTCAGTTACCATTATGATTTAAAACATGAAGAAATAAAATTATTTTGTCAGGTATAAAGAATTTTGTGTGCATGATTCGTTTTTTCATTATATGAGGTTAACACTAAGGAACCCCAAAGATTTTAGGATTAAGTCATATATAAGTTCCTTCTCATACAACTGGGATCAAATAAAATGGCAAATCACCTTAAGGAAGCAGAATGAGCCACAGGCTCAGTCTGGCCTAATTTATCAATGTAGCTGAACAATGAATGTCTGTCAGAATGGAGAGATAACCACAACTGGTAAAAATGCCATTGGAAAAGGGGAAAGGAGTGTTAGAGAAGCTGATGGCATTGTCCACTCAAATGCTCCTTGGAAGGATTCTTAGCCAATGGACTTAGATCATTCAGGTCCTATTTTCACAACTGAACCAGTTGTGGAACTAAATGAAGATAGATTAGCTGGATGCCACTGATACCATGACTAAAAACTAATTTTCTGATTCTAATTAAGTCCCGATTATAGCTTTATTCATGGAACAAACGCACTAGTGATGCTGAACATTTATTCTGGTTTGTGTGCTAGCAATAACTATGGATATAAGAAGTGGTTATCCTGACTGTAGAAAACAAGCTCCTGCACTTAACAAACTTGAATCTGTAAGAGATGAGGCCATGCTACAGATGCTGACAAAGTTAGACTTCAGAGCCTGCAGGCAAAGAGCCAGACACGGAATTAAGGGTCATTCATCAAGGGAGGCCAGTTTGTGAGACCTCCTGGCATGCAACCAGCTGGTGTTTCTCAACAGGAATACATCTGTGCATCCCTAGGCACGTTTGCTAGTTTAAGAGCCACAGATATTAGTATTATTGCTAAATCTCATTGTACACATTCTATTGCAGACCTCCCAAAGTTTACTATCTCAGTACAATGTTACTTATAACAGAATACTTGAAGCTGTGTGATTTATAAGTAAAATGAATGTATTTCTTACAATTATGGAAGCTGAGAAGTCCAAGGTCAAGGGGTTCCATCTGGTGAGAGCTTTTTTGCGGTGGGGATTCGGAGGCAGTGTAGGTCATCACATGGTGAGGGGGCTGTATGTGCTAGCTCAGGTCACTCTTCCCCTTCTTATAAAGCCACCAGTTCCATTCCCATGACAATCCATTAATCCATAAGTGGATTAACCCAATCATAAGGGCAAAGTCCTCATGATCCAATCACCTCTTAAAGGTCTCATCCTTCAATACCGCCACACTGGGAATTAAGTTTCCACATGAGTCTTTGGAGAAGACTGTCAGTTCATAGTAGTTACTAAACACACACAAAATTAAGAGGATCACAAACACTGTCATTGTAAGCTTATATCCAATTCTGAAATTTACAGGTGCCAATTAAACTTATGCATATTCTACTGCTTGATTTGAAAGACCAACTGAAGCTGATAGTAAAGAAAGATGGAGAACTCAAGAAGGATAATCATGTCTGTAGCCTGGGTGGATACATAGTTCAAGGAATAATCAATGTGAAAAGAAGTAACCAAACAATCTAAACAGCTGTAGCCAGGGAGATGGTAGGAAATACTGAAATGAGAGAAAGAAAACTCTTTCAAGAGAAAGTAGCTTACACTGACAGGGCTTCAAGAGGTCAAATAACATAAGACAGAATTTTGGGGGGAACAACAGAAATAAAGAACAACATAGATTAGAGTAAGTTAATGAGATTCACAGGGTGGAAGAACAATACACTGAAAGGTATATTGAAAATATTAAAAGATTCAGCTTCCACTTTCCTGCTCTACAGATACATGGAATCTGGACAATGAACCACAACCACAAATCAGGGATACATGGGGAGATGGTTTTCTCAGGAGAGAATCAAGTTTCGGGTATGAAAAACTGTTCAAAATTATTTTCAAAGTAGAGGGTGATTATTTAAAACTACTTTTTCTTACCATGAAATAAGTAAATAAATAGTTGTTTCAGAATTTAAAATGAAAAGATTTTTTTAAAAGAAATCACAGGAGAGAGCCTGGTGGGGTGGCTAACACCTGTAATCCAAGCACTTTGGGAGGCTGAGGCAGGTGGATCACCTGAGGTCAGGATTGGAGACTAGCCTGGCCAACATGGTGAAACCCTGTCTCTACTAAAAATGCAAACATTAGTCGGGCATGGTGGCGCAAACCTGTGATCCTAGCTACTAGGGAGGCTGAGACATGAGAATCGCCTGAACCCAGGAAGCAGAGGTTGCAGTGAAACGAGATCGCACCAATGCACTCCAGCCTGGAGTAGAGCACGAGACTGTCTCAAGAGAAAAGAAAGAAAGAAAGAAAGAACGCTATCACAGGAGGGAATAGATGATGGGAAAAATAACATTAAGGGTAATTAGCTATATAACAAAGATATAAAACAGGATGCCTGGTGTGTTTCAAGGTTTATCAAAATACTTCGTTTCCCAAGCTCTTGGGGCACTTGGGAGGAAGTACAAACATTATTTGTATTACTTTTCTGCGTGGGAAAAATCAGTCTCAATTTTGATTGTGTTTCTGAGGGAAGCTTAACCCAGGTGAGATGGCATGTGATGGGATTTTAATTAGAGATTATGATTCTAACCCAGGAGTTCTAAATAGTGATAGATTTCTTCATTTGCTGAATAAAAATTGTAATTGAAATCAACAGTGCCTTAAGAATTGTTGCTTAAAGCTAAGAAAGAAAAAACTGAGATGTGTTAAAATATGAAAAAGTTTATTCAGGAGAAGATAATGAATCCGTTGTAATTTTTATAGAAGGTTGGTAAAGTTAATTTGTAGCTCTCAATTTTTATGATAGTTTTTAAAAATCATCAGACTAACTTTTTTGTTAACCAGAGACTTATGTGTTTTCTCTGTGTATTTTCTGCCTCTTTCTCTCTGAAATACTTCTCTAGAAGGGGAGGGGCCCTACCCATCTTGTTTATAATTAATACTTCCAGTGTCTATAAAAGTCCTGGGGCTTTACTGTACACCTAACAAGTATTTTTGAATAAATTTTCTGAAATGTTTCTCATACTACCACTTCACTTGCCATCCTGATTTCCTCTATTAAGTCAAAGAAGTAGGAATGGTAAAATGTCTATAAACTCAATGGTTGGCTAAAATTATAAATTTATAGAAAATTTAAGAAACAAATAAATATATGTTGAACATTTAATTTAACTGAGAGATTTTCACACATTTTATTTAATGTAACTCATATAGGTTGTTAGTAGTTTATGGTTTCATGGTTTTCTCAGTGAAGAAAAAGGATTGAAAAACTTAGCATTGTACCCAAAGTCTTATGACGTGTTTATGGAATATGATAGATTTTACCATAAGAATCTCATTTCAAAAAGAAGAGGGAGGAAAAGAAGACAAAAGGCAAAAGGTAATGGAGGGTAGGAGGAAGAAGACAGGAGAAAAATTAACTCCTCTTAGAATGAACACTTTATCTCCTTATAATTTTTGTAAGAATTCAATCTAATAAACTCCATTCTCATTTCATTTAAAATTGTTAGAGAGTTTGCATGATTTTTGCAAGTGACTCACAGCAAAAAGCTAGTGGAACTGGCATTTGAACTTGGATATTTTACATTCTGAAGCCCATGTTCTTTTGGTTATATCATAGTCTTTGACAGTAAGAGAGAAAAGAAAGGCAGAATACTCTGAGCTCCACTGAGAATCCAAGCTAACTTTCTGAACAATATATTTGGGCTGGTTCTTTCAGTCATGATAAATTGAGATATATGGTGTTCTTTCTTTTTTATGGATCCTCATGTTTCAGCTAGCTGGAGTTACATTGTTTGCATTTACCTATTAACATTATACTAAAAATAAAATTATGTGGAAATTAGGAATATTACACTATTGTCCCTTAAACATAAAATTACTATCATAGTTAATTATTTTCTGTCACATTTGAGAACCTGTTAGAGAATCCATGTTTGTTTATAAAAACAAACAAAAAAGAATATTTTTCTTTTATTGCTTTCTGCCTTTACAGAGCATCTACATGTACAGTCACCATAAAAGTGTAAAAAAATCCATGCTGAAATTAGCTTAGGTAATTATCTATGGAATAAAACTGGAATATCATGTGACAGTAAGTGCATTTTTCATTAAAGATGCTTTTGAATCTTGTATTTTCAGCTGATAAATGCAGAACAATCTTAACAAGCTGTGCCTACTCTAACTTTTCACATCTGTCTGTCTGTCTTCAGTATCCACACTGTATTTCATTGAGTCATGTCAACACCAACAATAATCATTGTAGACTCTGATAAAGGTTGCTATCATTTGATTATTAGGTCAGTGATGTATATAATTGCATCAAGTAAAAAGTCAAAAGCTATAGAAAGTAAAATTAGCTTTATGTGCAGGGAATAAAAAAGAAGCAATTGCATCACTATAGAGCAAAGTGTATTCTATTGTCACGATGTGATGTTTTACAAAGGTTAATTGCACACATTTTAACTGAGAGCAGACTTATGTTGTTTTCCAAGTACCACACTTTTAAGAGTTGTTATGAAATTTTTGATACACAGTCCTTTGCCTGCCTCTAAAGTAAGATGAATATTATAATTTGCAGCATCCTGGGATGGGTAATTTCAGCTATTGAACAGAATCGGCTATTGGCTAGCTAAAAGAGAACAAATAGGGACACTACTCTCTGCTCTTATCCTCTCCCCCACGTGGGTCACTAGTTCTCAGGAGCAATGCTGGCTTTTCCTTCAAATGAGAATGCTCTTTTGGCTTGACTCAAGTAGAAAAATAATGGCAGTTGTCACAGTTTAACTCTTCTAACATAAGCTATTCCAATAGCAATCTATTTATTTCCAACCTCTCACCCTCTGTTAAGAAGCAGATGACATCTGTGAGGAAACTGATCTACAGAGGAGACCAGGTGACTTGAGAAAAATGTGATGAATGTACGTCCCAAAACTTTTACTCAAGTATAGGAGGAAGAATTATGAGTTTCAATCAGAAACAGAGTGGCACAAGGATAACTTCAAACTGATTCTGACCTTTGAAAACATAGCTATGTGTGAGATTGTGCACTGGGGTGTGTGAGACTGTATCACAGGAAGGCAGTAACCACGGCTTGGTTCCAAGTTCAGAGGAAAGTATCTAAGGTACTTTTTCCCAATGGGGGAAATTTCCACAATGGCAACTGTATTAGTCCATTTTCACAAAAGGCAAAAGGTAATGGAGGGTAGGAGGAAAAAGACAGTTTACCTCCTTACAATTTTTGTAAGAATTCATCTGATAAACTCCATTCCCATTCCACTTAAAATTAGAGTTTGCGTTATTTTTGCAAGTGACTCACAGCTAAAAGCTAGTAGAGCTGAGATTTAAACTTGGATATTTTAAATTCTGAAGCCAATGTTCTTTTGGTTATATCATAGTTTTTGAGAGTGAGATGGAACTTAACTGTCAAAGTAAGTTCTGCCCAAGAACTGCCCGAGACTGGGAAATGTATAAAGGAAAGAGGTTTAATTGACTCACAGTTCAGTATGGCTGGGGAGGCCTCAGGAAACTTACAATCATGGCAGAAGGCAAAAGGGAAGAAAGGCAGCTTCTTCACAAGGTGACAGGAAGGAGACATGCTGAGTAAAGGAGGAACAGTCCCTTCTAAAACTATCAGATCTCATGAGAACTCAGCCACTCTCAGGAGAACAGCGTGGGGGAAAATATGCTCCATGGTCCAATTACCTCCACTTGGTCTCCCCCTTGACATGTGGGGATTAGGGGATTATGATGATTACAATTCAAGATGAAATTTACTTTGGGACACAAAGCCTAACCATATCAACAGCAAACTCAGCTGATGGTATAAACACACTGTAATGCACTTAAGATTTTTCCACTCTCCCTGTTCATTAGTACCACGAAATTCCCTATAGGATGTATTAATACTAAATATAAGAAAAGCTACAAAATGTTATTCATGTACTGTAGATTTTTTTTTACAAATACTGACCATAATACTTTCTAAATAATATGTTATTATTCCCATCATAAAGATGAAACTAAGTTTCAAAAAGTGTAAAAAGTTGCCAACATCACATAGCCAGTAGAACTGTGCCAAGATGCAAATTCATTGTTTCAATAACAGATGCTTGAATATTATAGAAGAGGATCACATACTGTATGCTATTAAAAACAAACTCTCTGCCATTTTTCTTTCACATATTTCATACTTTGAGTTTCACAGTTCTGCCCTCTTCTGTCCATGATTGTTCATGAGAACCCAAGGTTTACATTTGAGAATGCCCCTAGTGAAAGGAATCTCAGAAATGTACAAATGAACAGATTCTTCTTCCTCTGCAGCTTCAGCAGAGGCACACCACTTTCACTCGTACAACTAGTTCAGTGAATCTCACCTAACAGATGCCAAGCCAATAGCAATCTTATTTCTTTCTCCCATATGGAGACTTCAGTGAAACTGCTTAGCTGGTAACTTTGTTTTCTGTTATCATAAGATGGTCTTTGGACGTACAATTTATATATGGTTCCTTGCATCAGAAATTGTTTCTTATACCCAGAGAGAAGTAATCTATCATCCCTAAAAGTTCTGTCATCATAATTGATTATCTTACCTAATATATTATTATGCAGGAGTAATATTATAATTGGTATACATCTAAAAGGCATAATTATTTATAAAATTACTTGTTAACAATCATTGGTATTTTCATCTTGTACCATGATGAATGAAGATATAAACAATTTTTTAATTCCTTAATCAGAGGAATAGTTGAGAGTTGTTATTTTATTTAAATTAAGAGTGTACTTTAATTATAGAATCTCAAGTTGGAGGGAATCTTTACAATAATCTATTCTAGCCGTCTAATTTCAAATGAGGTTCAGTGAAGTAAAACTATATTTCAAATGTTGCATAGTAAGTTAGAGATAAAAGCAACACTGGAATCTAAACTTCTGAATTTCTAAGCCAGCATCACAAGTTATATCACAGGACCGGCCTTGAGGACCTGTTACACTGAATGGCATCTATTACTGATTGCATGCTATATTTGAGAGATTCCTGTATAGGCATATTATACTACAAGAGATTTAACTGCAATTCCTCAAAACATGATGTCATCCTGTGGTAGGATGTATTTTAGCTGTATTTAAATCATGTGAAGAGACTATGTTGTAGTATAATAAGCATGACATTTATGCCAAGTCAAGTTCAGAGAGTTTGAAAAGTGGATTTACAATAATTTATAGTACTCAGTCTCCTTGTAGGATGTCTTCTGGGTACTACCAAGCACTAGTGACTGTAATAAAAATATGAGCTGAATTTCTCACAGTTTGGTTGCTAAGGACTTATTTTGACTAAGCTAAGGCACTGTAAGAAGTCCTAAGAGTTTAGTTTTACTTCACAATTCATCATATAGGATTTACTGTAACTTAACTTCAAGGGTTTAGTTGCCTTAGCAATAAAATGTAGTTAATCATAGTACATGGCATAATGAATTATGAGAATGAAATGAAATCAAGTGTTTCACAGTGTTTTGAGATACAAAAAACTATAATAAACAAGCCTGGGCTAGTAGGTCTCTTACCTACACTCAACTTATAGATGCCACATAAGCAAGAGAGAAGTTGAAGGATGCTAGAATGTAGTGCATACACACACACACACACACACACACACACACAATCAATCCTTGGATAAAAAGACGTGTTTACTTTCAAGGGGAAGTTTGGGGACAAAATGGTAGTTCATGACATTATAGAAAAAGCACACACTAGAGAAGAGATTTCTAGCCATCTATCACTAAGGGATCGGATATCTACAATGTTCCATAAGCCTACGTTTGGATGTTATACAGCAGTCTGACATATTAAACAATCTGCATATAGCTACATGGATAAATTTCAATGAGCAATATTGAGTAAAATAGACGTTCATTATCAATAGCAAAATATTATTTGTGTACATTCATAATATACGCACACACAAAGAAACAAAACATGACACATTTTTTTCCTACCACACACATATACTTACAATCAACTGAGTTTCCACAGGAAGAAGAGAAATGCCTTGAGGAGTAAGTTTTTAAAAAAGAAAACAATCATGAACTAGAACAAGGGAGGAGACTTAAACTTTTCTATACTGGCAGTGTTCCATGAACTAAGAACTATCATTGCCTCCACTCCACAAATTCCACCAAGGAAAAGGAAGGAAGGAAGGGCAGAAAAAAGAGTAGTAAAGGAGGAAGTGCTGGCTCAAAGTTAGGCTCTGCCTCACCTGTCTTCACTGTTGCTATGGAAGAGCATTCCAGAACAGCTCCACAGTAACCATTCCAATGATGCATGGGATCTTTAGCAAGGAAAAATTGTCATTTTATTTTATTGATATCTGTATTCACATGTATATATGTACACACCTATACATATTTGTATACAAAAATTTCACTCATGTCTTTATAATCTGCTTTGATAATAAAAGAGTTATTAAAAAATTGTGAGTGGTCTGACTCTATTTTCAATATCTGACCACTAACAGCTTTCAAGCCCCACTCCTTTTCCTTTCTCACCTCACATCTAGACAAGCCAAGAGAAAAGGCCACACACACACCCTTTTTCAATATTGGTGGGAAACTCAAACCATGGAAACCCACACTCATGTGCAAGCCCCCTCACCCTGGCTGAGAACTCTAAGTCCTATAAAAGCCTCAGTCAGTCCTTCTCCTTCTGATCTCTCAAGCCACATTTGAACCTTCCTGGGAGCCCATCCTGCTCTCTACAGAAGGCATTAAAAAGACGTAATAAATCTCTAGACTTTCTTGAAATATGCATGGCATCATCAGTCTCGATATTCAGTCCAAATTTGAGGAGTGGAATTGATCCTCACCCTTTGCAGAAAAACTACAAATCAAAAGAGAAAATAAAATAATCACAGAAATTAATTTCCATTCTCCTCATCATTCTCATCATAATGCTGGCCTGAGAAACCAGCACATCATAAAAGAAAGTTGCTAAACAGAAATGCATTGATTACCTTTTATCCTTCTGCTTGAAATTGCCATTAAATCTAAGGGTAACAGATTTTATGATTTTATCTCTACTTCATTTTGAATAAAATAAAAATAGCATTTAAGCAAAATAAGTCTTTTCTAAGCCACAGGGAATATATTACTATGGTAACATGATCCCCAACAGAAATAGCAACACTGATCTTGACATAGTCATAGGATTACTTTTCTCTCGATAAGTGTATAGACAAGATGTGCAAAGACTTTAAGCAGAAAACCTAAGCTATAATTTCACAGAACCTTGTAATGAGGTTCTGTAAAGTTTTATCTTCGAAGTCACCATGCAAAAGAATCTAAAACTCCTATTTGGACAGGGCATGGTAATAAGGGTACAAAACCATAGTTGCTTTTTCGGGGCACACCAGCAGAATTGAAACTGTAAGATACTCCATACTTTTAACTTGGTAGCAACTCTGTGTGTCTTCTGGCAGCCAAACATAAACAATCAAAAAACAGAAGCCACAACAAAATATTTTGCACCTTTCTAGAGAAAATACTAGGAATTTTAAAAAGGAATTTTAAAAATTCTATTTAAGGCTGGGTATAGTGGCTCACACCTGTAATCCCAGCACTGTGGGAGGCCAAGACAGGTGGATCACTTGAGGCCAGGAGTTTGTGATATGGAAAGTTATTGTATATCATCCTTACACATTTGAATAATATTTCAGATATGCCATTTTTTCGTTTTAGTTTAAGCAGGTTCCACTTTGAAGGCTTTTGTCTGTTTAGCCTCTCCATATCACCAAAGCTCTAAATGTACAGCCCTCTCAGGAAAACTATTCAGGGAGAACTTTGTCTTTTGGTGAGCTGCACTTTCTCCTCTCCAGCTTCCTCTACCTCTCATCGTCTCCCCAGAGTTGATTTTCTGAATAGTTTGAGCAGGTGCCTCTACATGGTTTCCTCCCCACAAAGTTGCCTTAATCCTATAACTACGTATTTTCCTTCATCTATCTGCTTTGCAGTTTAAACCACAGTTTTGCACACAGCCCACTCTATCTTCAACAAAAAATAACTCTGGGTGTTTGCATGGTTATTTTTGGTGCTATTGTATGACAGTTTCTTGGGGTCAATCATTATTCTTATGAAGACAGAAAAGCAGGTATTGCTTAGTGGCTTTTAAGGGTGTAACTTGACATAAATCAATACAAATTTGGTAATTTTGATAGTAATGCTCACTTCTGTCCACTTTGACAAGATATGAGATTTATTTCATCTGGACATTTAATTTAAAACCTCTGTCCTCCTTCAAAACTAAGTCTTAAAACATGTCTGAGGGATTGAAAGGACAGATATTATTAGATGATTGTTCAGCTAAGGAAACTGAGACACAGGAAGTCAAGCTATTTCCCAATGATCTCACAGCTGATGACTGAAAAGTTCAGGGGTCAGCCCAAGCCATCTGACTGCCAAAGTAGCAGCCTCTTTAAAATATACAGCACTAAGCCTGGTGCGGTGGCTCACACCTGTAATCCCAGCACTTTGGGAGGCTGAGGCAGGCGGATCATCTGAAGTCAAGAGATCGAAACCAGCCTGGCCAACATGGCAAAACCCCATCTTTAAAAATAAATAAATAAATAAAATAAAATATACAGCACTGCCTCTCTCTCGACCTCATGCCTTTAATTGTTAATTTTTAAGTCTTTTTACTTTTGCTAAGATCCAAACTTCTCTTTAAATATTAACAGGAATGTGAAAGTATCTGCGAAAGAATGATCAAATAGAAAGCTTATAGCGAAAAATAAGGATAAAATAATCTTTGCTAAGGGAAAGGCCCCAAGGCAAAAATTTTACAACAAGTTTGCTCAGGGTTTTTTCTAGCTTTTTCCAGCAGAATCTGATCTCAAGCAGAAAGACCATAAACTCATTTTAACCTTAAAAAATAAACAGTTCTTAACAGATTAAGTTGTTACAACTGCTTCTCAGGAAAGGTGTACCCTAACAGATGAATGCTTTTTTAAAATGTCTTCCATACAGTGGAATTTCAGCCATCATCAAGTATTTGGAAGGTGTTAGAAGTATGAAGAAGAGCATCTCTGCTGGTCTCTGAGAACCGACTCAGTAGGAATTTTTCAACCCAGGCTCTGTGTTGTAGACTTGTTGGCTTGGATGAACACCATTCAATAGGCTAATTCCAAACATTGTCCATCTCACTTTCATACGTTTCAATTGTGTGAAGTCATAAAACACTACTTGACTTGAAAAACCAATCCTACGAATAATCTAATCTAATTGCTTTATTTTGAATTAACCTTAAAAAACACAGTCTTGACAACCAGTGATGTAGACAATTTCTATAACAATACATTAGAGTCCAAATTAGTAAAAAACATCTTCTTCCCTATGTAAGTATGAAGTCCCTACAATTTTTAAGGTTTAAACAATAGTATACATCCATTAATCCTACATCATTTGTGATGTCTTTAATTTTACTTTTACATATGTCATCAATTCTAAATATTGTGATTAATAGTGCTTTAATTAATTGACTTTTACGCTGTTTAAGAAAAGGAATAAGCATTATTTTACAAACACCTACTATTTCCATTTCAGTGCTTTCCACTCTTACTAACAGGTCCAGATTTCCTGTTACCATTTTGCTGAGCCTGAAGAATTTCCTTTAGTCGCTAATGAGGCATTCTCTGTTTTTATTTATTTTTGGTTCATCTAATTTTTAGAAGAATGTTTTCTATACATAGAAAATTCTAGGTTGACTTTTTCTTTCTCTTATCAGCAGTTATTATAGCTGTTACAAGAGCCACTGACATGTTCACAACGGAATTTATTAGTGATAAATCCTACATAATTAATTATTTACTCCATCTCTTCATATCAAATTCTCTCTAGTATAGGCTATTTAATTTTCCTGATTTCCAATGGCCTTTTTGAGTTTTCTACATCAGGACATGGACGTGGAAAAATTAAATTAGTAGACTTGGTGACATGGTTAATTTTCCCAGCACTCAGATTTAAAGTGTGTCCACTAGTTTTGGTTTTTGTAAGAGCAGAGAATGAAATTCCTTTCCTTTTCTTCCCCATGGCAATTTAGATCAAAACAAGGTAAACTGGGCCTTTATGTCTTTTTGAGTGTGGTTGATATTCAAATTGAAAGACTACTGAGTTCAGTTATTCAAATTGCCTTCACAACTGACTCTGCTTTTAAATTAACTGAAACTTAAAAAGCAACTTCCAGCCACTTTTGCATGAATATCTATTTCACAGCAAAAAGTCACACCTTTGTAAATTCCTTGAGCAGCACACACCATGTCAGGGCCTTGAAAAGCCTGTAAATGCCACTGCGGTATCACTATTATTTTTCTCTGATAAATTACAGAGTACAAAAGCCCCACAGTTTAAAGCCAGGGAAATATATTTATAATTTTATAAATTTATATAATTTTATCAATTTATATAACAGTTCTAAGAATGTCCACAAATCCTAATCAAGATAAATATGAAGAGATCCATATCTCAGCACACCATAGACAAATTGCCCAAACCAGAGATACAAAAGAAAAAAGAAATCCATAGGAAAAAAAAGATACTTTGTATCCAGAGGAAAATGATAGGAGAGTCCATTTTTATCAGAAACGTTGCAAGCCAGAAAATAAGAGAAATAACTTATAATAACTGCCAAAAAGAAAAAGAAAAAGTCAATCTAGAATTTTCTATGAATAGAAAATATTCTTCTAAAAATTAGATGAAACAAAAATAAGTAAAAGCTTAGATAATGTGTCATTAGAAACTCTCTTTATAAGAAATGCTAAAGGAAATTCTTCAAGCTGAGCAAAATGATAACAGGAAATCTGGATTTACTAGAAGGACTGGAAAGCACAGAAATGGTAAGCAATAGGTGTTTATAAATATTACTTATCCCTTTTCTTAAATAGTTCCAGTGATAACTAAACACTATCAATCACAGTATTTTGAGTTCACAGTTGCAAAAAGAAGTTGCAACCACTAGAGGTCAGACATTTAAATCTGCAATATAATGCTTCGGATTACTAAATGCTAAAATCATCCAGTTTAGAATTCTGTATCTTAATTTTCAAAGTATTTTCTAAATTTTAAAAAATTACTTAAAGTCCTTTCCTATCTAAGAGCTCAAACCATGCCCTGCGTTGGTGGACATATGTTTTACGCTGTGTTTAATTTGAACACAGAATCCCAAAGGAAAATGTAATCCAGGAATACAGAAAGATGGAACACCGTTAACAGGGTGATTTTCTGATGATTTTCTAAAAATAATCTTCCAAATTGTTTGATGTATATCACTTGGCAGATTTTAAAGTACTTTCACATACGTGATCTACTTTAACCACAGGTTAGTGGACTCTAAAGCATTTCTAGGTCTACCAGGAATTGCAGTGTTTGAACACCATTTCCCAATGGACACAAATATTTTGAGTCTCCTGTCATCAAGTGAGAGTCTATATGCTCTCTTCTCCTTTTTGTGTTGACTTTTGGTGGCTTCAACCATTAGCCTATGTGGCAGAAGATGGCCACAGGCACATCAGCTCATAAAAGACCATGCATATTCTGGATCACTGAGCTGTCATATATCTAACTCCTCTGAGGCCACTGTGTAGAAGCCACATGTAGGTGCTCTGGCTGAGAGCCCCCGTGGAGCTCATCCTTGCCAATTTGGGGACACATGAGTGAATAAGCCATGTTGGCAGTGGATCTTGCACTCCAAGGTGTCCTAGTTGACCATTGCAGTTATTGAAATCACCCCAGCCATTCTGATCTTCCCAGCTGAAGCCACAGACATCATGGAATGGTATGGCTACCTTATAAGTAATTCCCATTCTGCACTATCTGAATCCTTGGCCAACTGATACTGTAAGTGTATTAAGTTGGTTGCTACTTTACGGCACTAAGTTTGGAGTGATGTGTCAGGCAGCAATAGGTAAGTGGAACATCCAGGGAAATTAACTAAGCCCCCCCACCTTTCTTTCTGCTTTGTCAAAGCTGAAATGCGTAAAATGTGGGTCAACCTGGGCAAATGAACTATTTATCTCAATTACTCTCTGGCTATTAATCTTGTAAGAGAAGAGGGAAAAAAACTATAAAAAATTATCTGCCACATGGTAAAAATACATCTTGATAGATGTTTAAATGCAACTGAAAAATTGACATACCTGCTTCTAAATAGAGGTTCCCCAAATAATCTCTCATGCTGAAGAATTATTAATTCACCACCTTTGTGGTTTTATACTGCTTAGATATAAAGTCAGCTTCTCGTTTTAGCAGAACTATCAACTCACATCCAAGTTAATGATTTCTCTAGCACGTTGTACTTTGTGTATGAATTTCAAACAGTGCAAGTATCCATATGTCATTATAATGAATATGCTACTGTTCTTATTATTCTACTAACATCTGCATACTTGTGTTCGTTTTACTTAAAGTAAAAATAATTTGCTAAAGGTAAAAAATGTGCAACTCTGGGTTCATGTGTTCCTATAAAACCTAAAAGCAGACTAAAAAAATTAAAGATTCTTTTTTCATTTAAAGGCCAAAGCTGCCATAACTGCTCGGGGCCTTTTTTTCTGAATAAGGACCATAGAACTAGTTTCTGTGTTCACTGAAATAGTTTCTTTTCCACCCTTCACCCCAACCTCTACCCTTTAACATTCTCTAATGGGATCACTTTTTTTGTCATTCGTTATATACTGAGAAGCTAAGACATCCAAACCCCTGTTCAGGTCCTACATGGCCTGAAATCCTGTAACTCATGTAATTTCACTTTAACTTATCTAATTCCACTTTTTCTACAAGTATGTGTCCTTAAGAACAATAATAAAGGTATAAAGAGTGTTGCACATTTGTTAGCATAAAAAGAAGAGCAGGTCTTTTCCATTTTTCCCCACAGTACTAACACAGTATCCCGAGATTGATTTGTATATAGGACAATATAAGTGAATAAAAACCTTCATCAGACACATGCATCTCAGAGCAGAAAGCAGAAAACCTCATGATATACGGGGAGAACAAGAAGAAATCTGTAATTGCAACAATATTCAATTTCTGCAGTTGGAAATTCATCACATAAGATCATTATCCAGTGAAGTGGAGAAACAAAGTTTATTTTAGAACAAAGTGTATTCAATGTATTTGAGAATAGCTGAAAGATTGTGATTGAAAAATGAGGAATAACTCTACTTTGGTTGGCACTTTTCCTGGGAAGAAATCCGAAAAGCTTTTCAGATGTAGAGAGGAAGCATATATAGACCATGTACTACAAACACTGGAAATAGACGAAGGGATTTTGAGGACAGTGTTGGACACAGACAAATCAGCAGGGAAGATATATCAGCAGAGAAATGGAGGTTTAAGCATGGGACCTGAGAGTATTTCTATTTCAGAGGGAAAGGATCCAAGGAAAGTGATAAACGGTTGATTACAAATTATGGAGTTATCATAATTTAGACCATTCTTTCAAAAGACCAAATGCTCCAGATGGGATGTTGAAATTTCAGTACTATGAAAGATGGATGGCTACAGAGTTCTTTTAATTGCAGCAATTATCCATCCCTTCATCTTACAGTCTAATCTGGAAGAATATTAAAAGTTATTTGTGGGCAGGAGACAGATGATGAGTGGGGTCTTAATTATCTCTTAAACAAAATCATCCAGAACCAAATGAGAGAGAAGATGCAAGGCATAATGTCAACAGTATCAGGGGCTGAGAAGTAAGGGGTATATAAATGTGAGAGGGAACCAGAGAATGAAATTACACTGCAGAAGTGATTATTTCCAATCATTTGTTTGAAGTAGAAAAATTCAGTCATCATTTCTAAGCACATGTCACTATTTTATGTCAGAAACAAAAAACCTCAGAAATTCAGATTTGAAAAATGAAGCTATTCATGTCTCGGCCACATACATGGAAAAACAGGACTAGATTCTTCAACTTTTATTGAGATTTTGCATCGCTTATTGTGGCCAATATGTATCAGCTTTAAAATATTATATGTAAGACTGCTTTATTAATTTTCAGTCGTTTGTCATTTTGAAACACAGGTAAAATGTCTAAGATTTTTATATCAGTTTTATTTTGATTATTAATTTAATCAAAATATAATAGATGGTATCTGTGCTTCTAGAAACATTGTATACTCTACTTTATCCACTAGATGTCTCCAAAGAAATACAAGTAAATACTGCTAATAAAGATACTGTTAATAAGGACTCAGTTTTAAAATTGCAAAAGTACCCAGTTCAATTACGGTCAAATATGTTACATCAACTAACAATTTAATATGAGAAGATAGGCTGACACTTGATAGGCTTTTAAAAGATGTGACAGCTTAAAGTTCTACAGAGAAGATGGCATATTACTTGCATTTATTTCAGAAAGCCTTTAGTCTTGCTTCTAAATGACTTAACATTAAAGAAACATCACCCCATGTTGCTTTGGGCTGCAGTTAATCATCTCTTTGTCTGTATACTATCTCATTATAGATATGTTAGGCCAGAACATTCTTGGAAGATTTATGGAGTATTCAGAGGAAATCCATTGGAAGTGTTAGGTCAAAAGATGTCATGAGAGAGCCCAGTTCTTGTAGACTATATAGTGTGTCCGGCCACAAGTATTTGACCCTATATATTTCTTCTTTGGCTTCTTCAAGTTGTTCATTGATGTTCAATTTTATTTGGGCTGTATGCATATTTTAAAAAGGAAAAAAAATCATGAAATCTAATTTTTGTTTAATTTGAATTCCTACTAGTGTAGGCTTACTTCAGCCTAACCTAGTCATTTTAAGAAAACTTTTTCACCAGCTCAAAAGAAACAGAGACCACTGGGTCTTTGCCAGAACTTCAATTTATAGGGCTGTTAACCTAGCTGTCAAGGAAGCCTGGGACCCTCACTAGCCAAGATAGTTGGATACCAGAGCACTACCCCCAAGAAAGTGGGCCACTAACTTCAAGACCTTATTATGTTTTACAAGTAAGTTGTAAACTACATGCAGTTTACAAATAGGACAGAAAAAAAAGCAAAGTGATATTCAAGAAACATTTTCACGATCCGTGACCTACATGTTAAAAAGCGGGGGTTTAAAAATAATTTGGCATAAATAGCTACTCTAGATAGTGCAAAACCAAAGAACTTTTTGCTTTAAGAAAATCTGCATTTGGCTTGCGTATCCAGGTTTGTTGAATCCATAGTCTATGTCCTGGACAGTACAGGGAAAGTTGAAGGTTAGTTGCATGCTGGTGACAGTAAGCATGATATTACAATGACTTCATAGTCTCCAGAGGCTACAAGTCTTGTTACAAAGATCCACTAGATAATTTGCAAACTCCCAATAAATTAGCATCCTGATAGCTAGAAACAAATGACCCTGTCTTTCAGTCACATTATTTTTCTTCAGTTACATAATAAACCATTTATTTTTCATTAATAACTTATATTTCTGGGTCAAATTTTATAAACCTGAAAGTCAGACTTAATTATCATCATTTCAATTTTCCTCCCATCTCCTAGGAAAATTACATGAGCAACCCCAGGGTCAGCATCTTTTTCTGATGCAGAAGAATAAGGGTCCTGTGTGGAGAGAGACAGAGAGAAAGGGGTGGGGGGAAAGGAGAGAGAGAAAATTTGACCCTTGATAAATGCTCTGAAAGGGAAGAATTATGTTCTTTCCAAGATTTTCACTATCTTCTCTAAAACTTAAACTACTCTTTTTTCCATTCTTTTTCTTACAACTCTTTTCTTCCCTCATCCTACTCGAAACTTCCTGAGACTTCCTCCCACTATTAGGCACATAATATCACACTTCTGGTCTCACCTTAGATTTTTAAGTTCCAGTGCTATGATCTTTTTATATTTACTCTAATTTTTCCTTCTCTTGGGGTATTCCCCAACCTCTAAATTTGCAGGTAGTTTGTATGCACACCTGGTTCGCATTTTCAAGATATTTCTTGCCGTCATCACTAATCCTAACTGTAAATGCTGAGGGCTGGTATTTGTTGATTTCCATGGGACTTATACAAGTTCCAGAAATGAAGCTCAAAATGGATAGACCTACAATCTCTATTACCTGTGGAAACAAATATTTAAGATCTCTATTTTAATTGTATGAGCATATATCATGCTTTCCACAAAAAAAGCATGAATCTGTCTCACTTGTCAGAAGGGAGCAGTAGTCTTTTGAAATATGACTGCATTTCCATCTTCAGTACTCATTTTTTGCATTATTTATCAACTGCGAGAGTCAGGCTGAATGGAAGCCATTAATTCTAGTGGATAAAACTGGTTGCAAGGAACAACTAGGTCAAAATTGTTTTTGAAAATAATAAAATTTTAATTCATTCCATGCAATGTTAAGAAAGAAGGTAACGTGGCAGGAAATTTTGATTCTTCCTTCACCTCTTATATTCACAATCAGGTCTATCAGTTATCATTCTGGACTGTATTTAAAAATATATATTTTTTTACCCTTGATACTTACTATACAAGTTGGTATGTAGTAGTATATATGTACTACCTCATCCTTCACCTCCAGTCAAACCCTATTGCATTTGAGCAGAGTTCGGTTTCATTACAGAAAGGCTTGTTAAGTAGTTACAGCAGTCTAAAGATGGAAAATGTGGCATTAGTAGCAGTGAACATACCAGTAAAGAGTGAACAACTTTTTAGGATGGTGACCTTGGAGATGCTGAATACTTTGAGTTTTATTCATTCCCCTGCAATTCCAAAATTCTATTGTTGTGTTTTAGAAGGTAAGTAATCTATATTATAATGTCTAACTAGTCTAGAGTTGAAGACTTTTATATACCTATGTTACCATGAATGTCATAACAGCTAATTTAATAATATTTAGAGCTCATTTTCATAAAATAGTTTATCCATCCTAATCAATAAGCAGCTCCTGATCACTTACCATTTACACAACGTAAGAGTAATAGAAAGCTACAATAGAAAGCAAAAGATGACATCATAAATATGAAGTCAGAATGATTCTATTCAGAGAAATGTAAATGATGGACTAATACTCTTCTTCTGAGAACGGACCAGGGACAGGACATAATTTAACTCTTACGCTAGCTCCTCTCCAACTCTTCTTTCGAATTGCCCCTTCATTTTCTATACCTTAATTCCAAGATTTTCATACTGAAATGACCTCTCAACTATATTTCAGCATTTGTTGTTTCACCGTGTGGTTTCTTAATAAATTAAGCAGCAAATTGTAGAATATTTTACTATCCCAAGGCAAAATCTCATAGTGAATTTAAGCATAACTCAGGATACTGAGAATCCGCTCCTGCCCAATCCAGTTCTCTTAAAGGCCTTTCCATTAGAACAAGAGGGAGAATCCAGGCAAAGTTTCCCTATCTCACCACTGGAAAAAGAACACTGATAGGTCATTACAGAGGGAGCACTTTGTAACAAGATGTATTGAAATTACACTTTACAATGACGTGCAGCTTGTTATTCAAGGAAATTGATTGTGGTTACCATGCCAGCTCATTGTTTGCTTCCGACATTCAGATTTCCTTTATCCAAAGTGTTCTAACATTTGATATATGTGTGGAGTAGTAAGAATGCACATTTTCTTGGCCAGGGATGGCATAGTGTAACATTGAAAGGCTTTAGTCTTGATAAAATCAGAAGAATCACTTTGGCAATGCCCATTTCCTAATACGTATTCAATTATTCTAGTTATCTTTAGATTCATAAAAATTGCTTCCAATAGTAGCTGCTGCTCACCAGTGGTTATCAGTAGATGTGCTGTGTAGAGGTGTTCAACATCACGTGAAGTATGCAATGAAAAACAGTAAAGCACAAATGTTTTTCCTTTCTGCTTCATTTCAAGAGTTCGAGAAATTTTTCAGAGTACTTTTATGTTAACTCTATATGTTCCTTGGTATTTGAAAAAAGAAAGGAAATGAGAGATAGTGCTCTATTTTTGTAGGATAGCAAGGAAAATGTGGACTCTCCTACATGATTCCTCAGCAAGTTAGATTCTTATTTCATATCTTACGTAAGTTTTAAATCTATCCAGAGTTTGTTTTTAATCAACAGCCTTTACTCCCTTGTGATTGTTAAGACTTGCATCTACCTTTGTTTTCTGATAAAAATAACAAAAATAATCTTTCCGTTCTGATGTGAACTGCAAATAAGACCTAACAATAATCTTGAGCACATGGACATTATACATTCTACTCTGAAAAGGATTGCAGAATCTCTTAAAACTCAACAAAAGAACTCTCTAAGATACAAAAGAATAAAACTGAGGCATAAACATGCAATGAGTCAGATGTTCATATGATTAAAAATAAGTACCTTCTTTATAATGAAAAGGAAAAGTAGCTCGATGTGTTTCTTAAATATAACTAACTGAAACAAATCTCAGCTGGCAACTTGAAGTTGCTGATGTTTCTTGGAAAGAGTTCACATTCTCAGGTTGATGCAGTGTTCCCTCCCACAACTCTGACATGTATATAAACTCTGAGCTCTGCAAAGCCCACTGCCAGTTCTCTTCGTGGACTAACTGCAACGGAGAGGCTCAAGATGATTCCCTTCTTACCCACGTTTTCTCTACTATTGCTGTTTGTTGTTAACCCTGCAAACACCAATGGTCATTATGACAAGATCTTGGCTCATAGTCGTATCAGGGGCCGGGATCAAGGGTAAGTCAGTGGTTTGGTTTTATAAACCATTTTTCTTGTTCCTTAGCTTGTTATATGTTCAAGTATACATGAAGTTTCTCATATATGCCTGAGTTTCTTTTTCTCTAATTATTATAAAGTAATAGGAAAGAAAGGAAAGTGTGAGTATCCTGTGATTTATCTATGCACTTTAAGCTTTAAGACTTAATTACTGTCTAAAGAACTTGAATATAATTGCTTTTTATGAAATATTTTGTAATGTTAATCTAATTAACAAAATTTAGTTAGGCTTCTTTTATTATTTAATTTATTTGTGTTTTTATTTTCTTCCGTCTAAAATTGGGATTTCAAAATTTAAAAATCTATTGTTAGGGACTATCATTATGTAAACGGCTTTGAAATATCTCACATGATGTTAGAGAAAATTTATTTAAATTACGTATGAAGGTTAAATACTGGGTAATGTAACTAGTTCTCAGAATTCTTTAAAGCATCTAAGTTACTTTTAAATTCTGAATTCTGTAAAATTTGCAAAAGCAATTTATATTTTATTGAACTAATGCAACTACAACTAAACATTTTAAAAAATTACATGTAATTTTGTAATTTATCCAACCATTTATAATTTTTTAAGTGGATCTTGGCACTTCTTCCTATGCCTCACAGGGATTTTCATGATGTTCAAAAGCTTCTCTGACTTACAGTGAAATAAGATCTCTATCCCTTTAAGAAGGGAAGGACAACCTTAAAATTGTGACAGAGGGTGTTCTAATCTGTTGCTTCCATTCAAAAAGATAAATTCTCCTTTATGCAACCATATTGTTTAAAAGTTAATATTAGCACTCGTTTACGTCTGTGATTACTTACCTAGAAAATTACACAGTATAGTGTCTGTGTACATAGTAAATTTTGTCTCGTTTGCTCTCTGATCTCTCATTGTTCCAGAGAGCTCTGAAGTTATGGCCATCCTCCAACTAAGCACATGTTTGGTTTAAAAAGGGTCACTAGATTATCCACTATTAAAAGCAATAAGGCACATAGAAATATAATTATGTTAGTACCATCTGAATATTCCTACTTGGTTAACTTTTAGAAACACTTGCATTTTGCTCTCAGAAATGTATAATTTTTTTTCTAAAGCTAAAGTCTGAATTGACTTTAGCTTTTTCAATTCAGAAGGATTGGGTCAAAAATTAGATTTGTACAAGGCTAGAATCATATCTTTGCATATCAGATCCACATCTTAACATTTTCTTCTATCATCTGATCTGTAGATATGAAAAAAACAGTCATTATTAGGACATTAACTTTTTGCCTTTCCCTCTATCCTCCAGCCCAAATGTCTGTGCCCTTCAACAGATTTTGGGTACCAAAAAGAAATATTTCAGCACTTGTAGGAACTGGTATCAAGGTGCCATCTGTGGAAAGAAAGCGTAAGTCCTATTTTTTTCATAACATGTCAGTTCCAAAAACAACTTTATGATGTATATGCCTTCCCTTGGGTGTACACGCCGTTCTTCTTGAAAATACTGCCCCAAATTGTGGGAGTTATTTAAAGAAAAAAAGGAATACACACATGAATAAAGAAGTTCTCCCTGCATCTGCGCTATTACCAATAGAACTCAGATTTTCCCCTGAATCCATGTGACGTGGAAGCCAGAAGGAAGCAGATCACATGGCTATTGATTGGGTATAGAATTGGTGTGAGTAAATGATTATGTTGTTTCTACGCCTGGTTTGGCCCTCTTTTATCTTAGGCAAGTCACTTAACCTCTGTGACTTAGTTTCCTCACTTTATAAAAAAGTGACCCAGAACAAACTGATTTAGAATATAAGGGGTTCTGAGTTAAAAAGTTAATGTTTGCTTGCAGTCATTTGGAAATTGTCTGAAGTACTCCATTTTACCTCAAAAGTTTTTCATAAAAGTTTAAAGTTAAAAAATACTTGAGTTTTATCTCTTTATCTAATCCAGATTCCCTGCTCAAGATGTTCCATCCCCAGAGGTCCACAAGATGATAATGGAAGCTCATTGTTATAGATAATATCTCAATAGCCCAAAGGATGATTATGTTTTAACACATATTTCACTGGTTAGCTTAAAATTAGAAAGCATTATTTATCACTTAATAGATATGCCTTCTGGTTTGTTTCACCAATAAATATTGAGAGAAAAAAAGGTAATAAACATTCTGGACATTATTAAGGTCAAGAACCACTCCTGTGATCCAAAATCTTTATTTTACTATGAGGGAATGAGTCATAAATAGGGCAAGTAATGCAATCAGAAATGTTGAGTTGCCATCCCCAGTCAAGAAAACAATGCAAGCAGCTCCTCCCTGCCTCCTATTAATTTGGAGTCCACCCTCAGTGAAGGATGCCTTGAGAATCAAAAGATGCAAGGAAGAACCTGATTAATACATCAGCATTAAAATTCAGTTTCCCTAAGTTTGGGTGGAAGAATTGATTGGAAACTTATTTCTAAGCTAATAATATTGGTATAAATACTAAATATGGGTCAGGAGTGGTGGCTCACACCTTTAATCCTGGTACTTTCTGAGGCTGAGACAGGTGGATCACTTGAGGCCAGGAGTTCGAGACCAGCCTGGCCAACATGGCTAACCTTGTCTCTACTGAAAAAACTAAAAAAATTAGCCAGGTATGGTGGTGGGTGCCTACTTGGGAGACTGAGGCAGGAGAATCGTTTGAACCTGGGGAAGAGGAAGTTGCAGTGAGCTGAGATGGCACCACTGCCCTCCAGATTGGGCAACAGAATGAGGCTCCATCTCAAAAAATAATAATAATATTAAATATGGAATCCCTCCTGTAGATTTGTCTGTAAAACATGGATTTAATATCTGTATTATAGAGTTTCTGAGAAGATTAAATGAATTGATGAATGTGAAATTCCTAAGTAATCATAATGCATAATATCAGTTGTCCTTAAAATTAAACTATTTTTAAAAATTTGTAGATGTAGATAGGAAAGGAAGTTGTAACCAGATGCCTATTTGAAATGTACAAGATTATCTTTATTTCTAAGTAAGGACCATGTATACAAGGCATTTAACAAGGCATGTATATACGGCATTTAACCTTAGCTGGGTTGCATCTCCATATGGTAACCAAGGCTAGAGGACCTGAGGACTTCATAGACAATCCCCTGCTTATTGACTTAATAGAGTTCAACTTGATATTATCATTTAACTTCAACATTATTCTTATTAGTGTGCAGACTTCTTCCAGACTTGTGAGTCATTCACACAATTATAATGCAATCAGTTGTTACAGTGATCTATGCCGTGCTGCAAGCTAGGCTCTAGTAGGGACTCTAAGGCTCTGAGTTTTCCTCTCTTTGTTCTTTATATTCTTGGATACCATGAAGCACATTTGAAATGCACTCTAATTAGAAAAGAAATGACCTTCACCCTGAAATATTAGGGAGAATGTTTATTACATCCTTCCTAGAAGATTGAGAAGAATGCCGTCAATTTACTTTAACCATCTAAATACATGAGTGATGTCAAGACTTGTACAGAGGCTGTGCCAAAATTCTTTCATGTTTCCCATTTAAAAAAAAACCATAATTTTGAAGGGGGAGGGTTTTTTTTTTTTTTTTTTTTTTAGCTAGCAATATAACAGTGTCCCTTTTGTTCAATTATATTAGCTTATTTTTCCAAAGTAGCTTCATTTTCAAAAGAGTAGTTACATCTGAAGTAAATGTAAATGCTAATTTCAAATAATCAAAGAAATCAATAATATTGACAGGAAGTCTGCCTGGTCTGCAATCTGCTTGCTTATGCTGAGATTTCTAGAGATATCTTCAAGACTTTTTGATCAGATGACAGAAATGTTTGCCTTCCAGTTGGACAATTGCTTTGGGGATTTGGGAAAAGTAAACTGAGCAGGCCTAATGAAAAACATGAAGCTTCCTAAGGTTAAGATATTGCCCAAAATATATATTGTTCTGGTAATATAGTATTCTGTAAACCTCCTCTAGAGAATGTCTGTGACATTTTTAGCTGGTGTTTCATGAAATGTTAGATACTAATCTGAAAACAAAGATAAATTTCTCATGTGTAGAGCTGTAGGTAGCAATGATTATTTTTTTAACTCTTGTTTTGCCCTACTGACCATATGGGAACACTGAGTTTTTGGTAGCATAAATGTTCTTCTGAAAAAACTACTTATTTTTCTTTTCAAAATATCTACTCAGAGATAAGCACATTGTTCAATTACCAGCTGATAATACAATGAACTGTTAGAATTTTATCTCATCTAGTGCATTAATTCTCTACAACTGATCCTTGTTATATTAACATATGCTGTATAATTTTTTGTTAAATTTCCTTTTCCATTCACTATTTTACTTCAAGTAAGTATTATTAAGCTCTGGACTAAGCACATTTGTATATTATTTTTTAAATTCTTTGCAACATGTGCTAAAGCTAATACATAAGCAATTCTTGATCTTTTCATATCCAATTATCAGATTTATTTACATACAGCTCATGGAAATAAAATTATTTAGAGGCTATATTAGGACTTGCATAAGGCTCCTATATAGCTGTTTCCAATACCAACTATTCTTCCAATTATATTAAAATTAGAGAATAACTTGAAATGGGTGTTTCCCATTTAATTTTGTCTACATTTTTATCTGTCTACTTTTCTTAAGCCAATATTTCATGCCAGAAATTTTTTATTAACAAATAGAGAATGAGGATCCGATGTTATAAACAGGATGACAAATCCTAGATAATTACTTAATGGACCTGGGTTCAGTTTGAAAACATTTATTTACTTTTATTTGACTGTATAAGATTATCTCTTACATCATTAAAATTTTTGCTTCTTGATAGTTTGCTCTTACCATTTTCATCATACTAAAAAAAGATTTTATTCTTTTAGTTGCCAATCTCTAGCCCATGTCTAGATTATTTTATTCATTCATACTTCTTGAATACAATTATGACAACTAGATAAAAGGCCAGAAAAGAAATAACATCTGAATTAGCTGATTCATGTTTAATTAGTGAATTACAAAATAATTAATCTGTAATGGTCATAAATTGTGTAACATGATAGGTATCAATTAAAATTTACAAAACAATGTGCATTTTTTTACTTGTAATAATCCTCCTGTTTCTAATTGTTGCTTGATACATGTACCTTTATATTTCTATTGAAAGGACATTAGTAATTATGTAAAATTTTAGTTAAAATAGACTATATTAGATGAAGTTCAGAAAAAATCTATAAAATGTGAAAAAAATTAAAATTAGCATTATATTAATATAATCATGTATTAATACAATCGTAGTTTTCATTTTATAAGCAATATATATATAATTTTAAATTACTATTTTCTCTCAAAATATAGTAAATTAGATAACGTTATTGTGTGTGTATTTTGATTTCTTGAATTTTCTAGTCTGTTACCTTAATTATTGTCTATAGAACTTAACACACTTTGTTAACTTTAAACAGGATGCCATTTTCTTGACTACTGAACTCTAATATTAAAATAAACTTAGATTGCTTTTTAAAAACTTTACAGAAATAAAAACTCTTTAAAGTTGGTGTATAATATAATAAAATTAATAACTCTACCAATAATTTACACCAAAAATAGCATTATTTTAGTTAGCAATAGATAGCATTTTATCAATTCAAATGAGTTAATGTATTTTCTTATATTTCCAATGATCTTTTATTAAAGCACATTTCTAGCCATTTTTAATTTGCAAAATGATTTCAAAAGCATTATTTCATTTGAGATTCACAATTACTCTGTGAGTAGGTATTATAGCTACTGTATTCAGGTTAAATAGTTGGGGAAACAAAGACCCCAGTTTATTAAATAACTTGCTCAAGTTCCCATGTCAGCCAAGTAGTAGAAATGGGACCCAAATTGCATTCCCATTTCTACTGAATTGCTGAATCAACATTCTGCAACTTTTCTATAGTACCATGAGACTGTAGCAAGAAATCAAACTCATGTAAACATAGAAAAAGTTAGGGGGAAAAAAAACACCTAATTTTTAGAATCTCAACAAATTATGGCAGTAAGTGAAATATTTTGTCAAATTTATGTCAGAATGTAACCTTAAATATTTTAATATTTAATATTAATTTTAAATTTTAATATTTTAAAATTTTCCCATTTTAATATTAATTTTCTTCAATGTACAGGACTGTGTTATATGAATGTTGCCCTGGTTATATGAGAATGGAAGGAATGAGAGGCTGCCCTGCAGGTAAAATCTCAATTTTTTGAATTAAATAAGGAACATGTTATATGCAAGGAAAAGGTTGAGGTGGCTTGTGGAGAAGTCAATTGTATGTGTGTATTTCAGCACCATCCTAAATCCAAGATATGTCCCTCCGATTTTTGTGTTAATCATGAATTTATCACAATGATAAAATATAAGAAGACATTTCTCATGCACTGGATGCTGGGCAATACAACGAAACTTAGTCAGAAATTTAAGTCAGTTCAGCTTCCCATTAAGGAACAAAACTCTTTATAAAATCCCTCTCTTTCAACTTGTCTAAGAACGTGGAACTTCACTACTTGGCAAAACTTCATCTTCTCTAGTTGAATAGCTCTGATTTTATAATATTCCTTATATAGAAATTTGGTTTCCTATACCTCTGCCAACTAGAGAAAATAATAGTTCATCTATTTCCTCTTTGAAATGGCAGCCATTCAGATATTTCATGCCAATCATCACGCCTTTCCGCCAGCTACCATCTCTTCTTGAATAAAATCTTCTGTTCTCTGGGCTAACTATCCCCAATTCTTCCAATGTAACACAGACTCTGACCCTCCCCATTATAACACCAACCCATGGAATATCTCTAGTCCAGCAATCTTTTTTCTGAATATAAACCCAGGCTGATATTTAAAGTCCATCCATGTTGGTCTGAGAAGTAGAGAAAATACCAAGATAAGTAACTGATTTGGGGAGATCTTGCACTTTGGATAATGTCATTGATAACTATATTACATCATTAGCTTATATTGAATTTTGAATCAATTAAAATTGATTACAGATAACACACACTGTTAAGTCAGGTCTCTAGGATTTGTTTTTCTCAATTTAGGCACAGGAATTACATGGAAACTTGTGAAATTTAACCTTTTTCATTTTGACTCAGTTTCTCCATTTTAAGGGTCTTTTTAAATCCCAGTTTTATACTTTAATAGTTGTTTAACCAAGTCTAAGGATATTCACAAATTTAATAACCGTTTCTTCTATGCTATTAATCAAATTGTACTAATTTTCAAATCAAACAGGGTCAGAAAAAATAAGTTGATGGTACATTACTCAATAAACTCCTTCAGGTTGACATTCACGGATGAATCTTTCTTCTGACGTTCAGGAGAAATATTCTGGAAGCATTAAGTATTTTGAATTATTTGCTCCTAGAAATTGTAATGAAAACAAGCAGGCCTACATATTTTTTAGAGACTCAAATCTATAAAATTGATAGATTCAAATAACAGAAAATGGTGAATTGTAATTGAATTATTATTGACGTAGCAGGATTGAGATCTAAATAGGTTAAATGTTAAACCAGGATGATAATAAACAATTTCTTTTCCTCAGCACAAAGAATATGTAAAATAATATTTTTTCAACAGCATTTATTATTTAGCACTCAAAAGATAACTTTTCCATAAAATTGATTATTGATCTAATTTTATTTCTAAAATTATTACATGGAATCTTGTGAAATTTAACCTTGTTCATAAAGTTTAAATGATTGTGAATAACATCCTGAGATTATTCTCAGTACTTATTAATTTCTTGATTATTTCAGTCATGCCCATTGACCATGTTTATGGCACACTGGGCATCGTGGGAGCCACCACAACACAGCGGTATTCTGACGTCTCAAAACTGAGGGAGGAGATCGAGGGAGAGGGATCCTTCACTTACTTCGCACCGAGTAATGAGGCTTGGGACAACTTGGATTCTGTAATTCATTACTTTTTCAATATATTTACTTTGTTGATATTGTTGTTTCATGTTAACTGATTTATTAACTTGACTATTAATAGAAATTTTATATTGTTCTATTGTATACATATGAAGATACATAAAGGGATGAGTTATTGAGGGAAGTAAAATATCTTAATACATCTGCAAATAAAATAACTCTCCAGGAGACTTATACATTAATTTTTTTAAGAAGGGGAACCAAGAATCAGCTAAAAAGGCACTTATCCTGTTGTACTTGTTTCCTCTCTCCTTTTTGTTCGTGAGGAAATATATATGTAATTTCAGATAACATGTCTAACAGAAAGGTAAGTTAAGAAGCCTGCTGAAATTTAAAATTATCATAAGCTGTGTTATATAGCTGTATTTTATTATGTATATTTAATTATATGTAAATATACATGGATGTTCGGATTGTCAAATTTGTATGCATGTATGTGGATAATTAAATGAAACGTGAAAACACAATTGATTTTAAGACATTTGTGCACAGTCTAATTTACAATACCCTAAATTATTACTCAATTTCTGAATCTATAAAACTGATATAATGTATTTTCATTCCTACTTTCTACTAGATATGGAGATGAATTGATAATTATAACTAGAGCCAAATATACTTAATAAAGTTTAGGCATACATCTGTAGGCATTATTGGCTACATTAGCTGTGTGGTTAGTTGCTTGATTATAGAACTCTCTCTTCTGGTTGTCTTTCACCACATCTCTAACCACCTCTCCTGTTCTTTTTGCTGACTCATCTTCTTCCTTGACTTAAAGAATGGAATTTATAAGAATTTCTTCCAGCAAGATGACCCTGCTCTTTAAATGCACTTATCATTGTTTCAGTTATCACTTTAGGGCATAGAAACATTATGTCTGTGCTTGTTGTTTGGACTTGTTTCTTCTTGGAACTTCAATAGAATATTTCTATTGTTTACCTTAGTATTTATCCCTGGATATACCATCTGCATCTTTAAATAAAAGTTATCTAAAACATATGCCATTTTATTTCCCCCATAAATAATAGGTTTTTTATTGCCTTTTCCCCCCAATTGGCACTACTGGTCTCAATGTTCAGATTTGAAAATTTTGAGCCATCCTTACCTCCCCTTTCTCCAATTCTTTTTTTTTTTTTTTTTTACTTTAGGTGTATACTATATCCAGCATTTCTCCCCATGTTATTCCTCCCCACCCTCCCCACACCCCCATCTCTCCCCTACCCCAATTGCCCCCAGTGTGTGATGCTCCTCTCCCTGAGTCCACGTGTTCTCATTGTTCAACACCCACCTATGAGAGAGAATATGTGGTGTTTGGTTTTCTGTTGTTGTGTCAGTTTGCTGAGAATGATAGCTTCTAGATTCATCCAAGTCCCTATGAAGGACACAAACTCCTCGTTTTTTTATGGCTACGGAGTATTCCATGGTGTATATGTACCACATTTTCTTTGTCCAGTGTATCATTGATGGGCATTTGGGTTGGTTCCAGGTCTTTGCTATTGTATACAGGGCTGTAATGAACATATGTGTGCATGTGTCTTTATAGTAGAATGATTTATAGTTCTTTGGGTATATGCTCAGTAATGGAATTGCTGGGTAAAATGGAATGGAATTTCTATTTCTAGGTCCTTGAGAAATCATCACACTGTCTTCCACAATGGTTGAACTAATTTACATTCCCACCAACTGTGTAGGAGTGTTGCTATTTCTCCACATCCTCTCCAACATCTGTTGTCTCCAGATTTGTTAATGATTGCCATTCTAACTGGCATGAAATGGTATCTCGATGGTTTTGACATGCATTTCTCTAATGACCAGTGATGATGAGTATTTTTTCTTATGTTTGTTGGCCTCATATATGTCTTCTTTTGAAAAGTGGCTGTTCATATCCTTTGCCCACTTTCGAATGGGATTCTTTGTTTTTTTCTTGTATATCTGTTTTAGTTCTTGGTAGATTCTGGATATTAGCCCTTTGTCAGATGTGTAGATTGCAAAAATTTTTTCCCATTCTGTTGGTTGCCAGTTTGCTCTAATGATGGTTTCTTTTGCTGTACAGAAGCTCTGAATTTTAATTCGATCCTATTTGTCTATCTTGGCTTTTGTTGCCATTGCTTTTGGTGTTTTAGTCACAAAGTTCTTGCCTATGCCTATGTCCTGGATGGTTTTGCCTACGTTTTCTTCTAGTGTTTTTAATGGTGTTAGGTTTTATGTTTAAATCTTTAATCCATCTGGAGTTAATTTTAGTGCAAGGTGACAGGAAGGGGTCCAGTTTTTGCTTTCTGCACATTGCTAGCCAGTTTTCCCAACACCATTTGTTAAACATGGAGTCCTTTCCCCATTGCTTGTTTTTGTCAGGTTTGTCAAAGATCAGATGGTTGTAGATGTGTGGTGTTGCTTCTGGGGCCTCTGTTCTGTTCCATTGGTCTATGTCTCTGTTTTGGTACCAGTGCCATGCTATTTTGATTACTGTAGCCTTGTAGTATAGTTTGAAGTCCAGCGGTGTGATGCCTCCAGCTTTGTTCTTTTTGCTTAGGATTGTCTTGACTATGCGGGCTCTCTTGTGATTCCATATGAAGTTTAAAGTGGTTTTTTCCAGTTCTGTGAGGAAGGTCATTGGTAGCTTGATGGGGATAGCATTGAATCTATAGATTACTTTAGGCAGTATGGCCATTTTCACTATATTAATTCTTCCTAACCATGAGCATGAAATGTTTTTCCATCTGTTTGTGTCCTCTCTTATTTCATTGAGCAGTGGTTTGTAGTTCTCCTTGAAGAGGTCCTTTACATACTTTGTTAGTTGTATAATTGCTGTTAGCCTTATCTCATGTTTCATCTAAAGTGATCCACCTAGTGCTCTCATTTCTGCTGTACATTACCACTCAACTTTCCTGAAGCCTGATCCTCATCATTAAATTCCAATGCCACAAAATCTTCAGTGGTTCCTCATTGCCACTTTATTTTACTTCTTAGGACATTAAAGTCATCCACATTATTGTCCAACATGCCCTTCTGAAGTTCTTTCTCAATAGTATCTGAGAAACATAAAAGTATGTATTAACCAAACTGGACAACTTTTGCCTTCTTGGCATTCACTCTAAGTCAGCACTGGATTTAGAAGACAGCCACATCATTCCTATTAATTTAAATCTCATCTCCTCTTCAAGATCTGTCTCCAAACTACTTCTGAAAAGCTGTTCTTATTTGAGCCCTGAAAGCATTTTTCCCCTCTGTCCTATATCTTATTTTATCTACTTTTACTTGCTGCTATATGATAAACACCTTAATGATTGTGACTTTATGCTTTACTTATTATGTTTCCCACAGCATTGAGTAAAGCATAATATAATACATGGTATTAGATAGATAAAAAGGTACAGGATGATTGAATTCTTGAATTTGCTATGAAATAAACATGAAACCCTGTGAAAACTCAAATGTTGCATACAAATATAATGTCATTTTTGTTTTGTTTTGTTTGCCACTTAAAATAGTTTAAATATCTGATAATTTCATATCTCCCTAATTCTTATCATTTTATTATTTATATCAAGATTGTCTCTTTATCAACATATTCACTTTAAAAATTGTGCTCTAAGCACTCTATCACATTCAAGACACTTAACTAAGTATCTGAACTTACAAAATTCCTTAACCAGTTATAATAATATAATTTTAAGTTATTTATGTGAATTTTGTATGTCCATCTGATAATGCAAGGAGAAATAGCAAGAGAGTAGATATAGGGTGATCATAAGACTTTTACTAATGATCCACAATAAATTAAACTTCTATCATTGCAATTTTTCCTAGGATATCCGTAGAGGTTTGGAGAGCAATGTGAATGTTGAATTACTGAATGCTTTACATAGCCACATGGTTGATAAGAGAATGTTGACCAAGGACTTAAAAAATGGCATGATTGTTCCTTCAATGTATAACAATTTGGGGCTTTTCATTAACCATTATCCTAATGGGGTAAGTTTTTTCAGTAAAAAGTACAATTATGAAAAGTACACTGTTAAAATGCTTCTTTAATTTTTTCTATACTTTTTATATAATGCTCACAAAAATAATAAAATGTTAGTGAGAACAAGTAAGTGCTATATTATGACTTTCCCCCCAAATCTGGGGCATGTAAATTTCCAATCTAGTTATAGTGATTGTAAAGGACAAATTACATGAACAGTTAGTTGACAGGAGACAGGTATTATAAAAAAAGAAATTTTGTTAGTCGATGTATTTGAAATAATTTATTGTAATAGCAAAAAGAGTAATCAAAGAATGAGTGTTCTCTAGCTACTGTAACTGAAGTTCTTGTGTGTTTGGATCAGTTTTTGCAGGAAACTGCCAATGGGGTCATAGGACTTTTTCCATAGCCAAATTCTCAGGGACAAACGAGGTCAGTGATGAAGCAATATTTAGGAAGTTCTTGTAATAGAACTAATTATATCTATACAATAATTATTTGTTTCTCCCTCTCAAAACTTATTTTAGGACTAATTAGACTTCTTTATGTCATTCATTGACCCACATTAAAAAGTTTGTGACTATCTGCATAAAAGAGAGGAACAAAAGCAATAATTGGAAAGAAAAAACACCTTTGCCCTATGTTGCTGGATATGTTAAGTATGTCTAGACTTGGGTTTTGAATTGGTTCCCTTTTCTCTCACAGCATCTTTTTTAGAGATAACAACATGTAATCCTTCATCCACAGCATTTACATTTAGGATATAGCTTCCCTTTTGCTAGTATAAAAGAAAAACTGGGAATGGGCTCGCAGTCTCAGTGGTCAATGGATACCTCTAATTTCAGCACTTTGATTTTTCCAAATAATTATAGGTTGTCACCGTTAATTGTGCTCGAATCATCCATGGGAACCAGATTGCAACAAATGGTGTTGTCCATGTCATTGATCGTGTCCTTACACAAATTGGTAACTCAATTCAAGACTTTGTTGAAGCAGAAGATGAACTTTCATCTTTTAGAGTAAGTCCAAGAGCACATTTTCTTAGGTCATTGAAATCCCTCCTCGTCTCCTGCCAAAATCTAAAAACAATAGAAATGCTATAAATCTGGCAAAAATGTTACAAATATAGTTCTTGGAATGAATACTATTTTCATTTTAAATGTGAGAAATCATCTTCTCATATGAAATAATATTTCTATGAAAATGATAGACTAAGAATGGTTAGTCATGTGGCTGGAAGGTGTTTAGTGCATTTAGAACGTGTTCGTCTGTTATTATATCTACTGCCGGATAGTGCTACAGTCCCACAAACATGGGCAGAATTTCCATTCTTGCAAACACAATTTGAAGACAGTTGGAAAAGACATCGTTGTGTCAAAAAGTAAGATTTTGAAGCTCTAACAAGAGCAAACCTGTATAGTGTAGGAATCAAATTCTTCATGTCAGCCTAGGCTAAGCATGTTGTAGTTTTCTTTTGGATTTACAATGTGAAAATCTCTAAAAAGCACATTTTTGTTTCAGGCAGCTGCCATCACATCGGACATACTGGAAGCCCTTGGAAGAGAAGGTCACTTCACACTCTTTGCTCCCACCAATGAGGCTTTTGAGAGACTCCCACGAGGTGTCCTAGAAAGGATCATGGGAGACAAAGTGGCTTCTGCAGGTAGTTAAATGTTTTCCCCTCTAAGAAGTCTCCCAGCATTCTGAGCAGGAAATAAAAAAGAGGCTAGTTCTTGCCAGTAATGTTAGATTTAATAAGCAAAGGCAAGGAAAATCTTTTATTCTGAGGTATAACATGAGTCTTTCAAAAGTCCTTGAAAGAGCAGGCAGGGTGTAATTCTTAGATAATAAGAATACTCTTAAGATCACATTCTTTTATATTATTATTATTATTTATTATACTTTAAGTTCTGGGGCGCATGTGCGGAATGTGTATGTTATGTAGGTATATGTGTGCATGGTGGTTTGCGGCCTCCATCACCCCACCATCTACATTAGGTATTTCTCCTAATGCTTCATACTGCTTTCAAGTAAATAAGTAGTAGATATTCAGAAGAATTAGCAGGTTTTGGAAAGAAATATTAGGTCATCAAATTTTAATATTGTAAACATGCTATGCAATGCTTTTAATTCTGTATTTATGCCAAAGGGTACTATTGAGTTATGAGAATTGTATGGTTCTCTTGGCCCACTAACTACTGATACACTGAAGGATTTGGTGGCTTTCCAAGCTTCCTTTCTATTGTTAGATAGGTTTTACATTGTGCTTGCATACTTTACATACTCCACCTATCCCGAAATACATTTAAACAATTTAAGATGAGAAATTTTTGGGATGCATGATAGATATAATGTAGTTGAGGCATAGACCCCTCCAGAGGTCCCTCAATAAATCACCTTTATTTAGCTACTTTCTAGAAGTTGCCTTCATGAAATAATTTGTTTTATCCTCAGCCTCTATCGACCTCATTAAACGTTATGTACAAATATTCTGCTATGATCAGCTAATACAAGATACTGCCCTTGGGTATTTTGGAATTTAATAGGCCTTCCTTTTTCTTAAATTTTGGTAGAGAGGGGTCTTGCTGTGTTGCCCATGATGGTCTTGAACCCCTGGCCTCAAGGGACCCTCTCACCTAGGCCTCCCAAATTGTTGGGTTATGGGTGTGAGCCATCATGCTAGTCAAAGGTCTTCTGAAACAACCAATTCTTGCTTTCACATCAGGAGCTACTTTCTGATGACAGCTGGAACTTAATCTGCCATGTTTTCTAATACCGCACAAATCATTTCCTGAAGTAGATCTTCTCCTCTTATAATTCCTATGAAGCTGAGCTGTTTCTATTTTGTAGTTGATAGGAAAAAACTTCTAGAACACAAATAAGATTTTAAAGCTGTTAGTGAATCCTTAAGTCTTACCACATTCTAAGAAATACTTAATTTCCGAGATCGCGCCACTGCACTCCAGCCTGGCGCCTGGCAACAGAGCAAGACTCTGTCTCAAAAAAAAAAAAAAAAAAAAAAAAAGAAAGAAAAAAAATAAATACTTAGTTCCACACTGAAACACATCGTTTCAGAGTAAAATGTTATTTCCCTTGATCTGAAAGCTAGCGCTCTTTATTGTGTTCTCCAGCTCTCATGAAGTACCACATCTTAAATACTCTCCAGTGTTCTGAGGCTATCATGGGAGGAGCAGTCTTTGAGACACTGGAAGGAAATACAATTGAGATAGGATGTGACGGTGACAGCATAACAGTAAACGGAATCAAAATGGTGAACAAAAAGGATATTGTGACAAATAACGGTGTGATCCATTTGATTGATCAGGTCCTCATTCCTGATTCTGGTAAGAAACGGTTTTATATATTTTTACAACTTACTATAATTTACCAATTATGCTGCCTCAAAGAGTAAGTTGGTGAAAAATGAATGTGCAGTATAAAGAATGGCAGGGAAAGCGCTAACTCGATAAATAGTGAGATACTTGAGCTCTTCATAGATAGTGTAGTAATGGGCACTCCACGCATGAATCTTTGGCTTTCCAGGGTTCTGACATCTAATATTTACAAAGGTTTTCACAGTGCCAGAGTTTTTCTTGGAAAAAGAAGGAAAGATCCGACCAAATGGTTAGCTTTGGATAAATGAAAAGGCTATAGAATTCACAGGGTAGAGAGATAGGAGAGATGAACAATAGAGAATCAAAGAAACATGTAGTAGGAAGACAGAAAGATACTTTCCTTCTGAAATTCATTGTGATTATCAGCCCCTTCCAAAAAATTGTAGTGGAACTCTTTTACAAGGGAGGGGAAGGATGTTTTACCATACTGAAATTGCAGTAATAGCTTACAATATTAGAAAAGAGACAGGAGTTGATTTAGTAGTTTCATGATAGAGATAATAGCAATGACGACATTGTTAGGATGGTGATGGTTTATTTTTCAGCCAAACAAGTTATGGAGCTGGCTGGAAAACAGCAAAGCACTTTCACGGATCTTGTGGCCCAATTAGGCTTGGCATCCGCTCTGAAGCCAAATGGAGAATACACTTTGCTGGCACCTGTGAATAATGCATTTTCTGGTATGTACTGGACACTGTTGTTCTTATTCTCTTCCTCACACCTTTTTTTCTTTATGATGACTGTTTGCAATAAAAAAGAATACATGTTTTACGAGGTTGAAAGAATAAATGTTTTATGATTGTTTGCAGTAAGAAAGCGTACAGGTTGATTAGTTTCTGCACTGGCTACACATACAATGTGTTAGTACTATGTTGTCTCTACTAAAATGTTCTTCATTTCAAAACATTTTATTATAATGAATAATAGCCTACAGGGAATGAAAGTTTGTAATAAAGAGTATTCACAGGCAGGGTGTGATGGCTCATGCCTGTAATCCCAGCACTTTGGGAGCACGAGGTCGGGAGTTTAAGACTAGCCTGACCAAGATAGTGAAATCCCATCTTTACTAAAAACTACACAAGTTAGCTGGGCGCAGTGGTGCACACCTGTAATTCCAGCTACCTGAGATGCTGAGGCAGGAGAATCTCTCGAACCCGGGCGGCAGAGGTTGCAGTGAGCCAAGATCGCACCACTGCACTCCATTCTGGGTGACAGAGCAAGACTCCACCTCAACAAATACATTAATTAATCAATTAAAAATATTTTAATAAAGGATTTTCAGTTTCTCTGTGAATCTATTATTTCCAGCACAATAAGGATGCATTGATAGGTCTTTTAAAAAATAAAGCTGATTTCTTTATTTGATACCAACATAATAATATTTAGAAATAAATAGGTGTATTTTGCAACTCATAATTTGGATAGTAAGGGTGTCAAATTATAAATAAATAAAATGACAAGATTATACACTTCCATATCATGATTTAAAATAGTATACGTAAATATTTCACCTAGTAGTCGCTATTCACAGACCATGTTCAGATTCACACAACCTGTCACCTTTCTCAGGACAATGATTTCACAAAGACATATTTAAATTGTCAGGCAAAATTTATTAATTAAAAATAGGTAACACCATTTTTAATGGTTTTCCAAATTTAGTATTTTCCAAATACTAAATTGTGATATAGAAAACTATTAATCAAAAGAAAAGTGATTTCCTAGAAATGCTGCCTTCCTTCCTTGTCATAATCATCCCCATGTATTTTGGCAGCAACCCATATTTAAGAGGTTGTTTGTTTTGATTCTCTTTCCAGTAATCAAGATTAATTTAGAGAGGATTCATCAATAGTTTTTCATGTGACTAATGGACATCTAATTCTTCAGAAAAAACCTTGGCCACCATTAAGGTGTAGCATTTGCCAGTGACCACTATAAAACTATGTAGCCCTTACAGAGATGAAACTCATTGTTCGAATGGATTGGAACTATATTATTGTCATTTGATACAATGGATCACCAAGTTTCTACTTAGTGAATTGAATTGTCAGTTTTGAGCATTTAGTTGACTCATATATTATATGAGTTCAAAATCCATGATATTAATAATGTCAGGGATTACCTGTTTACATGATTCCCTCTCACCAGGAGAAACTTTAATGCTTTCTAAATAAAATCATGCTCTTTCTGAATGAATTTATTTACAGATGATACTCTGAGCATGGATCAGCGCCTTCTTAAATTAATTCTGCAGAATCACATTTTGAAAGTAAAAGTTGGCCTTAATGAGCTTTACAATGGACAAAAACTGGAAACCATGGGAGGCAAACATCTCAGAGTCTTTGTATATCGGACAGTAAGTAAATCAGAATAAAATAAAAAGTCTGTCAAGTGGCATGTCAAAGAATGCTGTTTCAATGAATATTTCCCAGAATTTTATGAATGTGGTTTTAATAGTAAATATTCCTGGAAGCATCAGGGAACTGGGTAGCTTGGATGAAGACTGTGAGCAAAGTCCACAAAAAGTGCTATGTATTAAAAACTCAGATCATTTGCATGTGTTTCATTATAAATAATTTTGTGTTTTAAAGCATCAATTATTTTAAATTCTAGAAAGCACTAAATTTTTATAAACTTTTTATTTGCAGAGTACTTTATAATTTACAAGATAATTTGTATGTAGGATCAAATATGCAAGGTGATATTATACTTGAAAATAACCAGCCAGCACCTGAATACGTTTTGAATAATTTTCAAGATAAACCTTTATTGACAAATAGAGATTTCTGGACTTTATAAAATGGTCTTAATGTATTTTATTTTAAGAGACATAGTTTCACTGTCATCCAGGCTGGAGTGCAGTGGCGCAATCATAGCTCACTGTAATCTTAAACTCCTTGGTTCCAAGGGATCTTCCCACCTCAGTCTTCTGAGTAGCTAGGACTATAGGTGCACACTACCACGCTGGCTACTTTTTAAATTAATTTTTGTTTTTTTGAGACAAAGTCTCCTGTATTTCCCAGTTGGTCTCAAACTTCCAGCCACCAGTGAACCTCCTACTTCGGTCTCCCAATGTGCTAGGATTATAGGCGTGAGCCACTGCACCCAGCCCTAATGTACTTTTGGATGCAGGAAAATTTATAGAAATATTGCTTATCAAAATTACAGGGCAACTAATGATACATTTAGTATCTGTCCAGATAACCCATGCAGCTACAGCTAAAACAGTTCACAGGAAGTCAGGCGTTACCTAGAACTGAATCTGGCACATGGCAGCAGCTCCCTGTGTTCCAAAGACACATTTTTAAGTATGCATTGAATGGGCTGCACTTTAAATTTTGTGTATACATATATATGTGTGTATGTAGACATATATATATATATATATATATATATATATCACATTTGTTAAAAACACTATAAATATGTCAATGATTTGACTTATAATGATGAATAGGTTCTTACAGTTAAGAAAATAAAGTAAATATTTGTGAAGATCCCTAAAAGCACTAAAGTGAGGAAACTTTACAGATGGTCTTGACCAAAAGAGGGTGTGGAGAAATAGTTCAAATCTAGACAGAAATGATAAAAAATGTAGAAGTGGGATTCCATGAAACTTTTGTAATTTGTTGACAAAACACCTGCCTGATCCCTACGGTAGCTTGACTTATTTAAAAAAAACCAGGCTGGATAAGAAGTGCCTTGTGAGTTTGTGTGAGCAACTGAAAGACGCTGCTAAGTGGCCTCAGACAATAGGCTACGTCTCAGAAGGGCCGATCCAGAAATTTAATTATGTAGTTACATCTATATGCGAAAATTCAAGCAAGGAAAAGGACACTCCATACCTTTCTTTCCTTTCCTAGTCTGTCTGCATTGAAAATTCATGCATGGTGAGAGGAAGTAAGCTAGGGAGAAACGGCGCTATTCACATATTCCGTGAGATCATCAAACCAGCAGAGAAATCTCTCCATGAAAAGTTAAGACAAGATAAGCGCTTTAGGTAAGCCTATCAGTGGCACGTCCACAAAGAATGAGAGCTATTGGCATATTTTTCTTTTATAGGAAGTATCCCAAAAGACATTTGCATGGTTGAAAATATAATTTAGAATAAAATGTCAATATAAATGTTTTCAAAGTTGATATATGTTTTCACTGCTACTTCCTGGTGCACCATAATATGATTTTGTGTGTAAAAACAAATCTAACAAAGTAAACTACTTCTTGACATTTTTCTTACAGTTTTTAGAAATTGATGGTATATATAGCAAAGATGATTTTATGGAGTATTAAATGACAAAAATGCTTCTTTTTTGTTATATGTGACCTTGTCAAGTTTTATAGAATGAAATCAGTTGAAAAAATTTTTTTAATTTTATTGTATATTTCAGTCATTTTTCATAATAAAACTTTTAACCTGTAAATTATATTTGAAACACTTGAAAATGTATAAGCAGTTCTCTCATGCTTTCCACAATACATGGATTCTGTTCTATTACATGCACTGTATATGAAAATACCTAAATGAAAATCTGACAAAATAAATGTACATCCTTCCCATTTAGCACCTTCCTCAGCCTGCTCGAAGCTGCAAACTTGAAAGAGGTCCTGACACAACCTGGAGACTGGACGTTATTTGTGCCAACCAATGATGCTTTTAAGGGAATGACTAGTGAAGAAAAAGAATTTCTGATAAGTGAGTAGAAGTGAATTCCAGATATTTTCCCCTTCATTTCAAGATCTCTTTTCTTTCTCAAGCTTTCCTGTCCAGATTTCTGCCTTAAAAATATCCCCTTTTTGGTATTCATGGCAAGCTTTAGTTTCCTTTAATTTCATCCACTTGGGATGTGTGGAGGGTCACTCAGTAATCTTCTTAAACTGCTTACTGTCATACTATTGAGCTAGATGTTCACTTAGTGGTTTCTATTAAAGACCATGTAATAAGGGGACAAAGAAGAAAACAGTTATAATTTAGAAAATAATTAAATTTTTTCTTCCAGTAAGTTAAGTTCTATTTTGATTAGCCTAATTGAAGTGACTCTATGTTTTGACATAGCATTGCTATTTATTTGAGAAAATAATGACATCCTGAGAAAGTACGATATGGAAAAAAAATAAAGACAAATAAATGTTTTGTTTCTTAGTCCCTGTCTATCAAAAAGTCATATTATTGAATAAAAAATGTATATTTTTCCCCTAGGGGACAAAAATGCTCTTCAAAACATCATTCTTTATCACCTGACACCAGGAATTTTCATTGGAAAAGGATTTGAACCTGGTGTTACTAACATTTTAAAGACCACACAAGGAAGCAAAATCTTTCTGAAAGGAGTAAGTTGCCTAGAATGAATTTATGATTGTGTTCATCCATCATTAAGTTATCTAAATATTCACCCTTAATTAAATGTCGTCATTGAAATTGCCTCCTATTTTGATAGGCAAATGATACACTGCTGGTGAATGAACTGAAATCAAAAGAATCTGACATCTTGACAACAAACGGTGTAATTCATGTCGTAGATAAGCTCCTCTATCCAGCAGGTTGGTAATTATTGAACTCACTGATGGGCTAAGTCTTTTTTAATATGAACCTAGATTTTTATTTTATGCTTTCTTACCAACATGCATTTAATATTCCTCTTCATAGACATACCTGTTGGAAATGATCGGCTGCTGGAAATACTTAATAAATTAATCAAACACATCCAAATTAAGGTATTGAAAGTTACTTGTTTTATTTCTAATATGTAAAACACATATTAATGGCTTAACATAACAGACTAGAAATGTGCGCATTAATGAGTAAATATATATTGGGCTTGGATTGCTCTTTGTTGTTTATGTACCACTTGCCCACCTGTAAAGAAATGACGTCATTTCTTTGTGGTTTTGTTCAACAAATATTTATTTAAAGCTACACAGGACCAAGGATTGTATAAAGTGTTATGAAAAATATGTATTTAAATTGGACATGGTCATTATTCAAAAAGTTTACAGTCCAATTTAGACAACTAAAATGGTAAATAACTAAAATCTATCATTCAATACTTTCACTGCAGATTATAATGGAAAGATCATTCACTTAAAAAGATGATCATTAATCACAGATTAAAAGCAAAGGAATATTTTTCTTCTTTGTCAATGTAGGGTAAAAGTAGCAGAAAACAGAAAACAGTGTTTAACAAATATATTTAACTTTGGATTATTCTATAATTTTTAAATCTCTGAGTAATTAATCCAATGATTTTTATGCCATCTGACCTGATAGCATCTAATTGGAAGGTGATTTATATGAGGACTTCACTTCTATTAAGTGTAATAATAGCTTCACTATTTTTAATTTAGTAAAAATTAAAGTGGTGCCATGGTTTTGTTAACACAACTATTGCATTTCATGTTACTAAATATAAACATTTATTTTCAGTTTGTTCGTGGTAGTACCTTCAAAGAAATCCCGATGACTGTCTATAGTAAGTATATAATAAATATTGGCCACATAGGTGGCAAGGTATGAAAAAAGAAAACAATACATTTCTTTGTATTTACAGAGATTATTGATAATCTGGTATTTAGAATTCCAAACTATGGCCAGTCGCATTTCACTTGAAACAGGGCTTGAGGTCCCAGATAATATTCAAACCCAATGAACTTCTTTCCCACTCACTGGAAAAACAGGAATGCTATGATATGAGAAATATAGCAAAATATAATATAATATTAGTGTGGCAAAGAGGCAGGAAAAAAAAGACATATAAAGGGAAGAGATGGCATAAAGAACCTCTAGAAATATCTAAAAATTCAGATGTGTGGACACAGAAATGACCTTACCAAAGACTCGTTCATGCCACCATCAAGCCCTGAGCTGTCTAAGGTCAGGCTGAGAAGCATGTGTTAAAAAATATCAGTGTTTACGAAGTGGCAGTTCAAAAACTCTCCCATTCAAAATTGGACAAACGTGACAAATCTAAAGTTTCTAAATTCCAGGGTTCTTTGATCTCTGACACTACCAGATTATCAAAATTAAACCTCTACTACTTAACAATGGCAAAGGGTACTTCATTCTCATAAGTGTAGCTGGTAGGATGTCTTTTCTATCATGTCTTTTTCTATATCTTTTTCTTTCTTTCACTGGAGCTTTCAAGCAGAAATTCTTTTCATTTTGTTTTGGCTCTCCAATTAAACACTCAACATGTATCAGTAGCTAAAACATTACTTCAATCCCCACATTTATTCTGGCTAGAAAATCATCTCGTTTTATACCATGAGCATCCAGTTATTTAATTTAAAAAAAGTTCTCTTTAGATTATACTGGATATGGAAAAGGAGTAAAGCTAATGTAAGGAGCAAAACAAAATGTCTGCTGCTCTTGTTGATTTCAATTATGTAATAATAACATGCAATTCCAGAGTCAGGCCAGCTCAAAACTCTATTAAAGACTTAATTGGAATAGTTATGATTCATCATGGGAACACAATCTTGTAAAAAATGTGTTTTCAAAAAATTGAAGAATACTTATGGCTCTATTCATCAGACATGTTATGCCATCTTTCTTCATCAAAGGTATAAATATATGCATACACATACACACATACACAAACACACACACACACACATTTGCACTATATTTCTTTAGCTTTCCTTCTTTACCCATGTTAGTTTCACTACTTTCTATGTAAGTGAATACAATGTTTTGACTACAGTGAGCAAAAATATTATAATTATTTTCTCCTACTAAATTGCATCCTCACTCACAGAGCATAAGCTACATTTTATGAAATTATACAAGTTCAATGACCACTCCCTACCTACCCAGAGACCCTGAAACAGCTCTGACATCTACATTCCAATGTAAGATGTTTCTTTTACTCCTCTTTAGATGGTATGCTGTTATTAAGAAGTATTTTCAAATAGAAGTAAAGATAAATTAAACCAAATTTTATATTTTTATATTTCGTTGTTGACTTGTCTCTAAAATTCCTTTAATTTGTTGCTGCATATTATTCTCATCCCCAAAATAACATCCATTTTAAAGTGTATAGTTGAGGGAAAGTATGCCATTTTGGTATAAGTTGTCAAATATGGAATATTTAACCTGGAGAGGACTAAGATCAATATTTAATCCTCTTGAGAGACCATCACCTATCAAAACTACTTAAGTCTTCAGAAAATCAAGATTAAAATGAAAACTACCAACCAACTAAACCTCCACAACTTCATATTTCTTAACATAATGTAAAAAATGTAATCTAAAAGTAATTAACCAATTTTGATAGTAGCAATAGAGACCCCTATGCATTCGACCATCATGGAAACGTTCTTCTGTGGCAAGGCCACCTGTGCAACCAATAACTGAACACAATCAAAATATAAAACATAAGTCTGAAACAATCTCTATGAAGGCTAAGAACCCGCATTAATTCAAAAAGTTGACACAGCTAAACATCTTATAAGCATAAGTTGAGAACTGCAGAAACCGAAGCTGTGCTATCTCACCTCCGCTGTGTTGATGTGATCAGAGTGCACAGTTAGTTTAGCGTGGCCCGTTATCTAACAGAACCATCTTTCAAGGCTTTTCGTTAGAAATTACAAAAAGCCAGCAGCTCTGGCTGTGTGGCTTCACAGGCACATTTCCAGTTAATCAGTACAACCAAAGTCAACCAAATAGTTGACTGGTATTTTATTTTATTTACTTTTATTATAGATACAGGGGGTTACACATGCAAGTTTTTTAGATGGATATGAATAATGCTGGGGTTTGGGTTTCTAGTGAACCAATCACCCAAATAGCAAATGTAGTACTCAATTTATAGACTATTATCTTACTTAGGAAGATGACACACGTTTAAAATATATACCTTTAAATTTTAAAAAAACATAGTGATAACAAAACTGAAAATTAAAGACATTTTAGCCTATAACTTAAATACCGATCATATCATATTTGTTGAATAGAGCTCATGTCTGGCTGGCTGAAATTTTTTCTTACTTTTAAGTATTCTGAACTATTTTTCATTTTTTCCTTTCTATGTCACTGTTATCAGATGCATGAAAAACATTTTAAAAGGCTTTTCTTTCATTTTTTTCTTTTAATTGAGAAAGAATCCAGCAATGCAATTTAAGATATTATGAATTGCATGACATTAATCATATTTGTCTTCTGTTGCAAGGCAGCCAATATTATCAAGAAGTACAAAAGAAGGTAAAGCGTTTTAGTGGTACAATTAAAAATTACAGATTTCTAGATAGAATTTCTCACTCTGTGAGTATATATTTCACTGGATCAAATTCAAGTCACTGGACTTCAGAGTTCAACACCTGGACATGAGAAGATATTATGTTACGTACCAAGAATATTTCTTGTATCTGATGCCTGAATATATTACCACATCCTGTACCTTAGTACTCTACAGAGACAAAAAAACAAAACAAAAAAAACCTTTGTTCAGGTTTTTATGTAAATATCATTTATGTTCCACTTTCTATACTTTCAGCAACTAAAATTATAACCAAAGTTGTGGAACCAAAAATTAAAGTGATTGAAAGTAGTCTTCATCCTATTATCAAAACCGAAGGTAAAAATCAATGTTATACATGGTTCCTTTTACTATAAAAACATCCATAAAAATACTGATTTCTATGAATGTATCTACATTCTTTTAATAACTAACATATTAAATATATCTATACCAATGGCATGCTCAAGTAATTGAAGAATGCGGAGTGCAAATTATTTAGCCAAGTAGTTGATGCATTCCTAATACTTTCAGTACATTTGCTTGTACTTGATTTAATTTGAATCTGATTGGCATTGCCTTAACACTAGTACCCAGATATTCACTAAAAAAATACATCATGAGTTTTTTTACTTTAGTCAGACTCCTTCACACTCTATAAGCTTTTTGTTGCTTTGTTTCCAATCTCCCACATGTTCTTTTTTGTAACAATACAAGAAGCTCTTCCAAAAAAATTACAGGCATTTCTCATTCTGTAACCTAAGATAGCATACAAGCTATGTTTAATGAAAGGTTTTAAAATTACAGCCACACATAAGATATTTTTTAATTAGACCATCATAATTAGAAGAAAAAAGAAGCAGTTTATGCAGTGAGTTAATTTTTAAAATACTTAATTCCAGTCCTGAACATACTCTTAAATATGCATATATAAATTATATATGAAATATATATATAATACACACACACACACACACACACATACACTCACACACACACACACTCGTCTCCTGATGTTTCATACTAGAACATTAAATAAGCAGTCACTTATCTCTATATTCTTAGTACTTATGTTAGCCAACTTCAACATCTTTGATGTTACTTTCATTTCATGTATTTTAATTATATCCAAGGATCACAACTTAAATTTTTAAAAATTTCCATATATAATAGTCTTAATGTAGCAACGTACCCAGAAAAGAACTAATTATCTTCCTTGTGCTATAAGAAGGGTAGAAACAGTCTTCCAAAAAGAGAACAGATTGTATCTTTGATTGAATCTTTGAAAAACTATAATTGTAATTATCTTTGATTTTGCTATTTCTTTTGATGGATTGAGAAGGTAGTTTCTTGAATACTTTTACAAAGTAAGCCATTAATTTAAATTGATGCCTTGAAAACACATAGATAAAAATGGATTTCCTAGCTAATTAGTTATCATATTAGTATACATTCTTGAGACTTAAAATTGAGTTGTTCCTTGAAATCTGTCCTTGTTTTTTAAAAAATACTATAATTATAATTATTTAATTAACTTTATATAGTAATGAAGAGAATTTAGTATTTTAAGAAGAAATTAATCAGAAATTTTGTTGAAAATATATTCCTTGATCACTGCAGTGAAATATGACACAATGATCTTTGAGAATACAATTGATTTTAAAATCAAATCTTGTCCTGTTTTAAAAAAATCAGATTCCCTAAAATTTTGCACTATAACTTGTGCACAGCTTCTTTATCTGAAATTATTTAAATGTGCCATTTTCTTATTTTCAAAGATCCTTCTCCTTTGAAGCTTTTTATTCAACTCATTTATCTCCGCAATCTTTGGCAGTAGGATTCTATCCTACTAATCTTTCTTCAGTTAAGATCATACCGGAGTATCAACTCTACTTGGCTTCTTCTTATAAAGGGAACATGGATGAAAAAATGGAGTTGTGTCACCTACTCATTAATATCTTGAGTTCAAAAATTCAGAAATTACACTCCTGTGTAGCATAACGAAGGAAACAAATATTTATCTTAGCGGCAATTTACAATGGTCCAGCTTCCAAGATTGCTACTAGCATTTCCTTTTCACTATTTGAACAATTACAGAGCCACTGATGACTTTTAAATTCTTACTAAATAAATTAAACTCCAGGACACAATTTTAAGACGCCTCTTATAAAAGATACATAACAACATTTTGGAATTACGAATAAATCAGCTAAAATTCAACTCAACAAATAGTTTTTGAGCAGCTATTGTGCTGGATACTTTCCTAGGTATTGGGAGTAAATAGGAAAACAATCTTGAGAAAATCCCTTCTTTCATAGAGCTTAACTATAAAGGATGTTTCCAAAATTTCAGTTTGGCTTTTCTAAAGAAATATTGATTTAGATATTTTATTAACTCGTTTTTGGTTCTTAAATTCCTTAGGTGTGCTTTCTTTTGAAGTTACCACACCTTAAAAACCTGGCTTTATGTTTTGTGGTCAATATCCCTTGGCCTTATGTATCAAATGTCCCGGCATAAAATATTTATAAGTAAAAAGACTACTTTTATTTTCATTATTTTGGATTGTTCTAGGCTGATTTAGTTTTGGTAATCATGTACACTAACAATTTCTGAACCAGCCAAAAAAAAAATGCTCTAAAAAATATGTGAAAAATGGTTGCATTCCACTATTGAAGGCTATTACAGTATGAGTTAAATGTACTGAACTTAATTTTCTTACTCCTTTGTGAAACAGTCTTAATTAACTAATGTAGTAAGCAGCTTTCTAACCTTCAAAATGATTTTCTGTGTTAGCAAAATCATTTTGCAAGTCAAATGCAACACTAGTTTAACTTTTGCATTTGAAGGACTGTTTAACTATTAATTGGTTAATTTTGTATTATTCTCATATAGAAGGTAAGTACTCAAATTATTTTCCTCATAAAACCTGGCACTCAGCATCTTAAAGGTAGGTATACATTTATTATTTTCTTATATTCACTCCTATGCCCACTAGATCAAAAATATAAGGTACTGAGTGATTTTAAAATTTAAATGAAAAATTTTAATAAGGAAAATGTAATAAGATAATATCAGTATGATAAAGTGGGATCCACACCAGTTATGAGAGAAACACAAACATGTACATGCTGTATGATTTACAAAGTGTAGCCACATATATCGTTTTGTGTAATCATACTTTATAACAACCAACAAATACATGGATTTATACATCAGTTTAAAAGCTAAAGGAGATGAAAGTAATTTTAGTAGCACATCGATAGACTGTTGTCTAATTTGAAGACAATGGGAAATGTTTAAAACTGATTTCATAGATCCCGAAACCACTTTGACATTTGAGTTGAGTAACACCGAATGTTGAAATAAATGTCCTGTTCTGGTAAATTTAAAGGACTCCTTTAACATGATAATTTGTCTTCTAAAATAATGTCCCAGGACCCACAAAAACAAAAGTCAAAATTGAAGGTGAACCTGAATTCAAACTGATTAAAGAAGGTGAAACAATAACTGAAGTGATCCATGGAGGTGCGTTTCGTATGTTTCCTGGTGCTGACTAGCTTTGCTGTGATTATTTTGAAATAGTGTTGGCTTAGATATATTGAACAACTGATATTTTCTCTTTGTTCTTACTTTATATAAATTGTGGGAATTATTTTCTCAGCTATGAGTTCTTATTAGCTGGTCAGAAATAAAATATAGTTAGCTCCTAATGGATCTAATTGGAATTAATTTAACTATTAAGTCACCCAACAAAACTGTCATAATTTTCACATATACAAGTGAGGTTTGTTGCATAAAATTGTAACACTAATGTCGGTATAAAGGGAAATATTAGACTCAGAAACAGTAGGAAAAATGGCCATTGTGTAAGTCTCTAAAAAGCCACCCCACTACTAGGATTTATGACAGGATTCCCATTCCGATGATATATAACTCCCTGGACTGTCACTAAGTATTCATTCCACAGCCAGAAAACAAGTATGACATGGAGAGTTAGCATGTCAAATGGTCCTCTCACTCAACCAATATCCAGAACATAGCTATTACGTTATGGATCCCTATTGATCTGAAGTTATTTGAGATATGTTCTAAAAATGTTTACGACTGAATCCTAAATGGTAATATTTTTAGAAATGTAGTTAATCATTACAATGTCTAGCTTATGGATGCATAGTCACTATATGAGGGTAAATCAAATGTATTTGTATTCCACTACTTTCAGAGCCAGTTATTAAGAAATACACTAAAATCATTGATGGAGTGCCTGTGGAAATAACTGAAAAAGAGACACGAGAAGAACGAATTATTACAGGTAGCCACTAATTCCCGCTAGTTCCATACATGGATCTCTGCCCAGATTATAAAGATCAAATTATAGTTAATCACCAAATATAAGCTTCATTAAAGAAAAAAGTCATTTTCATGGTGGTTACTAAAGCTACTTCATATTTTGGCAGAAATAATATTATTCTAAATATGTAATCTAGGTTTTACTCTGAATTGAAAATTTGTAGACAAATCTAAAAGCATTTGTTTTTATTACATGTATGCATCCATGCATGTAATTTGATATACCATTGATATGATATACCACCTTCACTTTACTGTTTGTTCATGAGTTAGAGGATTCTAGAAGAAAAGCCATTTCCTCTTTCGAGTTTCCATTAATCTTAAGGTCTGTACATCTACGTGTCAAAATAGAAGCAAGTATATACAAAGCTATTGATCAATAATTTTAGTAAAGCTGGGCATCTGACTTCCAAATTAGCAGTCCATTTGACCTAAAGTAGACTAAAATTAGCCTAAAATTCTTAATTAAGCTATTCTTTAAGTATTTGTTTAAACAACTAGTGAGCAAGCATGGTTTGTGCCACCTATTTCTGGAAATAAAGTTTTATTGGAACACAGTCATGCCCATCCATTTATATATGTCTAAGGCTGCTTTCACGCTGAGGTATCAGAGTTGGACAACTGCAACACAGACTACATGGCCCATTAGTGTAAAATACTTACTCTCTGTCACTCCACAGAAGAAGTTTGCCTACTTCTGTTTTAGACCTTTTTCATTGTCTTTCTCATAGGTCCTGAAATAAAATACACTAGGATTTCTACCGGAGGTGGAGAAACAGAAGAAACTCTGAAGAAATTGTTGCAAGAAGGTCAGCATTTCTAAAAAAATAAGAACGTGACTTTACCTAAGCCATCCATATCCAAGTCTAAAACAATCTGTGAGGCATTCTACATGTTTTCTACTCTATCTCATCCTATTGTTCATTTCCATACCAACAAGAAAAAAAGCACAAAAATAAGGAATTAAGCATAAGTGGCAGCCATATGTTTATACATTATTTGTTCGACAACTTTATAAGAAAATTAGTAAGTCAGAAAAATGGTACTAAAGGTTGTGAAAGAACTGAATGCTGGACTAGAATTCATTATTGGGCAGATGCCATTATTTGTCACATCAAGTCTGCTGTCTTTATTTTGTTATATAAATCAATTTCTGCTATAAACATGTATCCTCTCAGAGGTCACCAAGGTCACCAAATTCATTGAAGGTGGTGATGATCATTTATTTGAAGATGAAGAAATTAAAAGACTGCTTCAGGGAGGTTAGTAAAAGGACAAAAACTAACACCCTTAACAGGTTCTGGTGACTGAGATCAACTTTTTAAAGACTGAGCAAGCAGGTTTTTCTTTTAATTAGGTTAAAAAAAGACAACATCTGCTCTTGTCTTAATAGCTGGATTGGTTCAGAGGTAACAGTTACGAAGCAATGATTACTAGTTTAAACAGTCTTTAAAAAGTTCTATGGTATAAAGTTTGGGGAGCAATGAATATTTTTTTTGCTTTGATTCAGATAATTTTAAGGACGTTTTAAGTATGTTAAAGGGGAATAATTGTTAAATTACTAGTTGTTAAACAAGCCCAAATTTAATATACTTTTTATATTTAAAAAATTATATTCACTGCCCCCATAACAGCAATCAAGGCATGTCTTTAAATTTTATGCATATATATAGCCAAAAACGGTGCATTTAGTAACTTTCTTTTCCAAAACTATATTCTTGGGAATGAGTATCTGTTTCTTCTAACAGATTGAGTGATAATCTATACCTGAAGATATAAATTATTTTGCATATAAAATTAATCTTAATCTTTTATGGAATGTTCTCTATCTGTGGCATTAAATGGACCTTAAGAACAAAGAAAAAAGAATTCAAAATCTTACACAAACTCTACATAGTAATTATTCAAAGATGTTGTATTTGTATATATATGCATATAATTTGGATTACTGGCATTGGAATAAATAAATTTATACTTCATTTTTTAACAAGGAAAATATTAAGCTGAATAATTATTTTTGTGGAAAAATATTTAAATTCTTTAGAAAAACCAAATAGGCTCCTTGAAATATACTATTAATTGAAAAGCATAACTGAAGTTCTATGTTCATCCAAAACAGAGTTCAGATGGCTTTTCAGCTTATAATTTTAAAAATTGTATCACTATGTCCAAGAAAATGTAAATTATCTTGGGACCGTCTATGTTTTTGGCAATTGTTGTTTCTATATTCCATAGTTTAATAAATGTAAACTCTCTTAAATAGTATTTAGATATTCATCAATGAGAGTTTAAAAATTTTTTAATCCAACCAATGATTGAATTTTCCCTCAATAGAAATATATATGTCTGAAAAATACAAGTTTCCTCCCAGAATGCCAAGAGTACATAGCACACCGGAGCCATAAGGGAACCAAAGATTCCCATAAAATCTAACAAAGAATTCACTATTCTACCCTCAAATGCCCAACTGTCTGCTAGGAAAAAAATCTAAGGATTTGAGAGAAGAGACAAACACTTTATGAAGATTAAATTGGATTCTTTTTTTTTTCTTTTAGTCCTTGCCATAGTAAGCAGCTTTGTAGAATGGTAGTGCTTTTTAGGGAATCGATAAATTAGTAGCTGCATCTGTTTATATTGCTTTAATTTATTTAGGCTTAAATTTCAGGTAAGTATGTTTTCTTCTTCTTTGATAAGCCCCTATTATTGAAGCCACTATGAACAATCCAGTTAAATACTAAAGAATTGTTTCAGCCAAGAAAATATATAACTGTTATAAGAATATGACATTCAATTTTTAATTAATGGACTCCTTTCTTAGCTCTTGTCTCTGTTCATTCCAGACGTTTATTCCTTTAGTTCCCAGTGTCTGATCTCTCTACATGTCTGTAAGGCATCAGTTTTCACAATGCCACATAAATTATTGCAGCATTATGAAAAAACATAGAAACATAACAAGTTTTTATCAAACCATTTCCAAGGTTTTGCTTTTTGTAGGAAAGACACTAGATGCAGTAGAGTTACTAGTACCAGCAATAATTGAATATGCTTGTTTTCTTTTTTCTAGCTATCTAAAATCATCAGGTTATTATCAAGTCACAAGTGTCCCCTCATCTAGATCCTAAGAGACATTGATAAAAGAAACTGATAAAGATTTCATTATGCAAGAAAATTTTTTTCAAGGTCTGGCCAATTAATACATATCTGAACCATGATCTTCATCTCAATAAGTTCTACCTAAAACTCATTTTTTTTATCTAAACAGTTCATATTGTACACATCATGGTACATGTAGTACGTTTTTGTACTTTTAATAATTTGAGTGTATTTCTCAAACCATTTAAGTCATGACTATTAACATGGCTAAGAGGTTCCTTGAGTACTGATGTTGTGATTTGTCACTGATACCCTTTCAAGATCTTAACTGAAAATAATTCTCACTAAATGCATAGAATTTTTTGTGCTTACCTTAGAACTATGCATTCTGAACCACCCAAGCAATTAAAGGAGAATAACAGTCTATGTCAAAAGGAACAACAAAAAAAGTCATTTTGGAAGGTTTTGGCAAATCTGTCAATATGACAGGTTAAGATTTGCAACGTCTATAGAGAATAGTAGATCAGGTTGTAGGTCTGCTTTCAATATGAGCTCCAACTCAATCCCAGATCAGCTGATTCTTTTCTTGCTTGTTTCCTTCTTCTGAAAGTGAAGATAGTAATGGCACCTACAGTGTAAATGAGTTAACATATGACAAGCTCTTAGAACAATGTTCAGCATAGAGTAAGCTGTCATCATTTGTTACCCTCAGAATCATCAATTGACATTAACATGGTCAATTAAGTAACGTTCAACTTGAAATTTCGATAGTCATTGCCATGGAAACATACAAAAGCACAAACAAACAAGCAAATAAAATGTCCAAATAATTGAGCTGAGTACTTTGCATGTTTTAGAAAACATGATGTAGGGTGGTTCTTTATGCTAAGCTACTCAGGTAATTGGTTTATCTTATCACGTTTTGCTCCTCTAAACATGACCTAGTATAACCCTCATTCATGTTGACATAACAGAGAGCTGCTGAGAGCAAACCTGTTTGCTACACATTAATCAAGCTGTTCTTTCAAAATGTTCGTTTGACACATTGAACGTTTTTTATTCTGGAATATTATCATAGCAAAAACTGATTAATTGGATGCTATAAAATTATGAAAGGAAAGCTGAGGACACTTGCTTGTTTTGAAAAGGAATATGATAAATACTTCTATGATCCAGTTTTAAGTTATACAATTAACTGCTATTTGGAATTTAATAAGTCCACTATAAACAATGCACCTGCGCACCAGTTAAAGGTTAAATCTCTCTGTTCTTGACAATCTTTTAGAAGTCATTATTTTGTTACCAAATAAACCTGAAGTTAATAAATATTTATATTTACATCTCTTTATAACTATTTGAGAATATTTCACAATTCAGACTTGGCTGTTTTACACAGACTTCTCTCCATTATCCAATATAGTAAGATTTTTCTATAATTCTATATTTTACTCTAGTATTAATGTGGTTTTATAAACGATTATATACCTTAAGTTTTGGGGGAAAAGACATGAAAATGTTCTAAGTAGACAGAAACAGAATCTATAATTTTTTTGAATTTTTTTTTAATTTGCTTACTGTCAAATAGACAAAACTGTTCATGGTGATAGTTTCATTGCTTACTTTTTATAGGATTTCAGAGAATTGAAAAAATATATATATATAATAGAAAAAAACTGACATGCTGAGTATAGATGATATATATAAAAGAAGTCAAAATTTGTAGAAAATAATTTAAAAGATAAGTAGAAAAATGAAGCCACTATAGAAACCATATTTACTTTTTGATCCTAAATGCCCAAAAACTGAGTGAAAATGTGAATTTAGGCCTACCAGGTAGTCTTGTCAATGAACCAAAAAAAAAAAAATAGGTAATCAAGAAATACGTTACAAATATAACAGCACAAAACAGCATAGTTTTGAAATACTTGCAGTTCTTAAACATAAAAGCTTTTATTAGTTAATTTTTTTAAAGGCTCTCGTGGGATTAACACTGAATCAGGTTGGGGGCGTGGAATAAGGGTGATGGCATATCTTCCTGAATAGCTTATTATAACATTTCTAGAGTCATTAGGTCAATGCTATTTTGTTGTCCTCATATACAATAAAGCAATCACAAATTTATTTTAGTGAGAATTTTACAGAGGCATACATTACAAGTACGTATGACTGCAAAGATGGGTGACTAACTCTTGGAAGATACTTGTGCTAAGCCTTATATGACATTTAATAACCCTTCATCATAAGGTAACATTTTTTACAAAACGTCTGAAAAAAATCACATAAGTCATTTACTCTGCAAAAATGGCACGTTATTGTGGGCTCCAAAATCCATAATAAAACAATGTGCTTTGCAATTAAGAAGCATTCATTGTGATATATGGGAAACACTGTGTCAATGTGAAACTCTCAGGATCATGAAGTTTACTATTAAAAAATTCTTCATGTTTAAGTGATGTTTATTCAAAACTTTATGCTTTTCTGTTTAACCATGGTCTCCTGCCTGATTTTACCCATAATTGTAAAGTATTTCTAACTATAGCAATTTAATTTTAGACACACCTGTAAGGAAGTTACAAGCCAACAAAAGAGTTCAAGGTAAGTGTATTGGCTATGGTAATGTGTGTATATGGCCTCTTTCGCTATATGAAGAGAAATCAAAGAATAGGAAATTCTTTTAAAGTATTTTATTGAACCTCGTTGTCAATCAGAGAGAAAAGTTAGCCAGTTTCGATGCTAAGTATTTTGATAACAATCAGAAAATAAATTTCTCATGCTATATACTATCAGTAGACTGTAACAGCAAATATTAAGGGAAAGGCCAATATACTTATGCAAGCTGGTAGGCATATTGAACCCTTGAGATAGACTCAAGTGAATAATCTTCAAATATATATGCATATATATAAATTAGAGTCCAAAATTATATGTATATATAATTTTGTGTGCATAAAGTTAAGTATACATATAGTTTTGCATACATAAGTGCTAAGTCGAAAAGAAATTTTTGACTATCAGAGATAGACAAATGTAGATTGCAGGTGGATCTGAATCCTTAAAAATGTTATTATGTGTGACGATGCTACAGTTTGAGACATAAGTAAATAAGAAATGTATATATACAAAAAACCATCAATTTAGCTATTTACAAAATGTTCATTTAAATGTGTAGATTATATAGATTACATATGTATATATCACATACACATTACGTTTATTTTATAATCACACTATGTGCATTTTCTATCCCTCCACTTAAGATATATTACATTCTGATACATTGACAGAGCAAGAATTTCCCTTGTGAAACCTAGAGTAAATTACAAGCTTGGAATTACAAGTTTGGAATTTCTGTGATAATTACATACTAACAATCAAAGGAAGACGCAAGGCCTATCAATGCGCTATAAGAACATCTTACCTGAAGCCAGTCCAATGTGTAGACCTTTGAAAGTAAAAGAACAACTGCACAGATTTTTTAACTAAATAATGTATCAGTAAATCTGTGTAAATATCCAAATCCACACAAATTTTCTAAGGAATTAAAATTATTAAATTTCAAATTATTATGTTTATATACTTTTGACCAAAATATAATATTTGCTTCACTGTAAGCTGAGGATATTATTAAGAAAACATAATCTAAAGTTTATTACAATAAAAAATAATGACCTCTGATAGATATACAGAGAATAAAATATTCTTAAATTTTAAAATTTTCTCACGTTTACAATCTCTACATTCTCCTTTCTTTCTAATTAGGATCTAGAAGGCGGTCAAGGGAAGGTCATTATCAGTGAAAATCCAGCCACCAGACAAAAAAAGCTTATATAACCCTAAGTCAATAACCTGATGTTAGAAAATTGTATGAGCCATGTTGACTTCAGGAACTGAGGCATCAGCGCCAAGAAGCAATCATCAAATAATTCTGAACACAAATTTATTTCTTTTTTTTTTTCCTGAATGAGAAACATGAGGAAATTGTGGAGTTAGCCTCCTGTGGTAAAGGAACTGAAGGAAATTACATGCTTTTTCATCTTGACATTAAAAGTTCTGGCTAACTTTGGACTCCATCAGAGAAAATCCTTGTAACCAAATTCATTACAATTCAAATAGAAGAGTGGTGAACTGTTATTATGTTGAGAAGACCGAGCCTTGTATGTATGCTGTGGATACATAAAGTGTATGCAAGCAGTTACCTCTCCGTGGGAAGCTGAGTTATAAAAATAGGTGCTCAGAATACAACGAAACATTTTACATGGAAAGGCTTTGCACATTTCTGTAAGAGTGGATTTACTGGTAAACTATGTTATTTTTTTACAACTAATTTTGTACTCTCAGAATGTTTGTTGTATGCTTCTTGCAGTGCATACTTTTTTATCGCAAACATTTCAATGAAACCATTTTCAAGTATAAAGAGAATTACTTCAAATCAGGTAGTTCAGAAAAACTCAAGATTTAAGTTAAAAAGTGGTTTGGATTTGGGAACAGAACCCTATACCTCTTTTATTGTAACAAGTACTCATTAAAGGAAATTGAATAAAATTAGTGTTTCTTGAGGTGTTTTTTTTTTTTAACTTTTAAGTTCAGGGGTGTGTAGGCATGTGTAGGACATGTAGGTTTGTTACATAGATGAACATGTGTCATGTGGGGTTTTGTAAAGATTATGTTATATAAAAAAATTAGACAATGAAGCAATCATTAAACATCAGCTGAATACTTAATATAACCCTAGGACTGTGCTGAGTCATGAGGATTCAAAAGATGAATCAGGCACATTTACTGTCCTCAAAATGCAAGGAGATAAGTAACCAAATATCCTCAGTACACCATGGGCTATAATAGTATCATAAATAGCACTATATAAGCATGGATGCATCAATTCATTATTCCTGGGCTAGGCACTGGGGAGCCACAGAGATGCTCTTAACTTATTTGAAGTAACAGAGTCCATTGCATGGCAAAGAAGAAGAAGAAGAAAATATTTGTTTGCTAGGACTAATGCAAGATTGACTTGATCAACTCAAACCTCAACAAGTGTCATTCTAACTTAAACCGACTGACATACGAGCCTTCTGGAAACAGAATCCATACTGATGAGAGACTGAGCGGTGAGGGTGAAATAGAATTATACCCTGTGTTAGAAAGAAGTCATTGGGAGACTGTAAAACCTAGGAAAGCCAAACTGAAGACATCGGGTTTAGCCATGAATGCCCACGTGGGATCAGAGAAAATTGGGCTCAGCAGAAAGGACATAGAAAAGGACTTGGGTAGCTGAAAAATTGTTTGATTAATGATTAGGGTGAGGAAGTGAGGTACAAAATTCTGGGAGTGTCATTTACTAAAGAAGTGCTAGATAGCTTTGGTTTTTGAGAATGCTTTCTCATTTGGGAGAGTAGAGAGATTTATTTCTACCATTTAGAGACCCTGCCAGAAAAGAAAATCCCCTACTAACTCTGTACCCACGGAGAGAATCTCAGCTGCAAAGCGTGTTTCTGTGATCTTCCCAAGATGATTCAGAAGAGATGGTTAAGTAGAAATAGGTGATACTGGTAGAATAGACGAAAATATCATCAGCATTGATGGCTACTCCAAACAGGTACCATGTGTTCAGGATGCCAGAGAAGATATCCAGTTAATTGCACAGAAAGGACAACAAATAGGTCCAATCAACCACCTTCAAGATTTTCATTTGAAAATAAGCCAAATGCTTTGAAGCTGGGCTTTGAACATGATATTCCAGGACTATAAGACTGATGTTGAGGTCTTTTTAGACTACTAAGGCACCAGATCCTTTTTTCACCGTAGAAGAAAAAGGGCTCTGCTTTTTACCATAGAAGAAAACTCAGCATTGGCTATGCACACACATCAAGTCCAGTCTATCTTTCTGGTAAAAGACAGTCTTTCAAGTGACACATGTAATGTGTTTACAAATAAAACCTAAAGAGAAAAAATATTAATAAGAATAAATTAAATAGTAATATAAATCAAAAGAAATAAGATTGAAAAATAAGAAAGTAAAGAACAATAATTTAAAACCCTAAAATCAGGATTAAAAAATCATCACTAAATATTAATTCTATTCAGACGCTTTCTAAAAGTTGAAGAGTCATTGTAGTATGTGATTTTTCACACAATAATTAATCCTTTAACAATTTTGAAAAGATTTATTATCTCCAGTTTTGTGTGGGGAAAAAAAGCGAGGATCAACAATTTACATAACTTTTCTTTCTTCTTTTTCCTTGTACTAAAATCGTGATATTGATTTAATGGCAACTTACCACCAGCCATGACCCAACAAGTACAAACATGAAATAGCAAACAAATTTGTTGCAATGGTTATGAATCTTCTTACCTGATCTTGACTCATTTTTTTTTCTCTTTAAGTGGTATGTTAACTTTTGGTTTGGGCACATTGAACTTAGACTTGTGGTCTTAGCAGAAATCTCTACAAAGCATTGTTTCTCAAGGTTAGGGCTATGACATTCTGCAGCAGAATCAACTAGGAGAGCTTATTTTATAATAAAGATTTCAGGGTCCATCCAAGACTTAGAAAAGAATCTTTTGGTCAAACTTCCCCTCTTATTTATTTTTAACTTTAATTTTAGGTTTGGGAGTACATGTAAAGGTTAGTTATATAGGTAAACTCATGTCATGGGGTTTTATTGTACAGATTATTTCATCACCCATGTATTAAGCCTAGTACCCAATAGATACGTTTTCTGTTCCTCTCTCCTCCCATCCTTCCATGTCAAATAGACCCCAGTGTCTACTTTTCCTTTCTTTATTTCATGAGTTTTCATCATTTAGCTACCACTTATGAGTATGTGTGGTATTCGGTTTTCTGTTCTTGTATTAGTTTGCTAAGGATGATAGCTTCCAGCTCCATTCAGGGTCCCACAAAATATATCTTCTCATTCTTTTTTATGGCCACATACTATTCCATGGTGTATATATGCCATATTTTCTTTATCCAATATATCTTTGATAGATATTTAGGTTGGTTCCATGTATTTGCTATAGTGAAGAGTGCTGCAATGAACATTCACACGCAAATATGCATCTTTACAGTAGAATGATTTGTATTCCTCTGGGTATATATTCAGCAGTTACATTGTTGGGTCAAATAGTAGTTCTCTTTTTAGTTCTTTGAGGAATCACCATACTGCTTTCCACAATGGTTGGACTAATATACAATTTTACCAACAGTGTATCAGCATTCCCTTTTCTCTACAACCTCTCCAATATCTGTTATTTTTTGACTTTTTAGAAATAGCCATTCTGACTAGTGTGAGATGATATCTCATTGTGGTTTTAATGTGTGTTTTTCTAATGATCATTGCTATTGAGCTTTTTTTATATTCTTATTGGCCACATGTATGTTTTCTTTTGAAAAGTATCTGTTCAGATACTTTGCCCACTTTTTTATGAGGCTGTTTTTCTTTTGTAAATTTGCTTAAGTTCCTTATAGATGCTAAATATTAGACCTTTGTCAGATGCATAGGTTGCAAATATTTTCTTCCATTCTGTAGGTTGTTTGCTTACTCTGTTGATAGTTTCTTTTGCTGAGCAGAAGCCCTTAAGTTTAATTAGATCACATATGTGAATTTTTGCTTTTCTTGAAATTGCTTTTGGGTGTCTTTGTCATGAAATCTTTCTTACTCTTATGTCCAGGATGGTATCACCTGGGTTGTCTTCTAGGGTTTTTATAGTTTGTAAGTTTTACATTTAAGTCTTTAATCCATCTTGAGTTGATTTTTCTGTATGGTAGAAGGAAAGGATTCAGCTTGAGTCTTCTGCTAGCCAGTTATCCCAGCACCATTTATTGAAAGGGGTCTTTTCTCCATCGCCTGTGTTTGTCCCACAGCCAACATCATACTGAATGGGCAAAAGCTGGAAGCATTTCCCTTGAGAATTGGCACAAGACAAGGACGCCTTCTCTCACCACTCCTATTCAACATAGTATTGGTTGTCCTAACCAGAGCAATCAGACAAGAAAAATAAATAAAGGACATCAGAATAGAAAGAGAGGAAGCCAAACGATTCCTTTTTGCCAACAACATGATTTTATATTGAGAAAACTCCATAGTCTCAGTCCAAAAGCTCCTTCAGCTAATTTGAGCAAAGTTTCAAGTTACAAAATCAACATACAAAAATCAGAAGCATTCCTATACAGCAAAAATAACCAAGCCTTGAGCCAACTCAAGAAGGCAGTCCCATTCATGCTTGGCACAAATGAATAAAATATATAGGAATACAGCTAACCAGAAAGGTGGAAGATCTCTACAATAATAATTACAAAACACTGCTCAAAAAAGTCAGAGATGACATAAACAAATAGAAAAAACATTCCATGCTCATGGATAGGAAGAAACAATATCATTAAAAGGGCCATACTGCCCAAGGCAGTTTACAGATTTAGTGTTATTTCTATTAAACTACCAATGGCATGCTTCACTAAACTAGAAAAAAACTATTTTAAAATTCATATGGAACCAAAAGACAGCCTTCATAGCCAAGGCAATCCTAAGCAAAAAAAAAAAAAAAAAAAAAATCATGCTGGGAGAACCACATAACCAACATCAAACTATATTACAGGGCTACAATAACCAAAACAACATGGTACTGATACAGAAACAGGCATGTGGATCAATGGAACAGAATAAGGAGCCCAGAAATAGGATCACACACTTATGACCATCTGATCTTCAACAAAGCACCTGTGATTCTTATAAACACTAAAGTTTTTGTTTTGTTGTTTGTTTGAATAGTTCTTTTAAAGTATAATTATATTACAATGAACTGAAAACACTTGTGTGCAATTTCATAAGCTTAGGCATACTATACACATGTGAAACCAACACTACACCAAGGCTTGTAAATATATTCATCATCACCAAAAGTTTGCTTATGACCTTTTTAATTCCTACCTTCCTGCCCCTTCATGCCCCAGTCCCAGGCAACCACAGATTTACTATCACTACAGATAATTACATTTTCTAACTTCTATACAAATTGAGTCACACAGTATGCATGGTTTCTTTTTTGTTGGTTTTACTTTCTCTTGGGTTAATATGTAATAGTGGAATGGCTGGATTATATAAAACATATATTGCAAACATTTTTTGGAAACTACCAGGTCATACTCCAAATTAGTTCTACTATTTTGCATTCCCATCAGAAATATGTGAAAGTTCCAGTCCCTTTTGCTAACACTTAACATGGTCTGTCTTTTGAATTTAACCATTCTAATAGGTACATAACGGAATCTCACTGTGGTTTTAATTTACATTTCACTAATGCATATTTTTGATGTGCTTATTTGACATTTGTGTACCTTTTATTTGGATACATTTATGGGGTACATTTGCAATTCTGTGACATGCATAGATTGTATAGGACTCAAGTTAGAGCTTTTAGGGCATTCAACACCCCAATAACACACATTGTACCCAGGAAGTGATTTCTCATCATCCTCCCCCCATCTTCACCCTTCCAAGTGTCCATTATCTATCATTACACTCTCTATGTCCATATGTATACATTATTTAGCTCCCTATTAAATATGCCTTTATGCATCTGACTTGTTTCACTTAAGATAATGGCCTTCAGTTTCACCTATGTTGCTGCATTTTTTATGGGATAAATAGTATTCCATTGTGTAGAAGTACTGCCTTTTTTTGTCTAATTATCTGTTGGTGGACACTCAGTTGATTCCATATCTTTGATATTGTTGATAGTGCTACACTAAACATACAAGTGTAGGTACCTTTCTAATATATTTATTTATTTTCCTTTGGGTAGATACACCATAGGGGGATTGCTGGATTGAATGATAACTTTATTTTTAGTTCTTTGAGAAATTCCCATATCGTTCAGAGGATGTATTAACATTCCCACCAATAGTGTATTGGAGTCTGTCTTTAGTGATCTGTTCAAATCTTTTGCCAAATATTAATTAGATTCATTTTTAATTAATATTATTGAGTTTTGAGAGTTTCTTATGCATTTTGAATACAATTTTTTTAATCACATATATAAGGTGAAATGTTTTCTCCAAGCATGTGAATGTTCTTTTCATTCTCTTAACAGTATTTTCAAAGCACTGAAGACAAATTAATCTCTTTGTTTTTTCATGTGTTGTGTTTTTGGTGTCATCAAAGAAATATTACTTTTACTGAAAGTCACAAAAATGTTCTAATACACTTTCTTTCATAAGTGTTATTAGTTTTTTTTACATTAAGTGTAATGTTAAAAAGAAATGTTCATGTTTAAAGGAATGGTCCTTTTTCTCTATAGGTAGCCAATTACTCCAATTCCATTTTCTGTAAAAGCGACTCTTTCTCTACTGATTTGCCTTTGCATATTTGTAAAAAAGGCCACATACTTGTGGGTCTATTTCTGTTACTTTCTATTATTTCTTTTTGTTCTGTTCATCTATTTGTGTATCTTACTGCAAATACCACACGGACTTGATTCCTATAGGCTTAAAATAAGTCATAAAATCAGAAGAATCTCCAATTTCACTCATCCTTTTCAAAGTCATTTTGCTATTTTAATCTCCATAGAATTCTATGGCTATTTGAATTTCCATAGAATTTTTATGTCAGCTTGGCAATTTCTATTTAAAAATAAAAACTCTGCTGGCTTAATAATGTGGATTGTATTGAATCTACAGATCAATTTGAGGGTAATTGAAATCTTTATAATATTTAGTCTCCAAACCATCAACAAAATATATCTATTGGTTTGCATAGGGTCTTCTTTATTTTCTCACCTATGCTTTATTATTTTACATTTACAGGTCTTCCATATCTTTTGTCAAGTTCTCCTTAAGTACTTAATATTTTTTGATAGAATTACAGCTGGCATTGTTTTCATTTCAATTTCTGATTGTTTACTGTTTGTATTTTCATCTTACATTCTGTAACCTTGTTAAATTCACTGATTTATTCTAGTATTTTTAAGATTATATACTATTGCATACATAGATAATCATACTGTTTGCAAATAAAGATAATATTACCTCTGTCTCTGTGATCTGGATGCTGTTTATATTTTCTTTTCTTATGTCACGGGTTGATGTTGACTAGTAGAACAATATCGAGTAGAAGTGGTAAGAGTGGACATGTTTAATCTTTGTAGTCCTAGAAGAAAGCATTCAGTCTTTCAACTTTAAGTCTGTTGTTTTCTTCCTTAAACATTTGGTAGAATTCACCAGTGAAGTTATCTAGGCCTGGAATTGTCTTTGAGGGAAGGTTTCTAACTACAAACTCTCTTTATTTAATAAATAAAGGATTATGCTGATTACCTATTTTATCTTGAGTGAGATTTTGTAGCTTGTGTCTTTCAAAGAATGAAACTTGTCTATTTCACACAATTGTCAAATTTGTTGTCACAGTACTATTCAAAACATTCCATTATTATCCTTCAAATATCTTTAGTGATGTTACTGCTCTCATTCTTGACACTGGTAATTTGTGTCTTCTCTCTCATTTCCCTAACCAATCTAGTAGGCCATCAATCAACTTGTTGATTTTGCTCAAAACACAATCTTTTGGTTTCATTAATTTTCTGTACCATGTTCCTGTTTTCTATTTTGTTGATTTCCACCATAATCTGGATCATTGGGTCTATTCTGCTTAATTTGACTTCAATTTGATCTTTATTTTTTAGTTTTTAAACTGTGTGTGTGTTTGTGTCTCCTGTCTCTACGTAACTTTCTGAACATATGGAATATAATTATAGTAACTGTTTAGTGTCTTACACTAATTCTAACAATTGTGCCCGATCTGGATAAGTTTAGTTGGTTAATTTTTTTTCCTCATTTTGTTATCATATTTTCCTGTTTCTTTTCAAGCCTGGTAATCTTTGGTTGCCAAACACTGTAAATTTTGCCTTGCTGAGTGCTGGATATTTTTGTACTTCTATAAATATTTTTGTACTTTGTTCTAAGATGTAGTTTGGTTATGGAAACTGTTTAATTCACTGGGGTCTTGCTTTTAAGATTTATTAAGCAGAATCAGATCTATGTATAATCTGAAGTTAATTATTCCCTGCCACTTAGGCACGACTCTTCTTAGAACTAGTCCCAATGCCCAGTGAATTATCAAGTTTTAAACTCTGGATTGTGGGAATAGGTGTTATTTAAGGCCATTAGTGAGAAACTGCTTTCTCTATTTTTTCAGATGTTTCTTTCTCTGACCTTTACTAGTTTTTTGATATGCATGTGTTTATCAGTATCCTGCTGAATACTTAGGTGAACCCTCTGTGGATCTCCAGAGTTCTCTCTTTCTATAGCTCTGTTCTCTCTGGTCCCCTGTCCTATAAGATCTATTTTCTTGGTCTCTTTCAATGCTCAACACCACCTCATCTGCCAAGATTCACCTCTATTTCCCCTTCTTGCACTGCAATCTGGGAAGACAGAAAGCTGGGGACAATCACAGGGCTCATCTCACATTTCTTTTTATATTCAAAGAATCACTGTGATTCATCGTCTGATGCCCAGCATTTTGAAAACTGTTCTTTACTTTTTCTTCCAGGTTCAAGCAATTCTTGAGCCTCAGCCACTTGAGCAGATGGAAATGCAGGTGTGTGCCACCACACCTGGCTAATTGTTGTATTTTTAGGAGAGATGGGGGTTCACCATGTAGGCCAATCTCAAATCCCTGACATCAAGTGGTCTGCTCACCTCAGCCTCCCAAAGTGATGGGATTATAGGCATAAGCCACTGCACCTGGCCCTGTTTTTTAAATTTATTTTTGTTCTTTTAAAATTGTTTTAGTCAAGAAAGAAAATATGGTCTCTGTTATTCTACTTTCAAAAGTGCAACATCCTCTGCCATAGCATTTACTTATATTAACTTCACTTTATAATCATAAGCTGCACCTTTACATAGGAGCAGCCAACTAGAAAATGCTAAATATAAGAGAAATCAGACTGGAAAATGTTGGTAAGACATTCACAGATCTATTATAAGTAGCAGAAAAAGAACCCAAGATGAGCTACCTTAGAGTCAGTATCATTGTTACACCATATGCATACATATTCAAACATATACCAGTTAATTATTTAAACATGGTAGCTGAATTGTATTTATTGAAATTTATTTTTATATTAATCTGAACAGCTATTTATTTTCAATTATTGGAAAAATATTCCTTGAAGTTCTGAGTACTTTTTAGTTTTGTTTTGGTTTTGCCTTTACTTCTGCAGGGTCTTTGTAAGGTCTTACACAACAACTGATAATACTCAATGATGAAATTTCTACAATATGATGGGAAAAGACTGATAATTTTCTAACCAACCTGGGTTCTGAAGACACTTGAAAAACTAGGCTGTATGTGAATAAGGCTAGATGACTTTCACTTTTAGCAATAACACAATTAACTAATGCATTTCCTAAACTTTTATGAAGTCTCACAAAAAGTTATGAAAACATAGAAAAGTCTGAAAGATAAAGGGCGTATTAGTCCATTTTCATACTGCTATGAAAAAATACCTGAGACTGCGTAATTTATAGAGAAATAGATGTTTAATGGACTTACATGACTAGGAAGGCCTCACAATCATCACAGGAGGTGAAGGAGAAGCAAAGATGCATCTTACATGGTGGCAGACAAAAGAACATGTGCAGAGGAATTTCCCTTTATAAAACCATCAGATCTTATGAGAATTATTCACTATCATGAGAACAGTGGGAAAAAAACCCGCCCCTATGATTCAATTACCTCCCATCAGGTCCCTCCTATGATACTTGGGAATTGTGGGAACTACAATTCAAGATGAGATTTGGGTGGGGACACAGCCATACCATATTATTCCACCCCTGGCCCATCCCACATCTCATGTCCCCACATTTCAAAACCAATCATTCCTTCCCAACAGTCCCCCAAAGTCTTAACTCATTTCAGCATTAACTCAAAAGTCCATAGTTTAAAGTCTCATCTGAGGCAGGGCAAGTTCCTTCTGCCTATGTGCCTGTAAAACCAAAAGCAAGTTAGTTACTTCCTAGATACAATAGGGGTACATGTGTTGGGTAAATACAGCCATTCCAAATGGGAGAAATTGACCAAAATGAAGGGGCTACAGGCCCTCTGAAGTCCAAAATCCAGCAGGGCACTCAAATCTTAAAGCTACAAAATCTTAAAGCTGCAAGGCTCCTTTGACTCCATGTCTCACATTCAGGTCATCTTGATGCAAGAGGTGGGCTCCTACAGCCTTAGACAGCTATGCCCTGCGGCTTTGCAGGATATAGCCTCCCTCCTGGCTGCTTTCATAGACTGACATTGAGTGTCTGTGGCTTCTTTAGGTGCACAGTACAAGCTTCCAGTGGGTGTACCATTCTTAGATCTGGAGAATGGTAGCCCTCTTCTCACAGCTCCACAAGGCACTGTCCCAGTAGGGACTCTGTGTGGAGCCTCCCACACTACATTTCCCTTTGTACTGCCCTAGCAGAGGTTCTCCATGAGGGCTCCACCCCTGCAGCACACCTATGCCTGGATATCCAGGCATTTCAGTACATCCTCTGAAATCTAGGTGGAGGTTTCCAAAACTCAATTCTTGACTTCTGTGCACTCACAGGACCAACACTACATAGAAGCTTCCAAGGCTTTGGGATTCACACCTTTTGAAGCAATGACCTGAGCTGTATTTTGGCCACATTTAGCCATGGCTGGAGCATCTGAGATACAGAGCACCAAGTTCCTAGGCTGCACATAAGAAGGGGGCCTGAACCAGGCCTACAAAAACACTTTTTCCTCCTAGGTCTCTGGGCCTGTGATGGGAGGGGCAGCTGTGAACATCTCTCATGTGCCCTGGAGACATTTTCCCTATTGTCTTGGGGATTACAATTTGGTTCCTCGTTACTTATGCAAATTTCTGCAGTGGCTTGAATTTCTCTCCAAATAATGGGCTTTTTTTTTTTCTACCATGTCATCAGGCTACAAATTTTCCAAATTCTTATGCCCTGTTACTTCTTGAACACTTTGCTACTTAGAAATTTCTTCTGCCAGATACCCTAAATCATCTCTCTTACGTTCAAAGTTCCACAGTTCTCTAAGGTGGGTGCAAAATGCAGCACATCTCTTTGCATAGCAAGAGTGACCTTTACTCCAATGAATTCCTCATCTTAATCAAGACCACCTTAGCCTGGACTTTATTGTATGTATTACTATCAGCATTATGGTGAAAACCATTCAACAAGTCAGCAGGAAGTTCCAAACTTTCCCACATCTTCCTATCTTCTTCTGAGCCCTCCAAATTGTTCCAACCTCTTCCTGTTACCCAGTTCCAATGTTGTTTCCATATTTTTAGGTATCTTAATGGCAGTACCCTACTCTACTGGTACCAATTTACTGTATTGGTCCATTTTTATACTGCTATGAAGAAATACCCAAGACTTGGTAAATTTTAAAGAAAAAGAGGTTTAATGGACTCACAGTCCCCATGGATAGGGAGGCCTCACAATAATGGCAGAAGGTGAAGGAGGAGCAAAGGTACATCTTATATGATAGCAAGCAAGAGAGCATGTGCAGGGGAACTGCCCTTTATAAAACCATCAGGTCTTGTGAAACCTATTCACTATCACAAGAACATGGGAAATTCCATGCCTATAATTCCATTACCTCCCGTTAGGTTGCTCCCACAACATGTGGAGATAATGGGAACTACAACACAAGATGAGACTTGGGTGGGGACACAGCCAAACTACATCAAAGGGTAATTAAGAGACTTCATATAAGATAAACAATTTTATATTACATTCTTCATGTGGTTAGTGGTTGACCGTAACAACAATAAACTTGAGATTATAAAAAATGTTCCATACGAATTTTTTAAAAATACTGAAGGAGAAACAGAATCTATAAACAAGTATGTAAATTAAGAATCCAGCTCAGTGGAAGAAATTTTAATAAGTGCTTCTTGAATATATTTTTCCTGAAAAGTGATTTAAACTTAATTTGGTTAACTTTAGAGACTGTTCATTAGGCCATTTTTATTACGAAAAAAAATCAACCCAGAAGTTTTTTTCTTAATATAGCAGAACAATAATACCTCATTTGATTAAAATATTAAGTCACTAACTTATTATTCTCTAACAGAGTTAACTTAAATTTTTCCTGAAGTTCATTAATATTGCCAATACTTGAATTTCAAGCATTGAACCATGATTTCTGTTTGCTTCTCTTTTAATACAATAAAGTAATTTCCTCTCACATCCTTCATAATGATGACATCCATGTACACTCCTTGCAAAGATGGCAAATGACCTTCCAGAAACATGTTTCTATGTAATCTTTGCAGACCCAAAACTGCATCCTTTATTTATGATCTTAGCTCTGGTGTAAATAGACCTTCAAAAAATTAACATAAAGAGAAAAATAAAATGAATAGATTTTCTTCCACTATTTCTCTAACAACTTTTCTCTAACCAATTTTCTTGCCAAACATAGGAGCAGCATTAGAACAATTAATTTACAGAGTCTTGAAAGGCTGAGGCAGAAATTAACACAGTTTATGTTGCAATATTCATTGAATAAATAATTTTAATTACTACATTTTCAACTGGAACATCTAGGTGGACACATTGGGAGTCATCAAGGAAACAACTCGACTTAAGGATAATGGAGAAGAGCAAGACAGGATGACCACCACCTGAGAGTATCATGCAGTCAAGGGAGGCTTCCTCACCATGGGAAAATGGTGAGTGAGTAAGAGTCCCTGGGGACCCATGGGCCTTTGTAACCCTGAACTCCACGGACCTTTGCAACCCTGCTCAGGAGATCCCTGGTAAGCCTCCAACCAGGGGCTCCAGACCAACACAGAGAGCTACATGGAGTCTGGGCAGAGCTGCTACTCAGGCACATGGAGTGTCCCTGGAGCCTTGAATCCCTGGACATCCCAACATTAGTAGCTGTATCTCTGGCCATGGAGGAGGTCAGGCTTTCTCACATGCCCCCATGAAAGGAGCTAAATCCAGAGTACTGAGCAGCGATGAACTGAAAGCCTCACCTCCAATGAATCTCACAGGCTAAGGCCCACCTTCCTGGGTCCTCAGCCACCAACCATCTGGACTCTCAGCAGGTAACAGCTCTGCATTTCCCTGGGAGGAAGCTCCAAGAAAGAGAGGCCAGCCAGCATTTTTTGCTGTCTTGCAGCCCCCACCTCCATCAAATTCAGGCTCAAGTGATTATTAGGGATTAGAGTCCATTACAAAAACACAGACCACTGACACTATAAAACTACCACACAAACCAGTCAACCTAATAACAATACTATGATGGAATCAAATCTGCACATATCAATATTAACCCAGTCTATAAAAAGGCTAAATGCCCCTACTAAATGGCACAGAGTGGCACGCTGAATAAAGAAGCAAAACTCAATGGTATGATAACTCCAAGAGACTGATCTCATATGCAGTGACACCTGCAGCCTCAAAATAAAGGGATGGAAAAAAAACTACCAAGTAAACAGAAAACAGAAAAAAAGCAGGGATTGCTGTCCTAATTTCAGACAAAATGGACTTTAAACCAACAAAGATTTTTAAAAAGATAAAGAAGGGCATAATACTAGGTGAGTGCAAAAGTAATTGTAGTTTTTGCGCTGCTGGAATTTGCCATTTGATATTGGGATACATTCCTAAATAAATGTGATTATATTATGCATCATTTTAATGGGCATTTTTTGCTTTATGTTTTTTTGCTAATGACTTATTACTTGCTGCTTATTTTATGTTTATCTTAGACTACAGAAATGATGTTAGACTAAAAGCAAATTTGAGTGATTTTCTTATTCAAGTTCAAGATGGGTCATAAAGCAACACAGACAACTTGAAACATCAACAACGCATTCGGCCCAGGAACTGCTAACAAATGTGCAGTGCAATGGTGGCTCAAGAAGTTTTTCAAAGGAGATGGCAGTTGACAATGACAAATTGAAAGCAATCATCAAAGCTGGTCCTCTTACAACTACACGAGAAGTTGCCAAAGAACTCAACGTCGACCATCCTATGGTTGTTTGGCATTTGAAGCAAATCGGAAAAGTGAAAAAGCTCCATGGGTCCCTGCTTATTGATGCCTCACTAGCTGAGCAAAAAACAAACAAACAAACAAAAACAAAACAAAAAAAACTTGTTTTAAAATGTCATCTCAAATTCTGCACAACAACAGTGAACCATTTCTCGATTGAATTGTGATATGTGACAAAAAATGAATTTTATACAATAACCAGCAATGATCAGCTTAGTGGTTGGACCAATAAGAAGCTACAAAGAACTTCCCAAAGCCAAGCTTGCACCAGAAAGAGATCACGGTCACTGTTTGGTGGTCTGCTGCCAATCTGGTCTATAGCTTTCTGAATCCCAGTGAAACCATTCGATCTGAGAAGTATGCTCAGTAAATCAATGAGATGTACTGAAAACTGTTTCACCTGCAGCCAGCATTGGTCAACAGAAAGGGCCTGATTCTTCAAGACAACACCTGACTGCATGGTGCCCAACCAACACTTCAAAAGTTGAATGAATTGGGCTACAAAATTTGCCTTATCTGCCATATTCACCTGACTTCTTACCAACTGACTACCACTTCTTCAAGTACTTCGACAACTTTTTGCAGGGAACATGCTTTCACAACAAGCAAGATGCAGAACATGCTTTCCAAGAGTTTCTCAAATCCCAAAGCACAGGTTGGTACAGTACAGGAATAAACAAACTTATTTCTTATTGGCAAAAATGCATTAATTATAATGGTTCCTATTTTGATTAATAAAGATAGGTTTGAGGCTAGTCATAGTATTAAACTTCACAGTCTGAAACCACAATGGCTGTTGCATCAATAATGGTAAAGGATTCAATTCATCAAGAAGACCTAACTATCCTGAATCTATACACACCCAACACAGCACCACCAAGCAAATTCTTTGTTTTTTTTTTTTTTTTTTTTTTTTTTTGAGATGGAGCTTCACTCTTGTTACCCAGGCTGGAGTGCAATGGCGCAATCTCGGCTCACCGCAACCTCCGCCTCCTGGGTTCAGGCAATTCTCCTGCCTCAGCCTCCTGAGTAGCTGGGATTACAGGCACGTGCCACCATGCCCAGCTGATTTTTTGTAGTTTTAGTAGAGACGGGGTTTCACCACGTTGACCAGGATGGTCTCGATCTTTTGACCTTGTGATCCACCTGCCTCGGCCTCCCAAAGTACTGGGATTACAGGCGTGAGCCACCGCGCCCGGCCTGCAAATTCTTAGAGATATATGAAGAGACTTATGTTCCCACACAATATAGAGAGATTTCAACACCCTACTGGCAGTATTAGACACATAAAAGAAGCAGAAAATTAATAAACATTCAGTACCTGAACTGAACACTTGACCAAATAGACCTTTTAGACATCTACAAAATTCTCTACCACAAAGCAACAGAATATACATCCTTCTCGTGGCCACATGGAACATACTGTAATATAGACCACACAATGAGACATAAAACAATCTTTTGCAAAGGCAAAAGAACCAAAATCATACCAACCATGCTCTTGGACCATAGCAAAATAAAAATAAAAATCAATACTAAGAAAATCATTCAAAACCGTACAATTGTATGGAAATTAACTGCTCTGGAATGATTTTTGATAAATAATAAAATTAAGGCAGAAATCAAGAAATTATTTGAAACTAATGAGAACAAAGATACAATACATCAGAATCTCTGGGACACAGGTAAGACAGTACTCACAGAGTACTATACAGCACTAAATGTCCCCGTCAAAAAGTTAGGCCAATTCCAAGTTAACAACCTAACAACTAGAACAATAGAAGCAAGAGCAAACCAACCCCAAAGCTCGCAGAAGACAAGAACTAACCAAAATTAGAGCTGAAGTGAAGGAAAGTGAGATGTGAAAAACCATCCAAAGGATCAATGAATGCAGGAATTGGTTCTTTAAAAAAAAAAATAAGATATCCAGTCTGCTAGCTAGACTAACAAACAAAAAAGAGCAGATCCAAATAATACAATTAGAAATTAAAAAGGGAACATTATCACTGACCCTACAGAAATTAAAAAAAAAAAAAAATCAGAGACGACTATGAATACCTCTATGCAGACACACTAGAAAATCTAGAAGAAATGGATAAATTCCTGGACACATACAACTTTCCAAAACTGAATCAGGAAGAAATTGAATCCCTGAATAAACCAATTATGAGTTCTGAGGCTGAATCAGTAATAAAAAGTCCACAACTCAAAAAAGCCCAGGACCAGACAGATTCACAGCCAAATTCTACCAGACATAAAAGAATAACTGGTACCATTCCTACTGAAACTATGCCAAAAATTAAGGCGGTTTAATTCTTTGCCAGCTCATTCTATGAGGCCAGCATCATCCTGAACAAAGGAAAAAAAACTTCAGTCCAATATCCTTGATGAAAATTGATGCATAAATCTTCAACAAAATACTAGCAATCCTAATTCAGCATCACATGAAAAAGCTAATGCATCATGATCAGGCCTATCAAACAGGCTTTCGTCCTGGGATGCAAGATTTCTTCCACATATGCAAATCATTAAATGTGATTTCTCACATAAAATAAAAGCAAAAACCACAAAATTATCTCAATAAATGCAGAAAAGTCTTTCAATAAAATTCAATATTTCTTCATGTTAAAAGCCCTCAACAAACTAGGCATGGAAGGAACATAATTTAAAATTACAAGTGCTATCTGTGAAAAACTCACAGCCAATATCAAACTGAATGGGCAAAAGCTGGAAGCATTCCCTTGAAAACTGGCACAAGACAAGGGTGAAAAGTCTAGTGGTATCAGGAACACATGGGCATACACAGGACCTTTGGAGTGTCTTAATGAAGAGTCTGCCTTCTAGTCCTGTCCTCCTGTTGGCTTCATCTCTTTTTCAGCTTTTTTTTGAGACAGAGTTTCGCTCTTGTTACCCAGGCTGGAGTGCAATGGTGCGATCTCGGCTCACTGCAACCTCCGACCCTGGGTTCAGGCAATTCTCCTGCCTCAGCCTCCTGAGTAGCTGGGATTACAGGCACGTGCCACCACGCCCAGCTGATTTTTTGTATTTTTAGTAGAGACGGGGTTTCACCATGTTGACCAGGATGGTCTCGATCTCTTGACCTCGTGATCCACCCGCCTCGGCCTCCCAAAGTGCTGGGATTACAGGTGTGAACCACTGCGCCCAGCCTATTTTTTAGTTTTTCCTGAATCTGGCCTTCGCGCCCATCAGTGTGTTTTGGAGCCTTATGATTTGTTTTCTAGACTATAGCAAGTTTCCCAGTTGAACTTCCTAGAGTGTCTCTTGGTCTTATTTCATTTGTAAAAACTCAGTTCATTTTTATTTCTAAAACCCAGCTTTTATAATGTCACTCCATTGCTCAGTGACTTTGAATACTTTCACTTAACTATAGAAGAAAGTCTACATTTCTATTCAGACATTTTAAATGCCTTCGGAAAATTAGTACTAACCTAACCTCACTCTAAGTGATGACAAATACCATATATGCTGATGTAAATTGTATTACTCCCCATTTTCTAGTTGAGCTTGCTATAATTTCTGACGTTTCTTTCCTCTTTATGTTGAAGGCTCAGCTCAAGTCCCACATTGTCCCAGGCACTCATGTGGATGTGCCCAACAAACCACCCCATCCTCTTCTGATCTCACAGAGTGCTTTGGTGAAATATCTTTTGTCACATATTTTAGCCAACCTTGTCTCTCTCCAGAATTAGAAGCAACATTATCTTGTCATCTTTCCTACAAAATTTTGTGCTTTAAATAAAATCCCACATTTTTTCCCATCCTTGTATCCCCATGGCTCCTAATGTTTCATATGGATTACATTTAATGAATGACTGAAATGAATTTGTTTAAAAATCTTTAATTAAAGGCCTTTCAAATATTTCTCCTGAATCAGAATTGTAGTGTTTCCAGTTGTGACTCCATCCAATTTCTCTCCATTTGTAATAATCATTCCTAGACAATAAGGCTGTAAACAACACATTTAGAGGGGGAAAAAGTGGCCTCAGAATCTTTTCAAGCTGTTGTTATCTGTACACATCTGGTGGTGGTTATTAGTCACAGGAAAATGCCTAAGAGTTTTGTATTTCAGTTCTCCTTCAAAGTCTCTCCATGTTAGCCAACCATTTATATAAGTCCCCGACTCTACCAGCCCAGTCCATGTACACACATGTTGCTTCCCTCTTCGGATCTTCCTGCTCATTCTTTATACTGGTAAAGTGAGAAACTATAATCTATCCCAGGTTGAACACACTTCTGAGAACTCCAGCTATGTGTTTTCCCTTCACATGGAAATAGTGCTTTAAATTCACACCAGATTTTTTGTTGTTTTGTTAAGGATTATTTTGCTCTTAATAGTGTGTTGTTAATGAACTATTATTGCATTTGGCAAAATGAAGGCCCATTATGAAACTGATCTCATTAATGCAGATCCAACTACAAATACAAGTTACTGATAACTCATAAACTTGTAGAGTTTTACTCTTTAAATACTGCAATTAATACCTATTCTTAAGCATAATAATAGATTCTTGTCACATATATGCAGAGAGTACACCAAAGTGCTTGGACACAGAATTCAGAATGATTTCAAATGTATTGTGATATGTTATTTCTCTCAATTTTATTAGTCATGACATATAGGAGATAGAAAAATTAATTTAAATGCTTTCACATCATCTAATTGGATATGACACATCACTTTTTTTAGCCACATTTACCAGCTTTTATATTAATGTGTTTATTAGGATCCATTAGCTTGCAAACAATAGAAAATCAACCCATAATAAATTGAGCAAAACAACAAAATTATTAGTTTATACACAAGTACATACATTCAAATAGCTGACAGATATCAAGAAAGAGCTACACACTGGGAACTTAGGAATTGGGACTGGGGACTCTATCTCTTTCTAGTTAGATTTTTGTTTTGTTTTGTTTTGTTTTGTCTCTCTGTGTTCCCAGGGTGTGGAACATGGCTACTGATAATCTCAGTCCAAAAACCCTAGATGAAAACAGTTTTATATGTCAATGCCAGAAAAGGGAAAGTAATCGATCTTCCACCAGTTACGTGTTCACTCTTCGGACCAGTTACTCTGGGCAGGAGAATGTGGTGATAAGAATGCACATAACTTGTAAGACCCAGACCTGTCACATAAAACAGCTACCACAATGCACAATCTGCAACATGTTGAGGCCTTCTGTGTTTATGTCAGCAGAGGCGGGTGCATGATAATATAGGGGAGTAATCAGGAGAGCCCACGTTTCATGGAGATAGTGAGGTTTGGATGAGCAACATGGGAGCTTAATAGTGTGACACTATCTCTACATACATGGTTAGGTAAAACTGAGTTCTTAGGTATCAGTTGGGTTAATAATAATTCAGACATTCTCTCAAGAGGTGAAATGTAGTTGCCACCTCATCTGTCACTGTAGATGTGTTCCCCTCCTAGGCAGCAATAGCCTGTTTACCTAATGTCCCTTGTATCTGCCTTCCCTGCTATTTAAAACAGTTTTACTTGATCTAGAGAAGAAAATCTAAGTCAAAAAACTTTTATTATATTTTCTTGCTCTCTTATCTTTTTGGGGGGTGGGAGGTGACAGAGTCTCACTCTATCGCCCAGGCTGAAGTACAGTGGCACAATCTCAGCTCACTGCAACTTTAACCTCCCAGGGTTCAAGTGATTCTCCCACCTCAGCCTCCTGAGTGGATGGCACTATAGGCACATGTCACTATGGCCAGCTAATTTAATTTATTTTTGTAGAGATAGAGTCTTCCATGTTGCCCAGTCTAATCTTGAACTCCTGGGCTCAAATTATTCTCCTGCCTAGGCCTCTCAAAGTGCTAAAATTACAAGTGTGAGCCACTGCACCCAGTCATATTCTCATATCTTTTGAAGCAAAATGTATTCTCTTAGAACACAGCACTCCTGAAAATACAAGTAGCATATGAAGATATACATCAATTATGAAAAATCATCAAGACCTTGTTTAGTCATTATTATAGCTGGATATCCTTTATTTATGCCTGGGTGACATAAAAACTCATTATTATCAATTTCTGTTATTTTTACACCTATGAAGTATTTTAATGGAGTACATAATTCAAAGGGGAATTATCTCTCCTAATTTAGAAAGTACTTGGAATTTATTGTTAGCACTAGTCACCCTAAAACATAAGATTTACTTCTTATCCAAAGACAAATTTCTTAAAACTACTACATCTGTATCAACTCACAAACTGAGGTGTATGCAAGCTATTGCCTGCTTAGTAGAATTCTATTGTTTCTTGCTATAATCTGAATGTTTGTGTCCTTCTAAAATTTGTATGTTGAAATCCAATTCCCAATGTAACAGTGTTAAGAGGTGGGAGTTTTGGAAGGTGAGTAGGTCATAGGGACAGGGCCCTTGCAAATAGGATTAGTGCCCCGTAAATTCTTGGGATCTTTATAATCAATCCAGTGGATATATCAGATAAGTTTATGAACACAAGAATTTATAATTCAAATAAGAAACTAACTAGAAAAGCTATAATCTGTTCATGTATTGCCATATTGATATTGTTTGGAATTATAAAATTAATTAAATTAGGAGACAAATTAGAGAGAAGGAAGAAGAGATATGCATACTCTGAAGAACTTCATAGCTGGAGATTAGTCAGAAGAGGAGCATCTAGGACAAGAGATTGAGACAGGGAAGCAAAAGAGATGGATCAAGAACCAAGATCATAGTTTAAAGGGAAGCAAATGTTTCCAGAACAGAGTGATCAAATGATGGCAGAAGTAAATCCACTGAATATTCCAATGTAGATGTCATTACGAGTCTTGGCAAGGGAAGTATTGGGAGCAGAATCCAAGAGTGGATCAACGAGTAAATGAAAAACAGACAATTAAGGCAGTGTACATTGACAACATTTTGAGAAATTTGCCTTTAAAGGGAACAGAAAATGGGAAGTACTTGGAGAGGGCTAAGGAATCATGAGAGGTGTTTCTTAAAGAAAAACATGATAGTTTTATTAAAATAATTCATTAAAAATATATAAATTATAAGTATTACATGAAGCAAAATATTCATGTTATAAAATGTTCAGGAAAACTTTCTGGGTGTTAAGCAGAGTGAAAATATACCTAAAGTATCTTATTAAAGTCTTCCACACATCCAGATTAGGCAAATATACACTCAATATTTTGCTTCCATAATGTTTTCATTAACACTTTCATGTTTTTTTTTACCGTAATTTCTCACCTGGATGCTACGGTTTGAATGTGCCTTCTCCAAAATTCAGGTGTTACTAATGTGAAAGTATTAGGAAGCAGGGACTATAAGAGTTGATTAGGCCATGAGGGTTCTTTCCCCTGGAATGAGATTATGGTTCTTACAAAAGAAAGAGACTGTCCGAACTGTTCAGCTAGCTGGTTCTTCCACCTTCCACCATGTAAGGATACAGCAACAAGGGACCTTGGAAGCAGAGAGAAGCTCTCACCAGGCAACTGAATTTGTTGGCACCTTGATCTTGAACTTTGCAGACTCCAACATGGTGAGAAAATAATTTTCTGTCTTTATGAACTACTCACTCTCAGGTATTTTGTTACTGCAGCACAAATTGGCTAAGACACTACATTAGTGTCTTACTGCCTCCAGCCTCTTGCTTCTCTGTTATCAATAATTTTTCAAAATCACAAATATGATGTCTTACTGTTAAAGTTTTCACTTCATCTTTTCAGAATAAAGGGTGAACTCCTTCCTCTAGCTCTTTATAATCAGCCTCAATCTCCTAAATATCTTCTCTCATTTCATTGATCATGTACCATTTTCCCAAACTACAATAATGCATTTAATGTATCCTGACTCTTTCATTCATATTTTTGCATACTCTTCGAATACACATTTGCTCAAAATGTTCTCTGCAACAACCTTGAAACTCAAACCTACCAGGCATAGTGGCTCATGCCTGTAATCTGAGCACTGGGAGGTGGGTGAATCATGAGGTCAGGAGTTTGAGACGAGCCTGACCAATATGGTGAAACCCCAACTCTACTAAAAATACAAAAATTAGCAGGGCATGGTGGTGCATTCCTGTAATCCCAGCTACTCTGGAGGTTGAGGCAGGAGAATCATTTGAACCCAGCAAGTGGAGGTTGCAGTGAGCCAAGACTGCACCACTGCACCCCAGCCTGGGTGACAGAGCAAGATTCCATCTCAAAAACAAACAAACAAACAAAAAAAACCTCAAACCACATTCCTAAATATATACACCTTCATACATAAAATCCACTTTTATAACTAGTTAACTTACAGTCATCTTTCAACCTTCATCTTAGATTTCACGTCCTCTGATAAGTTTTCCTTATCCCATAAATTTGTTTTAGAGGCTGTCTTCATAAAGTTCATTTTACCCATAATAGCACTTATCCCACTGTATCATGTCACTTATTTTCTTATCACAATTGAAAAAAACTAGAAGTCTCTGAAGGCAAGTGTGATAGTTGACGGACCTTGTAGCTCCAGAACATACTACAATGCCTGGCAATTGTGCTTAACATAATATGTGCTTAACATAAGATATCGCAATCCCGGGAAGAAACTTGGAAAAAGTATTGAAGAGAGAAAGGAAGGATTTACAATTTTTAGAAGTTTCCCAAGTGAACTGCAATTCTAATATGCTCACCTATTTGAGAACTACGAGTCTGAGTGAACATCTATTCCTGGGATGCAAAAGGAAAAAAAAATATGTCATTATTTTGTTTACAAGCCTTAAATCATACCTAATTAAAATAACACTTTGTTTTTCTTAACAGCATATACTAAGAATTGCAGATGTCAAATTTTGGCACATTTGCAATAAACTTACTAAACAGAAATTTAAAATTGATTACTTGAACCAGATAGAAGATTGGAGGAAACTAAAAACTAGCATTAATGGTAACCATATTTTCTTCCAAATAAACTGCACAGTTTTTTGAAGAAAAAAAATGTTATTCCATATGGTTTGGCTAATCCAGCTGTAATTGTCACTGCAAGTTTTGAAGTGCTATATTTTTTTGGTCTTACTGTTAAAACAAACAAAAAAAGTCTAAAGGCTTCAACCATTAAATCATACAGGAAAAAGACTAGACAAATTCTTTTGCACAGTTTTATATATATAGTTTCAAAACTGATTAGGTGTTAAAAATCTGCATTCTATTCATGTCTGCTTAGCAAAGTGTTCTCCTCAAGTCACCTATCTAATCTTCCTCCTTTCCTTTCAAACTAACAGTAAGCACCAAAACCATCTGCCTGCTGTAAATACACTCAGAAGTTATTCCTCAAGCTCAGATTACCATGTAAGGGCAAGGGAAAATAAGGAATATATTTTGCTTCTCATTCTGATTTGTTTATAGATCATAAATTTACAGAACTTGATAATTTGATTGTCATTTTCAGAATTATTTGTCATAACGCTATGTTTACTGAATAGTTGGTTTTTGAGAGGACATACCATCTTTTTTATTAAAAAATGGAATAAAACCACAGTAAAATACCTAGAACTTTTTATGCCTCTTGGATAATACAATTCTAGAGCTGCAATTTTTTTAAATGAAGTAAATTGAATTTTATTTTCTCCTGCCTTCTCACTTTTGAAATGTGTCAATGAATTCATCTCCAATCCTCATCTCATCTTCAGGTCACCTCATTTACTTACCCAACTCTGTTCTTGTCTCGCTCTCCTTCCATATCTAAGCCTTCGTGAATCTCAACCCATACTCACATCACATACTCACATCTGAGCCTATTCCTAAGCCAAGCTTGGAGATAAATGAGAAATGAATTGAGAGATATCATGTTTGATACTCTTTAAAACTGCTGTGTCATAATGAGTCAGATTCAAATCACAGAACTTTCAACTGCCACCACCATGGGATTGCATTATTCCACAATGACAACAAATGAAGCTTTCCTCCAAGAATGTAATTGAATGTAAAAAAAAAAAATAGTAACCACATGGAAAACAGTTTTTTCATTACTGGAAGGGAATTAAAAATAATTTTCCTAAAACAATTTCTTCTGGCTAGATATATATTTTTGAAATATTTGTTTTGGATATATCATTTGCTTTTATTTCTCCTTTTATATGTTTGATGTTTATTTTCTAAACTTATTTTATTTATGGTCAGGCTTATTTGAAGCAGACAAGATCTTCATTTAAAATATTTAGGCAAACACAAACACTTTTAAACTAAGTTATTCAAACACCCTGATTGTTTTAAATACTATTTTTCTCATCAAAATTATACTAAATCTTTATCTGTGACAATTAATGAAGTAAAACGGATAACTGGAATAATTATCTTTAAAAAATCAAGACTAAATCCAGTTTTCTGTTTCACTGGTACTAAAAGAGCAAGAAGAAAATGAAAAACAAAAAGCAGAGGAAAATACACTAGAAAATAGTGCATTGCTTTCCCTGTAACTATTGTGTAAAAAGTTCTGTAAAGCATTTTCAAACTGTGATTTTTTTCAATATGCAAGGACAACATGTAGACAGGTTTGAATCCCTTTTTCAGTTATTTGAAAAAATAACCATATTTCTTTTGAACATCCACAAATTAAATGAACCATGATCCAAACAATCATTCCATTCTGAGATCTTTGCTTTGGGATCAAGACAATCTAAACATTAGTTGATACCATCTACAAAGGGTGATAAATCAACCACTTTCAAGTTTCAGAGGATATAAAGTAGTATCCCTAAGCCAAACCTTGAGAACATGTGAAAGGCTATCAGTGTTTTCATAACACTCAGATGAGAAAAACAAACAAAAAGGGAAACATCTAGAAACTACATCAAGAAAGCCAATACCAACTGAGGAAGTACCTGGGGCTTTAATACAGAATAAAGAAAGAGAACCTGCTAAGAGTTTACAATGCAATGGCACATGGTAAGTTACTTTGGTATAAATAATGCATCTCTACTATATTCCATTTCTGAAGAAAACAGATGTTTTTTGGTAATAGTCTGTTTTATGCAGCTATAACAGAATACCTCAGACTGAGTAATTTATAATGAATAAAATGTATTGTTTCACAGTTCTGGAAGCTGGGAAGTCCAATAAAAGGTGTTGGCATTTTGCAAAGACCTTCTTGCTGTATTATCCCATGGTGCCAGGGTAAACATAGGGCAAGGGAAACAGCCCAAAGAGGCTGAATTCACCCTTTTTGTAAGAAACCCATTCCTGCAATAATGTCCTTAATCTATTCATTCTGGTCTCATGACATAATTGTTTCTCATTAGGCCCTACCTCTTAACATTGTTGCAATTAGGGATTTAGTTTCCAATGCATGGCTTTTGGGGTCATATTCAAACTATACATAGTCAGTAATTCAATTGTAACTACAAAAGTGGAAGTGGCAAATATTCTTTATTAATAGAAAGCAAGTCCATCATTGGAATGGGGTTAAGAGTCATCTATTGTCATCTAAAAGGCATTGGGCAGACTGTCAGAAATCAGTAAGAGAAATTTAGAAGAATCACAGAGATAGTGGCAAAGAAAGCTGCCAATTTCTTGATACAGGTAAAAACATAGAACCTGTAAGCCTTATTTTCCCAGACTTTGCCCTCTTGCATTACAGTTGTCAGGCATTTAAATTCTGCATCTAATTTAGACATAGCAGTAGGTATTTTTTATAGTTAATATTCTTGTATTTCAACCAACATATGTACTTTTTTTTTTTTTAGATGGAGTCTTGCTCTGTCATCCAGGCAGGTGTACAGTGGCATGATCTCTGCTCACTCACTCTGCCTCCCAGGTTCAAGCGATTCTCCTGTTTCAGCCTCCCAAGTAGCTGGGACTACAGGTATGTGTCACCATGCCCAACTAATATTTGTATTTTTAGAACAGACAGGTTTCACCATGTTGACTAGGCTGGTGGAACTCCCAATCTCTGGTGATCTGCCTGCCTCAGCCTTCCAAGTGCTGGGATTATAGAAATTTACTTTTATTCTCTCCTGCTTTTCTGTGTTTTGAAATTTTTTCTTTGCCTAAAAAAATCCTTTCATTTATTTTCTTTAGTTCAAGCTGAATGCTGATAAATTCTCTCCGTTTTTGTCTGAAAATGCTTTATTTCACCTTCACTTTTGAAAGATAACTCGACAGTATATTAAATTATATTTTGATAATTATTTTCTTTTAGCACCTAGCAATGTCATTATATTATCTTCCGGCTTTCAACGTTTCTCTTGAGAAATTAATAATTTTTGCTTCTGTGCTCACTTCGGCAGCACACATACTAAAATAATTTTTGCTTCTTTGATTGAAATACGTCTTGTCTTCAGACGGCTTTTAAGATTTTTCTCTGCCTTTGGTTTTCATTGATTTGATCACTTTATATCGACGTGTGGTTATCTTTTTAGTTAGCCTACTCTGGGTTTCCTGAGGTTTTTTGGATATAAAGGTTGATATCTTTCAGTGGTTTGAAAAATTATTGGATGTTAACTTCTCAATATTATTCATGTCTTATTGTCTCTTTTTTTCTGGCATATCAGTTAGATGTATGTTATATTATTCTAATATGTCTGATACTTTAGCTCTGCTCTGTGCTTTTTTCTCTGTGTGCCTCTATTCAAATATGTTTTATTGGTCATTTTTCCACTTTACTAATCTTGTCTTCTCATGCACGCCGTTGTTACAGGACCAACAGTTCCCTCTATCTACTCTGTAGTGACATACCAGTACACTGAGACAGCAGAGTTTACAGCAAAGAAAGTTTAAGTATCGAAGGGCAACTAAGCAAGGAAATGGGAGAAGACCCTCAACTCCACGTCCCTGAGGAGTTCTGGGCTCGGATTTTTAAGGGGATTGTGGGGGGTGAGGTGCTGAAAAATTGGGTCATGGATCAGTCAGGGTAAGCGGTATAAAATCTTCAGCATGTGGAAACTGCATTCTTTGGTGAGTCAGCTTCTCATGGCATCCTTCAGACCAGCTTATCTCCATAGTTTTGCTGGTATGCAGGACCTGAAAGAATATCTGAAATGAAAAACTTAACGTTTCACAATGTTCAAGTTGTCTATAGAGCAGTTAAGGTGACCTACAACCTCGTGACAAGGTTTTCATGCTTCTGGGACAGTAAGAAAACAACTATGAGGAAGTAGGTCCAAGAGCAAGCTGACCTAATAATTAACGGTGAGTGTGCCGTAAGCTTGGCTTACTTCCATTTATCTCCCTCCCTTCCTCCCTAAGTTAATAAAGTTTACAGAGGCAGTTTCACAGTCTACTGATAAACTCAACTATTTACTTGATAATTTTAGATTTTTTTTACTTGTGGAGTATAAATTTGATTCATTCTATTAATAATTATCTGATGATATTTTTATACTTTCATTTATTTTGTACAACTTTTTCTCCATTTCCTTGAATAAATTTCAAACATATTTCTTGAATATATTTAAGCATATTTATTTCAAAGTCATTGACTACTAACTATAACATCTCTATTACCTATGTCTTTACTGTTGTTTACTTATTTCCCCCACTGGTAATCACATTTTTGTAACTATCTAATTATTATAGATACTTGATCACAGAACAAACACTGTATATATAAAAAAAATCTCAGAAATGCCATATGATGTTATATCCCACTAGAGCATTTCTCTTTTTGTTAGGCAATAATTTCAGTTGCTAATTCTATCGGTTATATCCAAGGATAAACTATCTCCAGATTGGCTTCGAGATTTTGTTCAGATCTATCTACTTCCAAGTCAACACTGTTTTCTAGTATATACTCCTTTGTTTTAGATAAAGAAATTAGCAAGTATCTATCTTATCAGTCTCAAAATTCTGCAGAAGATTAAGCTCTGAATATCAATGATTTCCAGCACAACTTTCCATCATCTTAACAATATGGCTTCAAAATCTGGTGAGTATCTTGAGGGGAAAATTGGAAATGAGATTCAGGCTGTCCTCTTCTCCCGATAAGGTTGGCTTCCTAAACTATGTAAAATTGCCAGAGATTTCACTCTGCTTTTTCAGAAGGCTAATCCCAACTTCCTTGCCTTCCACAGAGCCCCAGATTCAGCAAATGACCCTTGAGTAATATCAGCCTCAAGTTTCCAAATTATTATTCTAGTTTAACATGACCACTAAAATTGCTACTTTAGCTTCCTCTCCTCCCAACAGAAGCTGTCTGTCAGGACTAAGCTCAACCACTAGTTTGCCCACAGAATCAGCAAATAAGCCCTGGGCCAGGGATGGGGTGGGTGGGGTTGAAAATCCATTAGAGCACAGAAAGTTCTTCACTCCCTGGAACACTATTTTATCTGGTGCTCGTTCTTTTTAAAGTTCTCTCTGGAAAATGATTTATGTAATTTATTTAGGGTTTTGTGTGTGTGTGTGTGTGTGTGTGTGTGTGTGTGTGTGTGTGTGTTTTAATAGAAATATTGTTCTGACATCAACTGTTACATGTTACCAAGAAGTAAAAATTATCTTTCCAAATTTTTTAAGCTTTGAAATTTTTTGACCCTGACTCTTTGTGATTTGTATTATAGAACCAAGTTAATAAAAATTGTAATTTTCTTACTGTTCTGAATATTTAATTACATTTTATCAAATGTGCCATATCAGTCTTCAAGATTCATACCCATCCTCCTTTAAGGGTGCCTCCACGTGCCCCCTGCTGTTGGTAATCCCTTTCCAGTTAGACCATGTATTTAGCCTGGAAACAGTTTTAAAGCTTTTGTGATGGTCTCATTCGCTCATAACAGCCAGGAGGAGGGACGGAGTTTTATTGTGTAAATTTGGGTGATTGAGATAGCAGAAACAAGAGAAAATGTCCGAGTTTGAGAGTTAACGGTGCTAGAAGAGCAGATTAAAACCTCTATGGAATAGATAAAAAGCTAAGAGCCAGATGAGAAACCAGATAAAGATGTCTCACTGGCATAGAAAAATAAGATTTACAAGAGTAAGCAAGTAGAAAGACAGAAACCTTAATTCTAATTATTTTGTTTGGGTTAGGTAAGTTATATTTTATTAAATCTTTTTTAGATGATACACAATCTAGAAATAGCAAATAAAATGTTTACTGGAAATAAGTTTGATTGTTTGAAATGGGGACTAAAATGCAGAATACTAAAAGCCAAACGATACCAAAGTTTTTACCATGGAATGATCCACAACAGAGCCTATAGGACATGGAAATACTGACCATTCCTTTCTGCACGCATAGAAAAGATTATAAAGTGATTAGGTAATTGATTTATTGACTTTTGTATGTAGCCTCTGACATCAATTGGGACAAAACAAAAAACTATTATGAGTCCAAAACTCCTTCATTAATTGGGTCCATTGTCTTTAACATGCCTGGTGATTGGTCACAGACAATAATTAACATGTATTAGGAAAAACACTTGGGAAGAAACAAGTAAAAATGGTTTCTGAAAGACCTGTGGCCCAGAGTGACAATGTGATGAAGTGGAAAGAAGATAATTTTATCAGGAAACAAGGTTTAAATATTTGAATCAAGGTGTTAGAGGAACTCCTGCTTATCAGGCCTCTGTTTTAATAAAACTTGACCAGAGTGACTCCATCTTGAAGTGAGAAACTAGGTACTCACAAGGCATCTATAAGGTTAATACTTGTCAGAAAATAGCCACATCCCAAGCTGACCACCAATTAGAATTACAGAATATGCATGGCCATACAGAATATCTCTCACCAAACAAGCAGAATGTCCAGATGTCCTAAAAATACTGTCCACTTTACTTAAAGCTAATGTTAATGAGAAAGCTTAGGTTGAAGGATTAATGGTCATCAGTAACACTAATAGCCACTATCTTTAATGAATACATTTGCACATTCAAGTTTGATTATAGCTCCTTACAGTTTCTTATCAATAGAGACACTTACAACAAAGGATGGCATATCCCTCCTCCTGCTTTCTGAGGACATTCTACCTTTGACAAAGTAGTTGCAATAAACTCGCTTCTTTCACTGTGCTCTGTGACTTGCCTCAAATTCTTTCCTGCACGAGATCCAATAACCCACTCTTGGAGTCTGGATCGGGACTCTATTTTCTGGCAACAAAGGGGTTATCAGTTTGGTTTTGATCTTAAAGTCCTAAGTTGTATAGTACAAAGCACTATTTTTTTTTAATATGATTTTGTAGATATAATGAATAAACATGGTATAAAATACAGAGAACAGATGAACATATGGTAAAAACATAAACCTTCTCTCTATTTCTACCCATTCTGTCTAAGTTTTGGTATTGTTTTCAACGAATACACTACGCATATGTGGACCTATTTATCAATCAATTGATAGATCAATCCATCCTTTACATGAAAGGGAGGATATCAAATCTATTTCTCATGCAAATCTTTTTTAATAGTAACATATTATGAAGATCTTTTATATCAGTATATATAGAGCTAATTCATTTGTTTTAAAGCCTCCTAAACTCTGTAGAAGATCTCTTTGATATAATATGGCCCCATAGTTTGTCCATTAAACTTTTTTATCAAAGAAGGAAATTTAAAAATGCACTTGCTTGGCTACTGGTTGGTATCTTCCATAGTCCCATAACTGACTTCCTTTTATGTTTACCATATATAATAATGTAATGCATTTACAAAATTGGCAAAATTTACTTTTTTTCCTTTATTAATTCAAAGATTGAGAATAACGATTTCAAATAATGTATGGCTGTCATCCAGTTTTGAAAACACTCTGCCTTTAGAGGAATGGGGAAAAATATGGAGAAGTAATTATTAGGTTAAAACTGACATCCATCCAGAAAGCTAGTTACCCGGCTGAGAGATTGTTGTGGATTTCATATTCATTAACTCTGAGAGCCTCTACAAATATTATTTGCATCTGTGCATATTCTCACGGGGATTTGGTCTGACTTGACCGGTTTGGGAAGCTGACAGGCACAGATTCTTTAATAAAAGAGCATCCAAACTAAACTGTAATCCTTCCAGGCTAGTAAACCACTTGGACAAAAATGGCCAAATGTGGTCACTGAGTTAGAACAGAGAAAAGCCATCAAGCCAGGAGCCTTGAGCTACACATTCTGTTAGGTTCTGTGAGCTACACGAATAAACTGAGATTATGTGAAATATATTTTAGTCAACTACAAAATAAAAAAAAGAAGAATTAAAAAAAGAAAGAAAGAAGAAGAAAAGAGAAAAAGAGAGGAGGAAGAGACAGGAGGAAGAGAGAAAGAGAAAGAAAGAAGAAAAAGGAGAAAGAGAGAGAGAGGGAGGAAGAGGGAAAGGAAATCATAAATAAACACAGTTAATGGGCTTTGAGTACCAGGTCAGAGAAGTTTTAAATAGTAATTACTAGCATTTGTGTTTGTATAATGTATTTTAGGAATTACACAATAATTCACAAATTCTTATTCAATTAAATATTTTAAATTTTGTACACTCCAGATGTATGAGGATAACCACTAATTTAGTGATTTGCACACAAACGTAATACCACATGTTCACATAAGACATTTACCCAACTGATGGCAAAAACCTTTAATAAAATTATTACAGAGTAGTAAATTGCAAGGGGTCAGGGATGAGGAAGGAGTTGCTTCTGAGGTGCTGATAAAGTCTGTTTCCTGATTTCAGTGTTTGGTACTTTGGCATACTTAATTCTTTTTTTTTTTTCTTTTTTTTTTTTTTTGAGACAGAGTCTCACTCTGTTGTCAGGTGCTAGGCTTGAGTGCAGTGGCACAATCTCGGCGCACTGCAACCTCCGCCTCCCGGGTTCAAGCAATTCTCTGCCTCAGCCTCCTGAGTAGCTGGGACTACAGGCGCACGCCACCGCGCCCAGCTAGTTTTTGTACTTTTAGTAGAGATGGGGTTTCACCATGTTGGCCAGGATGGTCTCGATCTCTTGACCTCGTGATCCGCCCGCCTCGGCCTCCCAAAGTGCTGGGATCACAGGCTTGAGCCACCATGCCCGGCCAAGCATACTTAATTCTTAAAAAGCCACTGATCTATACACTTATGATTTATGTACTTTTGTAAATTTTTATTATAGTTCAGTTAAAACATTTACATGATAAAATATTACAGAAGTAATATATGCTCCAAAAACTTTTAAAATATCAAGTACAAATTTATTCAGCTTTTCAGAGCTAACACACATTTTTTAGTCTATATATTTTCCATTTGTTTCTATTCATATGTGTATACAGATATTTCAACAAAATATACAATCACAATGTGGCACTTTTTAACAATTCCTTTTTCATTTTATGACATATTGTAAACAAACATTTTTTCACTGATGATAATATTACTTCTCAAATGGCATTTTAATGATTTTCTCTATATGGTGATATTATCATTTATTTTTGGTTGTCATTTTCTTCTTCATAGAACACTAAAATATATCAAAATTAATTGGCACTTTTGCCTCTTCTGTTAGTGCCCTTGTGCCTTTCTCTGGAAGCTTATTTTGGCCATTCTTACTCCAAACCATCTAATCAGTTCTGTCCAAAATGTTGCTCAATCATTTAAGTTACCTAGCAATATCTGAACATAGGGTTTCTCCAAGGATTATTTTTGTTTTTAAAAGGAATTTTATAGAAAGGGAAGACATTGAGGTCCTGAAAGACTGGAACAGTAATAGTGAAAAATAAGTGCTGCTGTGGACAATGGAGCTGGCCTAGATCATTACTAGTTGCCTAATGCAAGGACTGGGCTTGTTCTTATTTAAGGTAAATTACTGTAGACTATAAAACTTTTCATGACAATAAACATGATATTTGAATTTCCTTTGTATTTCGTTTTTTTTTTTCTTGAGACAGAGTCTTGCTCTGTCACCCAGCTGGAGTGCAGTGGTGCAGTCTCGGCTCACTGCAGCCTCCGCCTCCCAGGATCAATCGATTCTCGTGCCTCTCAAGTAGCTGGAACTACAGGTGAGTGGCACCACGCCAGACTAATTTTTGTAATTTTTAGTAGAGACGGAGTTTTGCCATGCTGACCTGGCTGGTCTTGAACTCCTGAGCTCAGGCAATCCACTCACCTCAGCCTCCCAAAGTGCTGGGATTACAGATGTGAGCCACCTCACCCAGCAAACTTCTTTTGTATGTCTAATACCTAGATCAGAATATGGCAGGTGGTAGATACCGAACAAACTTTGGAATAACAAACGGATCCATAATTGGATGAGGATGAATATATGCATTAGTGGACTAATGAATAAATTAGCTTACCCTTTTCAAGACGCCCTAAGTCCCTTACCAACGCTAATGAGATAGTGAGGTAAAGCCAATAAATAACTTCTTCTCTATAACTGCGCTTTCATATGGATGCAATTCAGAGTCATAATTGCAAATATACTGAAATAATTTCTTTCAACATGATGGGAGGCATTACATTACACAGGTCTCCACTGCTACTCTCTTGAAAAGCTAAGCTGCCTGCTTCCCACTTTCCTCTTCAGCCTACATGCTCTGTCTCACCCCACATCCTTTTTCAGTTAATCTCACCTTCTAGGCAGAGAGCACTATCTTTATATGAATCTTTATTTACTCCCCAGAGTCTAGCATGGTGATTTGCAAATCACAGCTCTTTATTAAGTAGTAGGTACCTGCCAAAAGCACTTGACATAGCAAGTATTTGGAGACATGTTAGGAACTCTCATCAACTAGAAACACAACGCACTGAATGAACCTGCCCACAGCTTTATGTTGATGTCTAGCATACCAAGGCCACTTCAACACAATGATTTCCATGAACAGACCAGATTGTTACTATTGATTCAAAACAGGGAGCAGAAGTAGCCTCTGGTCTATAGTTTTATTTAACTGGAAAATCAAAACCACATAGATGTGATTTTCTTGCTTTAGGAATATTGAGAAAGATCAAAACAATATCAGAATGACTGTCTACTGCTAGGATGAAGATGACACAATCAGGAGATGTTCATGAAAACTGAAAAATGACGAAGAAATTGGAGAAAGTTACTTTCGATATTACTTCTATATTGTAGGAAGAGAAAACTGTAATTATACTTTTAATACAATTACAACCACTTTTTCATTAGCCAAATACATGACTCATGGTTCCAAGGTAAACTAGTAAATATTGGCACTTATCAGAGCCTAAATGCCTCTAGTAGATTGCCCCAGTGAAAATTTTGTTTTTAAAAACGAGATGTTTATGTAAGTTATTTATTGAGGCAGGAATCTGGGCAGTGTGGCAATTTAGAATCATTTAAACTGAAGCATAGGAAATTGAAGCATATACACTTCTTATATATTTCCAGACCCATGTTAAAGGAAAAACAGGGAGTTATAGATTTACATATTTACTGCAATTATGACTCCACTGTCCTTTTTCTGTAATTTTAAAAATGGATTTAAATATTATTTTTCAAGATTTTGGTGGATACTCAACACTAGAAAGTTTGTGTTATTTTTTACGGGCGTTCATCGTCACTCTGTCAGTTATGCCTATTAAATGTTTTTTAAATGAGCCCAATATTGAACTGTAACTTCATATAATATATGCATGTTAATATCTGAATTTTATTGCTAGACAGGTTTCAGATTTGTAATAAGTATTTCTTCTCCTTTCAGCCAATAAAGAATAATAATAATATAATAAAAATTAAATGTATATTTTAAAATAAATTAAATATATAACTAAATATAAATATGTAATCAAATATAAATTTAATAAAATAAAATATAATAAAGCTTACTATAAGAATCCATAATTTTAAATGACAAGCAATTTAGACAAAATTTCATTATATTTACTTTTACAATATAAATATAGCAACTAATTATTCTGATGATTGAACTTTTTAAAAACTCCAAGATACTTAAAAATTCAAACATGCAAATATTAAAGCAAAAGTTACTAACTTGAATTTCAACACAATTTCACTACACTTTTTATGGCTAGTCATGTTTCTTTTTTATATTTCATAACGGATTGTGATTGACAGGTAACAAACAGAGCCTTAATCAGCCAACTTTGTTTGAACAAGATGGACATCAGAAGATACAAGATTTCCTTGCACTCCCTTCAGTCTCTTTTCAGTCTTCCACTGTCTTTGTAAAGTCCTTGGGAAGAAACTTTTATTGCATCTCCACCACTCATTCATCCTTTTCCATAAATGTATGACCTAAGAAGATGGACAATACTAGTGCCTGACAGAGCCCCTTGGTTCTACAAGGAACTTGCCATCTCCTCCTTGCCCACCCTTTTGCATTTTATTAGCTTCCATTTGCAAGAACTCTCCAGTTGTACGGCCTAGGACAGGATGGGTCACAGTATGCAACTCATTTTTACTACTAGTCCAAGCTATATTCTTCAATCAAACTTTGCCTCTGTTAAAGCTGAATTTTCACCATAATCTGATTGCTTGTCTATATTTCAATTTGTTGGAACCTGAAAAGAATGGATACAACTAATTAGCCTCCTCCAACCATAACCCTTAACACATGCAATGACACAAATATTGCCTAAACATGGCTAGGCACAGTGGCTCAGCCTGTAATCCTAGCACTTTGGGAAGCCGAGGTGGGTGGGTCACTTGAGATCAGGAGTTTGAGACCAGCCTAGCCAACATGAGTCCTACAAAAAATATAAAACTTAGCCAGAAGTGGTAACATATGCCTGTAATCCCAGCTACTTGGGAGACTGAGCGGGGAGAATCCCATTGTACTCCAGCCTGGGTGACAGAGTAAGACCCTGTCTCCTCACCCCTACAAAAAAAAACAAGACAAAACAAAGAAAAAACAACAAATATAGCCTAAACATGCTGTCAAAGATAACTTTGTTCCATCAAATGATTTGAAAACACTGGATTTGTAAAGAGATAGACAATTAAAGGAGAGCTATAAAAAATATTTAAAATAATCAAATGGAAATGTTATAACTCAGTATACAATGTTTAAAATCAAAATTTTGACAGATAAAACTACAGGAGACTACACAGCAAACAAGATTCAGAAATTAGAATGAAGTCTCTTTGAATCTGCATTAAATGCTGACCCAGGTATGTACAGCTTAAACTCCGCAAGACCAAGAAAATTACGATTAAGGAGCTATATGATACACAAATTTCCAGAGGTAGAAAAGGGCAAGGGGACATTTGGATTCCAACTAACCAGAATGAGAGGTCTCATGGTCACCCAGCATATTTAGTAAAAGCACCAAAAACATTGCACCATAGGGGTTTGATTATCTCTAGAAAAAGGTTATTATAGACCTGTCTTGTAAAAACTTAACATCAAGATGCAGAAAAATAAAACTTATCTGTAAGTAACTTGACCAGATCAAAATCTAACATTCTTTTTAAAAAGGTAAAAATTCAGGCACTGAAATGCATAAAATTTACAATAGGTAGTACCAAATCAAAAATTGCTATATAGACCACGAAGCAGGAAAAGGTAACTTTCCAGTAGGAAAATAATCAGTTAATAGGATGGACCCCAAAGTGAAAGTTGTTAAAATATTAGCCAAAATATAGTTAAGGACTTAAAAGAAAAATAGTATGAGGAAATGAAAGCTATTTGAAAATAAAAGAATGAAAACAAATGTCCACAATGGGAAATTCATGGATAGGATAAACAGTAGATTAGATAATATAGAAGAAAAGATCACAATGGAATACTACTCAGCAATAAAAAGAATAAACTGCTGACATGCAACAACACATCTCAAAACATTGCGCTGAGTAAAAGAAGCTAGACTTTTTAAAAGAGAATATAGTCTAATTCTGTTTACAGAAAATGGAAAGTAATCTAGAGTGACAAAAAGCAGATTAGTGCTTGCCTGTGAATGAGGTTAGGGAAAATGCACTAAATAGTGGAACAGGAAACTTTGCAGGGTGAGAAAATTGTTCATTATCTTGATTAAGGTATATGCATTTGTCAGAACATATCAAATTATATGCTAAAATTAGTGCATTTTAATGCTTGCAATGATACCTAAAGTTAATGTGTATGACAGTCTAAGTGGGAACAAGACAAATGTGAAAGTCTACTAAATAATAGGAGAGTTTATAATGAAACCCCAAAATATTCATTTAGCTACCTAAGAATAGGAAAGAATGAGAAAAAGCAATTTGGGCCACCATTATCAGGATGAATTACATGAAAGATTTAGTCAGAAAGGAGAAAATATTCCCCATGAGGAAGCAGCAAAACTAAAGAAGGAAAACCCTGTAGAAGGTTTGTGCAAAGAGACGTGAGTTCCAGTTTTTGTTTAGTAATGAGCAAAGCTTAATCGCTTTGCCAGTTGATCTCACTTTCCTGAAAACAAAACAAAACAAAACACAAAACATTCTAAAACTAGTCTCCAGGGCAAGGCTGACTTATACCTCTGCAAGAAATGAAAATATCCCAGGTATAAAATGCTCTAACATGTCTGTTCAGTGTTCTTACACCCATGAAGCTGACATAAATGTCCTAAAGTGGGAAAGCATCTAAGGCAGAGAATAACTTGATAAAGGCCATGGGAATAGTTCACATGTAACAAGATAATGTGAAAGAATAAAAGAGTGCATTTTAGGTTGTTCAACGGATGTTCTATTCAAAAAATAAAAATGTTTTACAGCCTCATGGAATAGTGAAATGAACTGGACATTGAAACCTGATTATCTGGCTTCAATCCTGGATCCTATACGTCTATTTCTTAGTTTCTTAATCCTGATCACCTTCTATGGGCTGTGTCTTTATTTATTTTTTTTTGTCTTTAATAAAATTAGACTCATAAACTAGGAGAGATGAATTAAATCATAGAGAAAGTGAGAATTAGACAATTGTCATCATTTTTTCCAGTCCTAGGATAGCTAATAATTCATCCATTTCTCTTGGTATTCAGTGTCATCATTTCATTGCTAATGATTTTTCCAGATCCTTAATAAGTCATGTTACTACAACAACATCAAATTTTTTAACCTTATATTTTTTCACTTTAAAGCATCCTACATACTACTGATAGTCATTTTTAAAGCAATACAATTATGTCTTCTATGTCCCCCATAAAAATTTTATCAGATTTTTATTTTTGACAAACCAAAACTAGAAACTAAAAACTAGACTTAAAAGAAATCAAAGATGTAATTATCCAAACATATCAACAGCACAGCAGATCTAAAACATTCCCAAGGCAATCAGAGAGAAGCCTGTAGCTCCAGGATCATGTGACAACTTAGCAACTTTCCTGATTTTGAGTTATAATAGTCTTTTAATGTCTTGCTTTGAGGCACCAGATACAAATAACCCCTATACACACATACATACACACACGGTGACACACATAGAGTTAATAGATGGCACCTTTAAAAGTATAGATACAAATACGATTTAAAATACAATAAATCTAATCATGACAAGAAATGGAATAGACATTTAAGATGGTAAGCAGGGCTGCATCCATGTCCCATGTCCGCTGAGGTCGACTCTAGGTCTGAAGGCAGAAGAAGCTGCCGGAAATTCATCCTCTACGGATAACAGTATTAAAATTGCAGTGAGAATCAGGCCCAGTGTTTAATTCTAGGGACTGAAGTAAAGCTTCTTTCTTCATAAGAAGGAGTTAAACCAACTGGCCGTATTATTTCTAGGCTATGGCATAAGTTAATTACATCTGTAAACTAGAAGAAGCAAAATTAACCTCACAACATACACCTGAGCTACTCACTAGTTCAGTGGCTGAGTCTACAATATTGCTATTTTCAGATGGGGCATGAAGCTGGCAATAAGAAGGTAACTTCTAAGACTAACAGAGACATGAGAATGAGCTCAAAGAAGAAGGGAGAGGGAAGAACAAACTGTGACACAAGATAGTCTTGTATTCACCCGTATCTTAAAACACGTGATAAAAACTAATGTCAAGAAAGACCACAAAATTGACAATGAGAAGACTCACTTTCTCAAATAGAAATGAAATATCAATCAGAGTTTACAGTCCTCAAATAGCATTTTTTAAATTTGAGCAACAAATTATAAAACAAAAATAGGCAAAATAAAAAAGTCATATGTAAATAAAACATATTAAAATATTTAAATAAAATAATCATTAAACCTGGGAGAGAAAGTCAGGGGAAGGAGAGCAGTTGCTAATGGATATGAGCTTTTTCGATGGATAATAAAAATATTCTAAAATTATATTATGAGGATGCTTGTACAAGCCTACAAATGTGCTAAAAATCATTAAATCATAAAGATTTAAGTGATGTTTATGAGTTGAAAATTATGCCTCAATGAAGCTCTAAAATGTCATTAAAATTTAAAAGTTTCGTTGGAACATTCAAACTATAAATCCAACACAAAAAGAATTATTTATTTCATCAATTCTAACTTGCATATGTTCTTCATATTGTAACATCTCGGAAATCAGGAAGCATCTTATAACCAACGAGGACTATAATCACTATCACCTAGGTGGCTCTTAGGGTGAAATGATCACTGTCTCGCATCTCACATGTGTGAACCTGCTCATATCTGTGCATTTGACTTATGTGATTTGTTTATGCCACACATGCTTGGTATAATTGCATTTAAAATATCTTCAAAATATTACACTTATTATTATTTTGTTCTTAGGGTGATTGAAAGAACAGCAGGGATTAAATTTATATTAATGAAGCAAAAAACATTGTAGGAAGAAAAGCCACAATTCAATATTTCCTTGCAAAACAAAACAGAATCCTTTCAGAATTCCAAGTGAGGAAAATATCCATGTATTAGAATCTTCATTTTGTTCTCATTGCAAAGAAAGACAAGATAAAATACCAAATCCCAGGAAGCGGCATATTTGCTGCAAAGTTAATAAAATTTAAGCTCTAAGGCCCCTCATGTGTGCAGGCTTCTAAGACCCTGTTCTTCTTCTTATTATTTTTTACACAGGATCACTCCACATTATGAATCTGTAGGCCATACAAAACCTGAATCCAGCCCTGTCCTCAAAATGGGTGATTTTCTTAGTTGGCTGGTATGACAGACTCATGTGATGAGCAGGGTTGTTACAAATGTGGCAATCATCAATATCCCAGAAATATACACTTAATCTCTCAAATCATATCATGTAGTTTAACTGGAGGAAAAGTACAATTGTACATTTTATTAATTTTTTTGCTTAGTTTGAGATGGAGTTTTGCTCTTGTTGCTCAGGTTGGAGTACAATGGCATGATCTCAGGTCACTGCAACCTTTGCTTCCTGGGTTCAAGAGATTCTCCTGCCTCAGCCTCACAAGTAGCTGGGATTACAGGTGTTAGACACCACACCTGGCTAATTCTTGTATTTTTAGTAGAGATGGAGTTTCACCATGTTGGTGAGGCTGGTCTCAAACTCCTGACCTCAGGTGATCTGCCTGCCTTGGCTTCCCAAAGTGCTGGCATTACAGGCATGAGCCACCATGCTAGGCCTAATTTTTTAAAAAATTGATAAAATCCCATTGTCCTTCAATATGGCTCAAATTTATACTGCCAAAGCTAAAGGTGCTAATGAGATCAGGTTCAATAAGCAGCTTATCACTGCGATTCCATTCATAATTAATTGACAGTCAAAAGTTGTTACTTAATTTTAGACAGAAAAACAGTTCCTAAGAATGAGAACTCCCCCCAAAGATGTAATTGTATATGCCCATAAACAAGAAAGAAAAAAAAAAAAGGAAGAAAGCGAGAAAGAAGGGAGAAGAATGATGGCTGAGCTAGCAGAGCACTGGCTGAACAGTCATCTGGAACAGGTATCAGGGACCTCCACAGCACCCACCAAACATGTGAGTTATTACATTTCCTATATCTGTATTTAAGCAATGCAAGAATAGACTCACCAAAGTTGAATGATTTAGTTGTTATCCCTGGAGTAAACACTTGCAACCAACCCCATGGTGACCTCATCAGAACTTATGTTCATAATGAGGAAGATGAAATTTTATTCCTAATCTACCTTACACAACAAGTTGACCTCCAAGTTCTTGGTTTTGCCCAGATGGATCACAGCCCAGACTCTAAACCAGTTAAGCAGCAGAGGAAATATGCATTTCCTTCTCAAATAATCTGAGATGATCAATCCCTCATGGTGCTTAAGCCTAGTACAAATTGTGAAGTGGATCATCTTACTGCTATTTTTGGTGACCTTGTAGTTTCCTCTTGGTGCCAAAGGCTCCATGGTATATTCACCCATGTACTTATTCGTTTTCAAAGGTCTCATTCGTTTTCAAAGGTCAGCATCTTGATAGTCAATCTTAACTATAAAGTTTATTGAAGTTGAAGGAGTCTCTAAATTCTCCATTGAGACATTGTCATCCTGGGACTTGAAAGGCAGAGGGCACTTGAATTTTCACTAAGATTTCTAAGTTACTTGAATTTTCACTCAGATTAATCAACTATCCCAAGGGAGACTGTCAAATTACCAGTTGCTTCTGCAACTATAGTCTAAAAAATCATTTGTAGCTTAAAATATTATAATTTCATATTTATACTTCAATATGTTCCTTATTAAATTGTATAATTTGTAATCTCCATATTTTCTGTTCAAGTCACCGTTTTGGAGTATAACATTCAAGATTTCAATAGTATCTTGTGTAGTTTGGACAAATCATTTTTTTCTCCAATTTTCTCCCTGTATCCATGAATTAATCATATTTTGAGGGGTTTAAATAATCATGCAAAGGTTTCTAGTAATTTTTTTTTCTGGAGCAGATTATAGAAAAATTTCTTTTTTCTTATTTGAGGTCAGATTTTTTTGTGTGGAGAGGGGTCCACCAAAGGGAAAATAAATCAGGCACAGAACAGCTAAATCACAAGAAAGATGCCAAAAGCTATATTCTATGTTTTGACTTATATGTAACCTATCTTTATATCCATACAAATCACATTTTATTTTCTCTACTAATATCATGGTGAAAAAATGCCACAACGAGAGAAGGAAAATCAGAAAATACCTTACCAAATAATCCATATATTAGAAGTAAAACTCAGACATATCCTATCATTCAAGAAAATAGTGAAATTAAATTTTTCAGACTTTCTTTGCCTAAAGTATCATGCAGGAAGAAATTATAACAACACAATATTAAATATTTATTGGTGATTATGTTTTCAGCTCAAACCTTTTGCTTATGGATTTTGCTGCTTGTAGAGTCGCTGGAAAATTGTGGAACACAACTTGAAAGCTGAAGGATGAGAATCCTAAGCTGGCCATAAACCCTGAAGAGTCCCACCCGGCAATGAAACACATCCTGTCCAGCCACAAGATTTCACCAGATGACTCCATGTGTCTGATGACAGCCCATGGTTGGACCATCACACAGTTTATATATATTTTTTTCCATTGATGAGTTCTATACACAATGAATGAACTTTTCCCAAATTCTCCACCCATAATGAAGATTTTTTTCTTTATTTCTCAGATGTCTTTACTCTGAATTAAGGATGAGAGATTTTTGCTGCCTTGCTCTTTTGACGTTATTACATTTTATGATTTTTGTTTCCCTGTTTCATTCAAGTTTTCTCTGAGAAACATCACACTGCTGATGGCTGCTAATGGGAATGTAGAGATTCATATTCAGTATTTGGAAAGAGTAGGAAAATGTAATAACAAATTATCCAATAGACGCATTCCCAAACCTCACCACTATGGTGCCACAGAAAATTATTACTGCAGTAAAGAAAAAAAAGGACTTTTCTAAAGAAGATTCTGTGCTAGCTTAAGAAGTCTATGCAATAGACATGTATCTAGTCTATGTAACCGAGGAGAAAAAATACTTTGTGTCAAAAGGCTTTCAATCGCCTGGAACAATGGGTGAAGGTGCAAAAATCCCTGTTGTATTGGTCAGAACACAGAGTCAAGACTAAACAGAGCAGAGTTAGGATTTCCTGTCTGTGTGCTAGACACTGTATTTTTATTTGGACTGAGGATCTTTTATTCTGGTCTCTGGGGAAAGAAATCTGCATCCAATTTTGACATTTTCTTTCCTAAAGTAATCTGATAAATCTCTCTAAGCACCTGTATCTTCCATTAAAATTACTGAAGAGACTAAATAAAGTTACATATGTGAAGAACCCAGCCTATGGGTATTCAAAAAAGAGTGTTAGCTTTCCATTTCTTAAGAAACTTGACAGAGTTACAGCACCAAAGTTGCATTTTAGGCTCAGGACAGATCCTTTCTTTCCTGAAAATGTCAGCGTTCTTTCCTCTTAGTGGTTTCTATACCGTTTCTTCAATCCATCTTGTCCTTGTAGATTGATGCCTTTGTGGAAGAGGCGTGAGATCAAAGGCAGTAGGAGAAGACCTCTCAGCAACTTTTGGAAGCTGTGAAACCATTGGAACAGTGGGGTTCTACTTACCCTATCAGAGAATCCCAAAAGCTATCAATTAGGAAAGCCTAGAAGCAGGCTGATTGGGTCGCCAAAGCCCAGAAAGATTTGGGTAACGAGAGCACAGATTTGAATTTCCCAAAAAGAGTATTAGGATTTAAAAGATAATGCACCAGTTAAATGTCTTTCAACCCCAAAAAACTGTATCCTGACCAACCATCCATCAACTGCAAGGGGAAAACGATGACATTTAAGAACAGGCAAATGCTCAATGTACCTCTTGACCAGAAGTTACTAGGTGATACATTGCAACATACAAGAAAATTAGCCAAGGAAGAGGAAGACGTGGCATTAGGGAATAACATGATATACAGAGAAAGTTAAGAAATGCACCAGGTAATGGTGAAGGAAATTCAGAGTGGAGAGGAATCAAGAGATTATTATTTTCCAAGAAAAGTCTTATAGAACAATTTGCCTTTTTAATTCTTTGCATATAACTTTGATACTAAAAATTATATTTATATAAATTAAATTAAAAGCTCAAAATTCTTATGATACTTCTTATATATGTATTTCAGATACATGTTGAAACATAATAAAATTATTCCTCTCTTATTTGTTTAATTATTCCTCAACCTTTTGATCAGGTTTCTTCCTAAGAAGCCTTATGCAGAATTATCTAGCTCATGGCTACTCAAAACATGGACGTCAGAACAGTAGAATCAGTACCACTTGGGAGCTTGTTAGAGATGCAGAATGTTAGGACTCATCTCAGAAATTCTGAATTTTAACCAAATTCTTAGGTGACTTGTATTCATATTAAACTTTGAGAAGCAGTGGTCGAGGTCACTCCATTAGCACCCTTATCTCTAGGGAAGATGTGTAGTCCTCTCTCATAGATATCCTGCCTGTCTCTGTCTTTCTGTGAATTGCCAAACCAGCTTACCTCCCACTACAGTAGGGTTTCTCAACTTGGGCACTTTTGATAGTTTGTACCAGATAATCCTTTGTTGTTAGGGGCAATCCTGTGCATTGTAAGATGTTGTGCTGCCTCCCTGGCTTCTACCAACAAGATGACAATCTCCCACCCCGTAGTGAAAAACAACAATGTCTCCAGACTTTGCCAAATGTCTCCTTTGGGGTAAAAATCAGCCCTAGTTGAGAATCACTGCATTAGTGAATGATGTTCAAAGTAGGGTATGTGGTGGCACAATCCTGAGAAAGAAGTGTAATCAGAATCAGAGGGGAGAGGGAAGAGAGGCAGAAAGAAATGTAGTCTGAAAAAAGAATTTTAAATATTACAGCATAATGTTATATTTGAAATAGACTATCTGTGGCTTAAAATATGTGTTATTGACAGTAAAGCACCCGAACGTTCCTTGGGGATACTCAGAAGATCCAATAACTCCCAGCTTCAGTTCATCATTTTCAGATCCCAGGATTCTTATAGGCATGCTTGCATTCTTGAAAGTTTTAGTAACCCAGCAATATTGCATAGTATTTCTCATATTTCAACATTATTTTGCAAAGTAATAATCTCAAAATGAAAGATATACCCTGAAATGTGTGATGCTATGTGCTAGAATTCAAGAAAGATGTCTGATAACTTGTTTTATTTTTAACAATCAAAAATTATTAGATGTAGGCCAGGCGCAGTGGCTCACACCTGTTATCCCCACACTTTGGAATAATCCCAGCACTTTGGGAGGCAGAGGAGGGTGCATCACCTAAGGTCAGGAGTTCGAGACCAGCCTGACCAACATGGTGCAACCCCATCTAAAAATACAAAAGTTAGCCAGGCGTGGTGGTGCAAATCTCTAATCCCAACTGCTTGAGAGGCTGAGGCAGGAGAATCACTTGAACCAGGAGGCAGAGGTTGCAGTGAGCCGAAATTGTGCCACTGCACTCTAGCCTGGGCAACAAAAGTAAAACTCAGTCTCAAAAAAAAAAAAAAAATAGATCTGCTGATAGTGTGGATTGACACCTGCACCTTCACTCAGTTTGTATGACCAATGGTCACATGTCAGTGACCATAGGAGCAACATCCGAGGGGAAATGGATTGGTAGTGGCAATTTCGTTTATTCATGTTGAAATGTAGCACTGTTTAGAAGGACTGCAGGTAGGTGATTATGGAAACCATTACTTTTTCTTACCTAAATAAGCCTTCGCTAAATGGAAAACAGTCTTTAAAAAATAATCCTGGTATTGCAAGCACAAGGGAAAAACAAAATGCTTGAGCTGACGGACTTTCTACTCTTTGTACAATTTCTTCAGCAGTCATGTGATGCAATTATATATATGCATGTGTATATATATCTATGTGTCCAGACATATATGTCTATACAGACATAACTGTATTCTCGGCATAATATATACAGATACAGACGTATATATATGCCTAAATTATATGTGTACACACATACATATATGTGTGTATGTATAGATGTGTATGTGTGTGTGTGTGTGTGTGTATTTCAGAGCTGTAAAGAGTAACAATGAATTTGCTTGAAATATCCTCTCAGAATAAAACTGATTAGTCTATGGAATTCTTCAAAGCAGCATTGGATTACTCTAGTTAACCCAAAGGTCTGCTTTTAAGTACAGGGCTTGAACTGGTATTTTCTATGCAGATAGTCTTTCTCTCAATTAGAGAGATTTTACTTGTAAATATTTCCCTGAATAAAATCACCATAGATTATCTGGAAAGCCGTTTACTCTACCTCTTCCTGCTTCAGAACATGAAGTTGTTTGAACAAAACTGGATTCCAATGTTACCAGATGTGGCGAGTCTAGAGCCTGCTGTGCAGAAAGTATAAGGAGTTTCTCCTGTCAAAGAGCTACATGAATGATTTGTTATCCACAGAGAGCCCTCTAGAAATGGCTCAGCATACATGCCAGACACCTGCATGGTTTCAGTCAGTTAGATTCCACGCTTACATTCAACTAAGACCTGCTTTGTAGTCTTAAATATGCTTTAGGTAAAATAAACGTTGTTCTACTTTGAAAACTCTGGCAATGTCATATCTCAAGGCCTACTTGTTACATTTTAAAACATTTTATTCATAGGATCTTCTTTATTCTGTTTACATCTGTAGAACATGAACTGTTTTAATACTTGACAGTGTGTACCTTAGCAAACAAAATAAACATATCTTTAATGGAAAGGCCCATGGAACAGGAAATCAAATAATATTAATAAAGGCAAATGATTAAAGAGAGAGAAAATAATTTTTTTTTCATTTATTCGCAAATAAAAATACATTTGAAGTTAAAACTAGACTTTCACATTATAAAATGTCAACTATATACCAAATATACTGCTAACCAGAGTGTATAAAAACAGAAGCGTTAGACTAAAATCAATGTTTTGTTCAGTATTTCCACTTTACTGAAGCATCTCAGTAAGTCCTTAAAGCAAATCCATTTGCTAATGAGAAAATTATGGCTGAGGAAAATTTAATCATTTGCCCAGGTTATATATGTTATTAATAGAAGAAGCAGGACTTGAATCCAAATCTGCCTGAAAACAAGGTCCATGCCCTTGATGCCCAAAGGAGAGAGGCAAAAGTTAGCACTGCTATTGAAGGCTGACTTCCGCTCTTCTGACACAGGAGGGGAGGAAGTGAAAACAGGTGAAGAAACAGTTGTGCCTTGGATATAAAAGAAGAAAAAGTGAAGTGTATTTTTAAAAATAAGAAAAAAATTTAATGTTTTTAGTTAGCCAACTTCTGAAGTATAATATGATCAAAATATTTTTCTACTGAACCACAATATTTTATCAACAAGTAATTTTTTAAATCCATAATTATAACAGCTGCCAAATGGTCAGGATTCAAGTTCAACTAAGTGTTCGTGCTTTCCATTAAAAGAGTTAGAAATAAATTGTCATACCAGAGTGTTCAGGTTGAGTCTAAATCAAAATAAATAGCATTTCTAATGTGTTTCAAAAGCGCAAGCTATTTCCACACGTCTTTAAGTGATAGATTTTAGTTAATATGAGCAAGCCCAACCTACTTTGCAGATCATGTGATAGATTGACTTATGTGAATGGTATTTTGTGCTTCTAATGTGGAAAACTTCTTGGTTAGCAATTTTTCTGCATCAAAGAAAGGAAAGGAGACTGCAACAAGAACTGAGTTAGAAAAAAATCAGTCATTCATATTCAAATATTCTCACTAAGAATTTTAAAAATGTTTAATATATAGATTTTCTTAAAGATCCATAGATCATTTTAAATTTTAAACAACTAGTTTATATTTATTTAACCAGTCTAAAATTGTTGTATTTGGGCTTCAGTTTGTCAGACTGCTTAAAATGCAAATACATGACAGAGAAGAGGTAAGTTGAGAAATACTTCAAGGGAGTGGGCCAGCTGAGCAGTTACACACAATTAATAGGATAAAGTAAGAATTTCAAGGACTATGATATAACTATAATTCCTGTGGGAAAGTAGAACATTTAATTCCTATAGAACTATTGAATCACAAACAACAATCAAAAATATAATGAAGAAAACATTGCTGAGTTAAAAAAAAAATACCAGAGTGTTTAAAGACATTTTATTACATTGAGTGGAGGGGGGGGCAATGAAGAAGACCCCTAAATTAGACACATCCTGTAAGTGCTGCTGATCTAATAAGATAAAAACTATACCTACAAGCATCTATGCAGAAACTGAATGTGCAAAAAATGTTACAATTTATCAAAAAACAAAATTCAAGCTCTCCTTAGACAGCTTTTCAAAATTCCAGACATCAATAGAGAAAGCTTTGGTAGACTCCTGGGGTTTAGAATATGCACATAATTTTGGTCACCCGGCCAAATTGCATTTTATCAAAGATAGCATGTTTCGGATATTTACGGACTCCTAAAATAAATCACTTCTATATACTTGAATAAAATATACCAAAAGGCATACTCCAGCCAAACAAGAGTTGAATCACTGTCTTGTACATTTTTGTTTAGTCCTTGAAATAGCCTGGGTTTTGGGATATTTTCTTCACTCATTATTCATCCTCAAACAAGAAGAGCTATATTCATATAAGGAGTTTGTTCACAAACAGTATGCAATCACCACCGACTCTTGATCACTATCTGCTGGCAAGCAGGGAATTGCTTGCTCAGATCTGTTTTTGAAGGACATTTCATTTTTGGCCTCACCTGGAGCTCTCTTCATGTGAACGGTTCTCATTTCTTTTCCTTACTATCTGGCTCTCTGATACTCTAGTCTTATTCTGGCCATAGGTTATTAGAGTCAAGGCTGAGTCTCGTGATGGTGATGTGTGCTGCTGATATTAGAGTCAAGCTTGAGTCTGTGGTGATGGTGATGGTGTGGTTTCTAGTGAATATTAAGATTGTAGGAAGAGGTATTGGCAAGACTTTCTATACCAAGTCCTTGTGCTCCTATGTCACCCGCATCCCTCATTCAATGGACCTGCAATACTGCAACTGCTTGTTAAATGTTTCCTATTTTTCCCACTAAACTCACAAAATTCTTTTAAACCAGTGTCCAACATAGTGCTTGAGTTAAAGTATATACTTAACATTTTTGAATAAACGAAAAAAAAAAGAATTGTTAGCCAGACTTTGTCTTAAATTTTATTTTTAGTAAGAAAATCTTCAATTATTTGTATATAATATTACAGAATTGTGCATCTGTTTTTCCTAATATGTTAATCAATGCCATGGTTTGACGACCTAATTGTGGCTAATTTGTTACTATTGTTTATGAAAAATTTTTTCCCTTTTATTGAAAAATCCTGTATTACTAACATAATTAGGTCCCAGTATGTCTTTTTTATGCAGCATTCAAGTAGCTTAGCATCTAGTTTAAAAGTTTTACTGACTTAATCCATTCTGAACATGTTAAATCTGAAGCTTAGGTATACACTTGTCACTGCATAACCAGTGAAAAACAGAAAGTAGACATGGCACAGGGGCATGCTGAAACCAGTTCATAGCAGCTCGTGAGAGCCAACTGCCACATTTTCAGGAATTTTGAGAGCTGGGTGATTAAACACAGGTGTTAATAACAAATAAATTATATAAATCGATAATTAAGTTAACTTATATTAAAAACAAAGGTAATAAATCCCCCCAAAAATCATTACTTTCTAGTTATTTTACTGCATTTTACTGTTTTCTGTGCTCCTGGGTTTATTCACATTCATTGTAACAGTAGAGTGGGCCTGCTATAACATAGGGTGATGCTGAGCACATCTTCCCACCTCTTCATTGCAGCTCGTTCCAATCTTGATTCATATATTCAGCATTCATATAGTGGATTTCACCACATTAATTTGAGGTTTTCCATTTTTTAAAGTCAATGTGATTATTATAAGATTTTAATTCCCTAGAGCAAGACTGCAATTTCTCTTTCCTTGGTATTTTTTACATTGCATGAAGCAAACACAAATGCTGTGAGAGTCAGAATGCTACAGCTATCATCAAAGATTTAAATCTTTAGAGTCTCTTTTCAGTGAAGAAGATCAAAGGACCCTACTCTTCATAAGGAACCTGGAAGTGCAAATCTCTCATTCTTAATCTTAGGGGCTGCTCAAACCACTGGCATGTTGTGGACATCTCATTCTGCTGTGATCTGAAACTTCCTAGTTAGTTTGAGGATAACAGATGGAAGAATCACAGTAAAGAACTGAGAACACAGGATACAAAACCAGTGTGCAAAAATCACAGGCATTCCTATACAGCAGTAACAGACAAACAGAGAATCAAATTATGAGTGAATTCCCATTTACAGTTGCTACAAAGAGAATAAAATACCTAGGAATATAACTTACAAGGGATGTGAAGGACCTTTTCAAGAACTTTAAATCACTGCTCAAGGTAATAAGAAAGGACACAAACAAATGGAAAAACAGTCCATGCTCATGGATAGGAAGAATCAATATAAAAATGGCCATACTGCCTAAAGTAATTTATAGATTCAATGTTATCCCCATCAAGCTACTGTTGACTTTCTTCACAGAATTGGAAAAAACTACTTTAAATTTCATATGGAACCAAAAAAAGAGCCTGTGTAGCCAAAACAATTCTAAGCAAAAAGATCATACCTGGAGGCATCACACTACCTGACTTTGAACTATACTATAAGGCTACAGTAACCAAAACAACAAGGTACTGGTACCAAAACATATATAGACCAATGGAACAGAACAGAGACCTCAGAAATAACACTACACATCTGCAACCACCTGATCTTTGACAAACCTGACAAAAATAAGCAATGGGGAAAGGCTTCCCTATTTAATAAATGGTGTTGGGAAAACTGGCTACCAATATTCATAAAGCTGAAACTGGATCCCTTCCTCACACCTTATATGAAAATTAACTCAAGATGGATTAATGACGTAAATATAAGACCTAAAACCATAAAAAAAAAAAAAAAACCATAATGACGTAAATGTAAGACTCTAGAAGAAAACCTAGGCAATACCATTCAGGACATAGGCCTGGACAAAGACTTCATAACTAAAACACCAAAAGTAATGGCAATAAAAGCCAAAATAAACAAATGGGATCTAATTAAACTAAGGAGCTTCTACACAGCAAAAGTAGGAGTGAACAGGCAACATACAGAATGGGAGAAAATTTTTGCAATCTATCTATCTGACAAAGGGCTAATATCCAGAATCTACAAAGAACTTAAACAAATTTACACACAAAAAAAACCCCTTCAAAAAGTGGGCAAAGGATATGAATGACACTTCTCAAAAAAAGACATTTATGCAGCCAACAAACATATGAAAAAATGCTCATCATCACTGGTCATAAGAGAAATGCAAATCAAAACCACATTGAGATACCACCGCACGCCAGTTAGAATGGTGATCATTAAAAAGTCAGGAAACAACAGATGCTGGAGAGGATGTGGAGAAATATGAATGTTTTTATACTGTTGGTGGGAGTATAAATTAGTTCAACCATTGTGGAAGATAATGTGGTGACTCCTCAAAAATCTAGAACTAGAAATACCATTTGACCCTGCAATCCCATTACTAGGTATATACCCAAAGGATTATAAATTATTCTACTATAAAGACACATCCACATGGATGTTTACTGTGACACGGTTCACAATATCAAAGACTGGGAACCAACCCAAATGCCCATCAGTGATAGACTGAATAAAGAAACTGTGGCACATATACACCATGGAATACTATGCAGTCATAAAAAAGGATGAGTTCATGTACTTTGCAGGGACATGAATGAAGCTGGAAATCATCTTTCTCAGCAAACTAACACAAGAACAGAAAATCAAACACCACATGTTCTCATTTATAAGTGGGAGTTAAACAGTGAGAACACATGGACACAGGGAGGGAAACATCACACACCAAGGCCCGTCAGGGGGTGGGGGCTAGGGGTGGGCTAACATTAGGAGAAACACCTAACATAGATGATGGGGTGATAGTTGCAGCAAACCACCATGGCACGTGTATACCTGTGTAACAAACTTGCATATTCTGCACATGTACCCCAGAACTTAAAGTATAAAAAACAAACAAACAAAAAGAACTGTGAACAATGCAAAGAAGGGAACAGCACTAGGAGAGATGCGGTGGGGGTATGCCCCGGTTATTTTAACCAAGAACAGCAAATTAGAACCTTTAAAGGAAAAAGCAAGGGAGATTAAGAAAGAAACATAATTTCTTAAGTACACACATACCACTAGACAAGTCATTGAAATTGCATCATAAGACCATGGATTTCCATAAAAGGAAATCATGTTAGGGTCACCTTTTTTATTTAAGTCACTGTTTTCTCCCTCTGAAGTTTAACCATGTTGCAGGAGGTTGTTCTCTATCTCTTTGTTTTAGTGAAAATAAAACACTCCTTGGATCATATTCTTACTCTTATCTAAAGTTTTATATATCTAACTTATCTTATCTCCTGTGGTCAAAGATATTTTTTCCTTCAAATTCCCAGGCTTCTTCCCAGTGCTTTCTAATGCATCACAGACTCCTGTTTAATTTTTCTAAAGAAGTCTGGATAATCTTTCTCCTCCCTTCCTTGCTCATCATAGAATTAATAGAAATGTTATTTCACTATTTCTAGTAAGCTGATTAGGAGACATTGAAATTAGGTCAAACTGGGTTAGAAGAAAGGAATAAAATATCACAGCTACATTTATAATTTCTAACTTTAACTTGTGATTTTTGAGAAAATGTTTTAGTAGTATCTGTCTTGGAGTTCCAAGCAGTGGGTGGGCTATAGGCACTTTTGCATACCCTAAAAGTCAGGAATAAATTTTCTGTATGCTTAGACTGATGCCATTATAAAAGGTTCTCCCATTTGACATCTTTCCACAAGAATATTTATGTATACTGAAGTCAGTGCTAATGGATATGTTTTATATTATTGAATTTTCCCTCTCTTCAACTTCTGCTTTCAACATCCTGTACACAGAATATTGCTTTGCCACATATAATTCCGTAGACATCCGGCTGACAAATGGAGAATATGGAAAGATTGTCTTTCATCCTTAATTAAATTTTAATTTACTGAGAACCAGCTCTACATTGGGCAGTGGTGTCAGGCCTTTCAGAATATTAGTAAGGTATGGTTTTTACTCTTAAGGTAATTAAATTTATTTATTTTTAAATTTTTTTTAATTTTTTTTCCTCAAGTTATTGGTGTGCAGGTGGTATTTGGTTACATGAGTAAGTTCTTTAGTGGTGATTTGTAAGATTTTGGTGCACCCATCACCCAAGCAGTATATACTGCACCATATTTGTAGTCTTTTATCCCTTGCTCCCTCCCACTCTTGGCCCCTAGTCCCCAAACCTATTGTATCATTCTTATGTCTTTGTGACCTCATAGCTTAGCTCCCACATAATCTGTGAGAAGATACAATGTTTGCTTTTCCATTTCTGAGTTACATCACTTAAAATAATAGTCTGCAATCTTATCCAGGTCACTGCAAATGCTGTTAATTCATTCCTTTGCACAGCTACATAGTATTTCATCATACACATGTGTGTATATACATATACGCTTATATATATGGAATAGATATAGTTATATAACTGTGAGATACACACACACACACACACACACACACACACACACATAGATAGATAGATAGATAGATAGATAGATAGATAGATGATAGATAGATAGATGATAGATAGATAGATAACAACAGTTTATTTATCCATTCATTGATTGATGGGCATTTGGGTTGGTTTCATGATTTTGTGAATTGTGCTGCTATAAATGTGTGTGCAAGCATCTTTATCGAATAATGGCTTCTTTTTCTGTGGGTGGATACCCAGTAGTGGGACTGCTGGATCAAATGGTAGTTCTACTTTTAGTTGTTTAAGGAATCTCCACACTGTTTTCCATAGTGGCTGTACTAGTTTACATTCCCACCAGCCGTGTAGAAGTGTTCCCTGTTCACCACATCCACGTCAACATCTACTGGTTTTTTTTGTTTGTTTTTTGTTTATTATTATTATGGCCATTCTTGCAGGAGTAAGGTGGTATCACATTGTGGTTTTGATTTGTTTCCCTAATCATTAGTGATGTTGAGCATTTTTTCATATGTTGGCCATTTGTATATCTTCTTTTGAGAATTATCTATTCATGTCCTTAGCCCACTTTGTGATGGGATTGTTTGTTTTTTTCTTACTGATTTGGGTTTGTTGTAGATTCTAGATATTAATCCATTGTCAGATGTATAGATTGTGAAGATTTTCTCCCACCCTGTTTACTCTCCTTACTGTTCCTTTTGCTATGCAAAAGCTCTTTAGTTTAATTAGGTCCCAGCTATTTATCTTTGTTTTTATTGCATTTGCTTTTGGGTTCTTGGCCATGAAATCCTTCCTTAAACCAATGTGTAGAAGGATTTTTCCAATGTTATCATCCAGAATTTTTATAGTTTCAGGTCTTAAGTTTAAGTCCTTAATCCATCTTGATTTGACTTTTGTATAAAATGAGAGATGAGGATCCAGTTTTATTCTCCTACATGTGGCTAGCCAATTATCCCAGCACCATTTCTGAAAAAAATGTCCTTTCCCCACTTTATGTTTTTGTTTGCTTTGTTGAAGATCAGTGGGCTGTAGGTATTTGGGTTTATTTCTGGATTATCTGTAATTTTCCATTGGTCTATGCATCTATACCAATCTCATGCTGTTTTGGTGACTGACTATGGCCATACAGCATAGTTTGAAATCAGGTAGAGTGATGCCTCCAGAGTTGTTCTTGCTTAGTCTTGTTTTGGGTATGTGGGCTTTTTGGTTCCATATGAATTATAGAATTGTTTTTACTATTTCTATGAAGAATGATAGTGGTAATCTGTTGGGGATTGCACTGAATTTGTAGATTGCTTTTGGCAGTATGGTCATTTTCAGAATATTGATTCTGCCCATCTAAGAGCATGGGATGTGTTTTATAGGTCCTATGTGACTTATGCTTTAATGAGGTTCTGTTTTGATGTGATTCCAGGATTTTTTTTCAAGATTTAGAGCTCCTTTTCACAGTTCTTGTAATGCTGGTTCGGTAAAAGTGAATTCTGTCAGCATTTGTTTGTCTGAAAATGATTGTATCTTTTCTTCATATATGATGCTTAGCTTCCCTGGATACAAAATTCTTGGCTAATAAATGTTTTGTTTGAGACAGCTGAAGATAGGGCCCCAATCCTTTTTAGCTTGTAGGGTTTCTGCTGAAAAATCTGCTGTTAATCTGATAGGTTTTCCTTCATAAGTTACCTAGTTTTTGTCTCACAGCTTTTAAGATTCTTTCTTTTGTCTTAACTTTGAGTAACCTGATGACAATGTGCCTAGGTGAAGATCTTTTTTGCAATGAATTTCCCAGATGTTCATTGTGCTTCTTGTATTTGGATATCTAAGTCTCTTGCAAGGCCAGGGAAGTTTGCTCAATTATTCTCCCAGATATGTTTTCCAGGACTTTAGAACTCTCTTCTTCCTCAGGTATAATGAATATTCTTTGGTCAGGTCATTTGGCATAATTCCAAACTTCTTGGAGATTTTGTTTATATTTTCTTATTCTTTTTTCTTGGTCTTTGTTGGATTGGGTTAATTGAAGACCTTGTCTGAGATCTGAATTTCTTTCTTCTACTTGTTCAATTCTGTTTGCTGACACTTTCAGAGTATTTCACATTTCTAAAAGTGCGTCCAAAGTTTCCAGAAGTTTTTATTGTTTTTTTTTTTCCAGCTGTCTATTTCCATGACTATTTCCCCCTTCACTTCTTGTATCATTGTTTTTTAATTTCCTTTCATTGGGCTTCGCCTTTCTCTGGTCCCTCCCTGATTAGCTTAATAACGAACCTCCTGAATTCTCTTTCAGATCAATCAGGGATTTCTTCTTGGTTTGGATCCATTGCTGGTAAACCAGTGTGATTTGGTGTGTGTGTGTTGATGCGGTCAGTGAGGGGAGCGGGTTGAAGAGCTTTGTTTTGTTATATTACCAGGGTTGGTTTTCTGGTTCCTTCTCATTCGGGTAGGCTCTGTCAGAGGTAAAGTCTAGGGCTGAAAGCTGTTGTTCAGATTCTTTTGTCCCACAAGGTGTTCCCTTGTTGTAGTACTCTCCCTCTTTTCCTATGAATGTGGCTTCCTGTGAGCCAAACTGCAGTGACTCTTGTCTCTCTTTGGGGTCTAGCCTCCCAGCTAGTCTACCTGGCTCCAGGCTGGTACTGAGGGTTGTCTGCACAGAGTCCTGTGATATGAATCATCTATGGGTCTCTCAGCCATGGATACCAGAGCCTGTTCTGGTGGAGGTGGCAGATGGTGCAATGGACTCCATGAGGATCCTTAGCTTTGGTGGTTTAATGCTCTATTTTTGTGCTGGTTAACTTCCTGTTAGAAAGTGGTACTTTCCAGAAAGCATCAGCTGTAGTAGTGTAGACAGGGACTGGTGGTGGGTGGGGCCCTAGAACTCCTAAGATTATACGCCCTTTGTCTTCCACTACCAAGGTGGGTAGGGAAGGACCATCAGGTAGAGGCCAGGCTAGGCGTGTCTGAGCTCAGGCTCTCCTTGGACTGGACTTGCTGTGGCTGCTGTGGGGAATGGGGAAGAGATTCCCAGGTCACTAGAGTTGTGTACCTGGGAGGATTATGGCTGCCTCTGTTGAGTCACGCAGGTTGTCAGGGAAGTAGGGAAAAGCTGGCAGTCACATGCCTCACTCAGCTCCCACGCAAATGGAAGAGCCAGTGTCACTCCCACTGTGCCCCCACACACACACACAGCCCCAAGTCTGTTTCCAGGCAGAGGGCAAGAAGGGCTTGAAAACCAGGAGGCTTCTTGCCCCATTCAAATTGTTACAAAGTTCAGCTACAGCATTCCTTCTCCCTGTGGCGTTTTACCCCCTGCTCCTCTGGCCACTCTCCTGTTGGATCCCTTTGGTGCCAGGCAAGAATGGGATGCTTGGGGACCCAGCAAGCTCCCAGGGCTTTTCTGCTGCTTCCTCTACACCTATATTTCTCTTGGTTCTAACTTGACTCAGCACCAGGTAAAGTCGGAGACTTCTTCTGTAAACAGACGTTCAGCTTCTCCAGTGGGAATATGTATTCAGGAGAAGAGGGTCTCCCTTTCTTACTCCCACAGTTGGGGCATTCACAGTATTTGGGATGTCTCCTTGGTCCTACAGGAGCAGTCTGCTTCCTTCAGAGGGTCTGTGGGTCTCTTGGTATTGCTGGTTTGTTCTTGCAGTTGATCTGGAGCTCAGGTGATCCACCTGCATTGACCTCCGAAAGTCAAGGTGATTAAATTTATAACACGGAAGAGAAATCTGTACTGCAAAACAGAATCCTTTATATGAAGTTGAAATTTGGTAAAGAAAGTAAGCCTTTATGGATCTTAAAATCAATGCAAAATTTTGTATATAAAAAGTTTTCCACTACAATACATGGCAAATGAGAGAATGGAAGGAATAACAAAAAAATTAAAATAAAAAGATAGACATCAGTGACTTAATTGCATGAGGCTGTGAGTCCTCTGCTCCATGTGCTAAAATGACGTATAAAAGAAACAGTTGGAAACAATTCTTCCCACGACTTCCAGCTGCCAAATGCGAACTGTGTCAAATGTCCAAATCTGAAGAAATCACACCAAATGGAAAAGGACATGAGAAATAATACACAAGACAACATTTCCATGCCTCAACATTCTTTCTTGGGAAAAATTTAGATTAGGTAAACATGTCTGGAAAACAAGGTATATGGAGAAGCATTTCCATGTCATCAAAGGCTATTTTATTTTCATGAGTATTAACAGAAACTAAACTATTTAAATACGACGTCTTCAGATCTTGGCAATCACATCTTTTTAAAGTTAAAAAAAAGAAAAGGCCAGTGGGCTGGAAATTTAATCGTTGTCTTTCCCTCTTCAGACTATGTTTCCTTTGGTGTTCATTTCAAAGGAAAATTTACTCTGATCACTTTTCAAAATGGTAACATTCATTAAAGAAGTTATTCTTAATGTCCCAGAACAAATCAGACTCTTGAGCCAAAAATATCGATATATGTGCTCACAACATTCGATTAAAGTTTTACAAACTTAAATATAAGTAGGCATACAAAACTTTAAAATAAGATACCCCAAAATAGGATAAAATATTTGTGTACATGTAAATTAAGTAATTAAAATGCAAAATAAAGAGGAAGAAGCCATTCTGAAATTATGTTAGTGTTAACATCATTTATGTGCATGTGGAATTATGTTATTTTCAACATATTCTTAATTAATTAATCAGTTGGTGAATATAAAGCAAGTTTTATATTTAAAATTGGTGTATTTTGGAATATTTCTGTTTCTAAATATAGTTACCTTCCAAAAAATAAAAAAACCTGTGTACACCATAGGTTTTATTGATTACCACCTTTTATAAGTGCCCAGATTTCAGAAATTAACATAAAAGTGGCAACAATAATAATAGATACTGCTTACTTTTTAAGCATTTACTATGAGCTAAATATACTGCTTATTTAAGGATCTTGATAATCTTTTGATGAAGCTAGTGTACTTTATACATAGGAAAATTTTAAGTTGCTAAAAATCATATCCAGTAAATAACAGACCCAAAATTAAGAACCAGATCTCTGATTTGCTACTCTTAAGCAATCTACTTAAAGTAAAAATGGATTTTGTCCTTTCTGTCCTTTTAAAAATTCTCATAGAATCAATCAGGTATTTTGATTTATTTGTTAAGTATGAATTGCATTTATTTCCTTAATGTAAGAAAACAAGTCATGAAATCATTGCAATACCAATGTTTGGTAAGGCATACTCTAGAATTTTTTTTTAACTTTAAGTTCTGGGGTACATGTGCAGAATGTGCAAGTTTGTTACATAGGTACACATGTGTGATGGTGGTTTGCCACACCTATCAACCTGTCATCTAGGTTTTAAGCCCTGCATACATTAGATATTTGTCCTAATGCTCTCCCTCCCCTTGCCTCCTACTGCCTGACAAGCCCCAGTGTGTGTTGGTCCCCTCCCTGTGTCCATGTGCTCTCATTGTTCAACTACCACTTAAGAGTGAGAACATACAGTGTTTGGTTTTCTGTTCCTGTGTTAGTTTGCTGAGAATGATGCCTTCCAACTTCATCCATGTCCCTGCAAAAGACATGATCACACACTTTTTTATGGCTGCATACTATTCCATGGTCTATATGTGCCACATTTTCTTTATCCAGTCTAACATTGACAGGCATTTGGGTTGACTCCAAGTCTTTCTGTTGTAAACAGTGCTGTAATAAACACACATGTGTGTATGTCTTTATAGTAGGATGATTTATAATCCTTTGGGTATATACCCAATAATACCCAGTAATGGGATTGCTAAGTCTAATGGTATTTCTGATTCTAGATTCTTGAGGCATCACCACACTATCTTCCACAATGGTTGAACTAATTTACACTCCCACCAACAGTATAAAGCATTCCTATTTCTCCATAGCCTCTATTGTTTACTGACTTTTTAATAATACCATTCTGACTGGCTTGAGATGGTATCTCACTGCTGTTCTGATTTGCATTTCTCTAATGACCAGTGATGATGAGCTTTCATTCATATGTTTGTTGGCCACATAAATATCTTCTTTTGAGAAGTGTCTGTTCATATCCTTTGCTCACTTTTTGATGAAGTTGTTTATTTTTTTTAGTAATTAAATTTGTTTTTCTTTGTAGACTCTGGATATTACACCTTTGTCAGATGGGTAAACTGCAAAATTCTGTAGGTTGCCTGTGCACTCTGATGCTAGTCTCTTTTGTTGTGTAAAAGCTCATTAGTTTAATTAAAGCCCATTTGTCAATTTTGACTTTTGTTGCAATTTTTTTTGTACCAGGCTGGCTAACATTACTGACAGTAATATTAAAGTTTTCAGGTTTTGATAAATCAGTTTTGAACTAATAAGGAATATTTTTCAAAAATTAATTGTGCATTGAGTTTTTGCAATTTTGTTCTGTCAATTTTAATATAATTTTAGAAAACTTGGATTTAGCTAATTTTAAAGAATCAGAGAAAATTTAAGAAATTATAAAAGAAAATTTTACCATGTCTACTTCATTAGAAACATTTTATTAAAAATGAAGATTAAAAACTTGACATTATCCCTTATCTATCCCTAAATATACTAAGATAAAAACATAAGGTGTTACTATATATAAATTATTATTATTATTATTATTTTAGTTGGACCTCCAGTGATGGGAAGTACTACTGATTCTTTTTTATGATGTTTAATTACTCAAAAGTCAAGTGTTACTGAGAATTTTATCTCTATTAACACGTCTCTAACTTTAGGTAGAAGATAATTTGGACTTTGAGAGTGAAAATTGGATTCACAATGAATAGAATTATTTTTTCTGCATGTTCAGTATCTGACTATAACATGCCATAGGGATGAGAGAAAAAGTGAATAACCATTAACAGCAGTTTTGTTCTTAATAAATAAATAGCAAACTCCATGAAAAGAATTTCATCAGGATGTTTGTTTTATGCAGTTTTCGCATGTTCATTAGCTAACAGGTAAAAAATGTTTGAAACTATAAACATTAAAATGTATACTTTTATTCCGTAGACAGACTAACCTAGATATGAAGCTCTTTTGTTAGTCATTTCCCGCTCTCAAAGATGTGGGCGATATTTTGAAATTTAACTATCAAAATTTTCCGGAAAAATGTGTGATTCACAGAGGAATTTTCTTAAATCATAATTTTCTTACATACTTTAAAATGAAAAAAAACAAAAAACAATCAATTCAACAACTCTATTTTGTTTCAAGCTAAATCAAATCAGTGGAAGCAATAGCTGAGAAAATCAACATTAAATATAGCTTCTTTTTCCAAAGTGATAGCAAGAGAAAAGGGAATACTATGATAAATTATAAGGCAATAACAAAGCTATTCAAACATTTTTCAGGTGCTTTGAAAATGTGTGCTAGATGCTCCACTTAAAACATAGGGAAAATAAGTCTTTTCTCTCTTAGCTGTAATAGCTGTGTCTACACAGTAGAAAGTAGGGGTGTGATTTGTTCTAACACTATAGAAATCCAAAAGAAATAATTCAGATACAAGATTAGATATGAAGTAATTAGGTATACATCTAACGAAATGTATACATGACTTGTATACAGAGAACTACAATGCTGATGAAAGAAATTAAAGAAGACACAAATAAATGGAAAAGACATATCATGTTCATACAGTGAAAGGCTCAACATAGTAAAGATGATAATTCTCCCCAAATTGATATCCAGGTTTAATGCAATTTGCAAACATTTTTTCAAAATTCTCACAAGATTTTTTGTATATATACTACTTTTGTTCAAAAGTAATGAAATATGTATATGTATATATATATGATTATTCTAAAATTTATATGGACAGACATAGAAATGGGAATACCTGAATAGTTCTGACAAAAGGAAGAATTAAGGGAAGATATCAGTCTACCCAATTTGAAGAGTTATTACATAGCTGTAGTAATCAAGGATGTGTGGTATTGGTGGGATAATTGACATATAGATCAATGCAGTAAAATAGAGAACCTAGAAATAGATCCACAAAAATATGCCCTGCTGATTTTTGACAAGTGTTCTAAGGTAATTAAATAAATAAAAATAACCTTTTCAACAAATAGTACTAAAATAATTGGACATCCAGAGGGAAAAAAAGTGAACCTCAATCTAAACCTCATATTTTATACAAAATTAACTCAAGATTAATTATGAAACTAAATGTAAAATATACAACTATGGAACTTCTGGGAAAAATCTCCTGAAAACATCTTCTGAATTTAGGAGTAGATGAGAAGTTATTAGACTGGACAACAAAGCCCAATCCATTAGAATATGAAAAACTGCTAAACTGGTCTTTATAAAATTGAAAACTTTTGCTCTAAGAATGGGCCTGTTGGGAGGATGAAAAGATAAGACAAAGACAGAGAAAATATTTACAAACCATGTATCTGACAAAAGACTATGATCTAAAATATATGAAAGTCTCCCAGAACTCAATAATGAAAAAAAATCAGTCCAATTAGAAAATGGGCAAAAGACATGAAGAGACATTTCATTTACTAAAGAAGATACACTCATCGTTCAACACCTGCCTATGAGTGAGAACATGCGGTGTTTGATCTTCTGCTCCTCTGTCAGTTTGCTGAGAATGATGGTTTCCAGGTTCATCCATGTCCCCACAAAGGACCCAAACTCATCGTTTTTGATGGCTGCATAATATTCCATGGTGTATATGTGCCACATTTTCCCTATCCAGTCTATCGTTGATGGGCATTTGGGTTGGTTCCAGGTCTTTGCTATTGTAAACAGTGCTGCAATGAACATTCGTGTACATGTGTCCTTATAGTAGAACGATTTGTAATCCTTTGGATATATACCCAGTAATGGGATTGCTGGGTCAAATGGAATTTCTATTTCTAGGTCCTTGAGGAATCGCCACACTGTCTTCCACAATGGTTGAACCAATTTACACTCCCACCAACAGTGCAAAAGTGTTCCTATTTCTCCACATCCTCTCCAGCATCTGTTGTCTCCAGATTTTTTAATGATCGCCATTCTAACCGGCGTGAGATGGTATCTCAGTGTAGTTTTGATTTGCATTTCTCTGATGACCAGTGATGATGAGCATTTTTTCATATGTTTGTTGGCCTCACGTATGTCTTCTTTTGAGAAGTGTCTGTTCATATCCTTTGCCCACTTTTGAATGGGCTTGTTAGTTTTTTTCTTGTAAATCTGCTTTAGTCCTTTGTAAATTTTGGATATCAGCCCTTTGTCAGATGGGTAAACTGCAAAAATTTTTTCCCAATCTGTTGGTTGCCGATTCACTCTAATGATTGTTTCTTTTGCTCTGCAGAAGCTGTGGAGTTTGATTAGGTCCCATTTGTCTATTTTGGCTTTTGTTGTCAATGCTTTTGGTGTTTTGGTCATGAAGTCCTTGCCTACACCTACGTCCTGAATGGTTTTGCCTAGATTTTCTTCTAGGGTTTTTATGGTGTTAGGTCTTATGTTTAAGTCTTTAATCCATCTGGAGTTAATTTTAGTGTAAGGTGTCAGGAAGGGGTCCAGTTTCTGCTTTCTGCACATGGCTAGCCAGCTTTCCCAACACCATTTATTGAACAGGGAATCCTTTCCCCATTGCTTGTTTTTGTCTGGTTTGTCAAAGATCAGATGGCATAGGCGGGTGTTGAACGATGAGAGCACATGGACACAGGGAGGGGAGCACTACACACTGGGGTCAGTTGGGGGGAAATAGGGGAGGGATGCTGGGGGGTGGGAAGCTGGGGAGAGATAGCAAGGGGAGAAATGCCAGATGTAGGTGATGGGGAGGAAGGCAGCAAATCACACTGCCACGTGTGTTCCTATGCAACAATTTTGCATGTTCTTCACATGTACCCCAAAACCTAAAATGCAATAAAATAAATAAATGGGAAAAAAAAAAGAAGATACACAGATAAAAAAAAATAAATTCAATGGATGTCCAGGGAGTAGGCTGTTGGTTACCAGGACCTGGAGGATGAGGGGCTGAGCAGGGCTGGGGAGATGTTAAAGAACATAGAGTTTCAGTTAGACAGGAGGATAAGTACAAAATGCCTATTGTATAACACGTTTCTACAGTTAAAAACAATGTATTACATTCTTAAAAACTGCTGAGAGTAGATTTTAGGTATTGTCACCACAAAAACTGACAAGAATGTGAGATAATATATTAATTAGGTTAATTAGCTTAATTAAGCTATTCTAAAATGTATGTCTATTTCAAAACATCATATACACAATAAATATATATAATTTTATTTCTCAATTTAAAAAATGAATAAATGAAAGAACCGGAACATAAAACAATAAAAGATGTTTGACACTACTGGCCATTAGGGAAATGCAAATTAAAACTGCAGTGACATATCACTACACACCTATGAGAATGGCTAACATTAAAAAAAGAAAAACAATGAAACATCAAACTCTGGCAAGACGGCAGAAAAACTGGATTTCTCATACATTGCTGGTAGGATATAGAATGATAAAGCTGCTCTGGAAACTCATTTGGTCATTGGTTTAAAAATTTAGTGTGCAACTATCATATGATCCAAAAATTGCCATTCTGATTTTCCCAAAGAAATGAAAACGTATATTTACACCAAAACCTGTATATAAATGTTCATAGCAACTTTATTGATAATAGTGAAAAACTATAAATAATCTAATCCTTCAACAGAGAATGTTTAAACAAATTTGGTACATCCATACCATAGAATACTACACAGCAATAAAAAGAAACAAACTGTTGATACATGCAACATTTCAAATGGATCTCCAGGGAATTGCTGAGTGAAATAGAAAATGGAAATGGTTGCAATTTGCAATAGTTATAATTGAGAAAATTATACAAGTGAAAAACAAATTAGTAGTTGCCAGGGTTTAAAGATGGGGTAGACAGGGATAGAGGTAGAGGAGAAAAGTGGATGTGGTTATAAGAGGAAAACATGAGGGATCCTTGTGAGAAAATTGTTATATATCTTGATAAATCTATGTCAATATAGTGGTTGTGAAACTGTACTCTGCATACATGCTAACATTGCGGGAAAATGAGATCTCTCTGTATTTTTCTTACAACTGCATGAGAATCCACAATTATCTAAAAATTAAAAGTTTAAATAAAAGCCAGTAAATCAATTAAGTTTGATGATAAAAACAAAACCATAAATTTGGAAATTTAAAACAAATGTACTTCTAAGTAACATATGCATCAAAAAATAACTCATAGTGAAAATTAGAAAATATATTAATAATAAGAAAAATGCTAATCATCAATACTTGGCATGTAGATAGAGATGTAATTAGAGTAAAAATTATAATTTTAAACTCATATTGCTAATAAATTCTGGAGATCTTATGTGCAATAGCATGACTATAATTATTAATACTGTATTTTATTCTTGAAATTTGCTAAAACAGTAGATTGTAAATACTCTTGTCACATACAAAAACAATGTGAAGTGATGGATATGTTAATTAGTTTAATTATTGCACTGTATATAACTATATCAAAACATCATGTACACTTTAAATATATATAAGAGAATTGCACTGTCAAATGGAAACAGTAGCCTGGGGCGGTGCCTCATACCTGTAATCCCAGCACTTTGGGAGGTCGAGGTGGGCAGATCACCTGAGGCCATGAGTTCAAGACCAACTGTGCCAACATGGCGCTCCAGCTTGGGTGACAGAGGGCGACCAAAAGCAACAACAACAGAAAGGAAACAGTATATATAAGACTAGGTTCAAGCAGATTCAGAAGTCACTAGTAAACTCCAGAAGCAGGGAGCTCACATTTTCATAGTACCTATTCACCACTTTTTAATCTCTTTCTCAAGATACCTCTATGGCCTCCAGGAAAGCTCCCCAAGACAAGTTTAAAAACATAGAGTGTCTTGGTTTGCTATAGATTTGTATGGTAGGTTGACAGCAGGCAAAAATGTATGGCCACCACACTACAGCCCACTATGGCGCCGCCCCCAAAAGACAGTGATGAGGGAAAATTCCACCATCTGATTGTCCACTTTGTGTGAAACAAAAGATTGTCTTTCCTTTCACAAGACAATGGACCTAATCCTGTTTCAGGGTCAAGGACCTGAAAATAACCAGATTAAAATATTTGTGATACAAGGTGTATAGTGTACCTTTCCAATACATGCAGATAAAACATCCTTATGTCCATTGCAAAGGAGATTCTCCATTACAATGAAAAGATGACTCATATGATGAACCATGCTATGGAAGCTTCTTCTGCTCAATGAGCCTGTGTAAAGAGGCTTTGGTAGTAGGGATTGAGTTATGCCTCATCTTAGCAATGTGGACTTTGTGTCGTCAAAGCTGATTTGGCTACTACTACTGCTTTGTGCCCAATTTGCCAAGGAACAGAGGCCAAGGCTGAGTCACTATTCCCTCAGGGGGACAGCTGGTCACCTGGTGACAGTTTGATGTTGATTCATTTCTGTTATACCACAAACAGCGTTATGTCCTCATAGAAGCACACAAATGTTTTGGCAACAGATTTTCTTTTCTTTCCTGTTGTTTTCTGTTAGCTTGACCATCTGTGAATATACCAGATGTCTTACTTATTTTTCACAAAGTTATTCCATATGATGAGAACATCTGAACAAAGATTTAGAGTGAAGGATAGTGAAAATTCAATGGACTCAAGCTCATTGAATTTACCACCAGTTCCATCTCCCGGAAGATTTCAGGATTATTGATCCTAATTGCACATCAGAAATTTGGCTGGGAGGAAAAATAAAAGACTGTATCAGAAACCCAGGGGATTTGCTTGGCAACCCTTAGTACTCCCTTCATCAATAGTCATAATTAAAGAAAAACTGAAACAACACAAGGAATAGAGGATCGGCAAGCACTGAAATCTGACATAAATGGGGCACAACATTAGGTAAATAACTCTGAAAAGCCAAGGTGTTGACCGACATTAAGGGGAACACAGTGATGGAAAAGGGAAGTATAAGTCTCAGTTTAGATCTCACAAACAGCTATAGAAGCAGGTATAGAACAACTGTGTGTTCTACCATTTAACCATTTGATTTTTTTTCTCTTCCTTTCTTCCTCTGTCAGTTCATATGCTGGGGTATGTAGCATTTCAGATCTCAAGTTGGAGTGCACTGGAATATATCTGTGCTGGCATCACCCAGTGACGTTACCATAACAGTTAAGTCTGTGTCTCCTGTCTTCTAAATATCTCCTAGCAGGCACTCAATATGCATTTACTCTCCAAGTTTAGGTAGATATCCCTACTCTCTTTCCTTTCCTTTCAGGCCACAGTGTAGTAATGGTTCTTGCTCTTATAATCCCTGTAGTAATATCTCCCTCATCGGTTTCCCTATGTTCATATCTTTATAAATGGTCCCCCTATTAAGCTGCCCTAATAGATCTGATTTAAGTGGACATGTCTTTTCTGCCAGAACCGCAATTGGTTAAAAAGAACATGGTTTAGATCTGAAATCAAATGAGTTTCTTAACATTTCATCTTTTATTAGAATAAGCCATGTGGCACTGACACAACCAGACAAATAAGTGTCTCCTCTACAAGGAAAGGTTCCTTGCTCCATGGCACAGAGCAAACCCGTGCACTTGTCCTGTATTCTTCCTGTTTCCAAGAAAAGAGTAGCTCAGAAAGAGCTGCACAGGACATGCTCAGATACTTCTAATCTTAACAGTAAAATAATTCATTTGGAGGAAGGAATAAGAGGTAGGCAAGAGACTTAAAGTTTCAACTCTAGGAACAATTCATTGCATGGAAAAATGAAACCAGAGAAGTGGACACTTTGCCCTAATAAGCCAAGTACGCAAGAAATCCTATCAAACAATAAGAAAAAGATAACACAAAACAAAACTTGCCCAATGGCATGAGGAGGCAGTTCACAGAAGGGGAAATTCAAATTGTCAGTTATGTAATTCCTAGTTCAAAATGCTAATTCACAATTCCATTTATTTTTATGAGATCATATTATTAATGAAAGTTAATAGTTTTCTATTTGGTGTCATACTATTTTTTTTATATATTGCCCAAAGCAGTCACAGGTAACATACAAGTCAGTTCCAAACTTTAACCCATTATATAAAGTTTTAAACTTTTATCTTCTTAATTTAGCTTCTCAATTTACCTTCCCCTATCCCTGACTATAATCTTAATCTTAACCCTAATCATGCAAGTAATATAGGGCTTGCTATATGCCAAGCAATGTTCAAAGTGCTTCACATGTAACAACTGATTTAACCAACAGAGCAGTCCTGTGAAGTGGATCCTATTATTACTCTCACTGATAGAGGAGCAAACTGTGTGCCCAAGGTCAGCTGGAATTTAAACCAAGGCAGCACGGCCCCTGAGCCCATGATCTTAACTATGACATTATATTGCCTCTAATTTACAACTCATTCTTGGCTTGAGCAGCATCTAACATATTTTAATAATTATTCCCCATGATTTGAGTAGCATGATCACTCCTTCAAGTACAAAGAAAAATACAAAGTCTCTGATGATAAATTTAAACTATGGTCTAACCCAATGTAAATACTATGAAAAAAAATTGTAGGCATTAGATATTTAATTGTAAGACAACAGATACTATCACTTAGAGCCAACATTTCCCTCCATCTTTGAGTTCTCCCAGTGTTTGGGAAAGATTTAGAAACACTGCATGGCAATGGGAAGAGGAATTCCAGACTGGAAATAGAGCTTGGATCCAGCAGCCTATTTAAGGAGGCAGAAATTATGGCCTGTACAAGATTGCCCAGGGAGATAAGTAATGCAGACCAAAAAAGGAGCACTAGCTCTCGATGCTGGATGCCACCAAACCTGTGAAAGCATTTCAGCAGTCAGCCAGGACCCCAAGAATGTGCTGCTGCTTTTCTGGACAAAAGATGATTATGCCTTAAGCAAAAAAGTCAGAGGTCCTAAATATTAGTACCTTACTTAAAAATCACCTTTCTCTTTCTTAAATATATGTATAAATTGGATTAAAGTTGGCAGGAGAGAGAGAGAGAGAGAAAATTATTGAAAGAAGAAAAGAAATAGAAAATGTACATTGCAACTACTTTTTAGGGATATTTGGGGAAATTTTTCAGCAAAGATGATAAAAATCCTCCTGTAAAATGTAAACTTGGATTTACATTTTAATTTTACATTTACTTTTCAAGACAAATAAGGTTCTCACTTGTTTTGTTCATTATTCTGCAATGTCCTCATTGCCTGGAAGAATTTCTGGCATGGAGACACTCAATAAGATTTGTTGAATGAATTAATTAACAAGTGAACCAGTGTTGGCAAACCAGAATCCACAAAGTAGTTCTATTTCATTCTTAAACATAAACCTTACCCATTTTTGGCTAAAATTATTAGGATTTTGTCAGTGAAGATGGTATCTTGAACCTAACAATCAGTGTGATCTCAGCTGATCAAAATGTTTTCAGAGATGTGAGATTTCTGTTTTCGTGCCAAGAGTTTCGTTTCTTTCTCTAAGTACAATGCACATACCTTCTTTTTACATCATCACTCTTAGGCCTATTTTAGTTTAACAATGAGAGCTTCATCAGTAGAAAACACACACACACTCTCTCTCTGTCTCCCCACCCTCTATCTTTCTCGTTAGCTGCTAATTAACTAGCCCTAGGCTCTTAATCACTCAAGAGAAAAAATAATAATCAATCCATTTACAGATTACCAGATGTATGTGTTTATTTGTTGAAATGTCTGGTTCCTCCTGCCAGGGCAAAAATTCCACTTTACCAATGCTTCTTTCATTTCATCCTTGTTCAGAGACAGAGAAACCCTTCATGAGCCAATATACATCTAAGGAGCCATCCATCAGCCCAAGTAAATGAGAAACTAAAAGCGTCTCAGGGCATTAATTGAAAACACCTTACAATCAGCACAGACATAAATTTGAAACTGCCCTCTCTAAAGCCTAAAGCCACTGACTACGAGCATATGCTAGTAAATCAAAGCCATATGCTACACTTGTCTGTAATTTCACAGTCAACAGTGTGTTGTGTCCTCACTGTCTTCTCAAAGACTTCCCAGGGCCCTGTCCATTATGTCCTGGCAAGGCAGAGGTAGGCATCAAGGGTAAGAACCCATTCACGTTGGTTAACGCTGCTTCTAAATGAGGTAGTAAGCTAGTTAGTATGGGCACAATAACTGGCACAGTGCCTGGGACAAAGCTGTACTCTCTTTCATTGTTCCTATCCCCATTTAAATACAAGTCACTCTCTTTCCCAAAGTCTCCTGTTTGAATATTTTAAAGTAATTATAAGATTGGAGTTAAAAGTCAATGTTTTGGTTTCTTTTGATTTTCGTTTTCAGCTTTATGTGATAGGTTTATTAATATGACTAACCTAACATAAGCTGGTTAAATATTACCTGAATAATAAGATGAATGTACTATTTAATTATATACTTCAAATGGGAGAGGGAGAAGATTAATTTTGCATTATTTCTTTCCAACTAACATGCATTCATCTTATATTAACATTAATATTACATTTACTAGTATCGCATCCTCCTTAGTAAAATTTGCCTACTTATTTACCCTCAAATTCTCTGTGCCTTTGCTTGCATCTCTGTCTTCAATGACTTGAAACCTGATAGGTATCTTTATCTTCCAAGGAAAATGCAGAGGAACCAGCAGTATGACCCCAGTCCACACTACCTTGCCAACAACTCTCTTCTACAGACTCTGTACTAAACAAACGCATGTTTCACTCACTTTTTTAAAAGATTCTTAGGTACTTTCTTATCTGCATAGTTAATTGTACAGAGAATGTTTGTTCCACTGATGTTTTACTATTTATAATAATTTATAATAAATATAAACATGTATGCATTTATATTTTTATATAAATATTATATTTATAATTACATAAATAATTTATAAACACAAAAAGCCAGAAGCATAATAGAATACATTTTTAGTTACCGACCCACTTTTCTTACATGGGCATTATACCAAAGGTTATATAGGATTTCGACAAGGATCTTTAGACAGTGTGGAAACGGGATAGATGCAGTCACTCGAAGGATTCCAGCATTCTTCAATAATAAGATACTATGAGATATTTTTGTAAAACAGAGCTGACGCCTCTGTTTTTTGATCTTGATGTCTGTGTACAAGATGTCTAAACTTTTCAGAAAAAAAAACTACTATGTACCATCTGGAGAAAAACTTGGAAAAGCATGATACAAAACTAAAATTCCACCAGGGAATATGTGAAAAAACACAAGAAGTTATCTACTTCAAAGTCTCTTCCTGTTTCTTACAATTGGTGATCTTTGAGGCTGCCTGCAAATGAACATATCATCCACACAAGGATTAAGTCAATTTCTTCTTAAGAGAACCAGTTTTCATTAAACCTCAATTAAACAAGAGTTCTTGCCAATTCATTGTTTGGCAATGAAGAGAATGATTGTGGTAAAAATCACAGGATGTTAAAACACAAGTTACTTTCAACAAAATCCAGACTGGGGCTTATTTTTAACCCTTATATCTAGAAAATAATATCAGATCAAAGTTACCATATATGAAGCAAAGCCTAGATAAACGTTATTGAGGATTGATGTTTTACTGCTGTAGATGACCCCATACAGATATATTTCTTAAAACTCTCAGAGTTTAGTTACAGGATAATAATATCAATGAGTTTTTGGAGAAATAGTTTTCAGTTCCTGCTTTTTGAATTGTTGTTCACAACTGTCCCCAACTGCAGAATTATATAATGTGATGGAAGAAATTGTAACAAGATAGAATAATAAAGCAAAATCCTTTCCAGAGAAACCCTTGTACATATTTAGAAGAAAGATTTCTAAGCTAAAATAATAAACCAATTATAATGAAAAGGACTTCTTGACTAACAAAAGGTTGTGAAGAAGTTGCCCTGCATAAGAAAACATGGAGGATTTGAGGTTCTGAGAAAAATATGGATGACCAATAAAGGAGCCAGTAAGAAAGGACACAGAGTGACCAAAGGGAGTATAGCGAAAATCAGCAGTGGTGGTATGATGGCAGTGAAAACGTGGAGGAAATAAAAATATTTAATGAGGGCAAGGGTTTGAGGTATGTGGTGTTACCTTCTTTCTTTTCTCCTACAAAATTGTCATTTAAATCTGTATCACTTTTTGTTTAGTGCTTTGTTTGAGCAAATTTTTAGTGAGGAGACACGAAAATGTTCCTAACCAGCTATGTAAAAAGGGAAAATCCACCCCAGCAAATGCAGAAAACACGGGTTAAGAGTAAAAAGCTTTAATCTGGGTCACACTGAAATGAATCTGATCAATCATAACATTGCCTTCTCTTTAATACATTAATTGATCCTCATGGAATTATCTTTCTATAAAATATTTATGCTTTATGTTATCAATATGCCTTTAGGCACACACATACACATGCAACACACTTTAATTTTTTTTAGCCTTTTTCCTTCCTATAAAATTCAATAAGACTGTAAGTAAAACATGAGAGGTAATAATATACCTCAAGCCAAGCATACATTTTGTATGAAAAATTGAAATAACTAAGGCAGCACATTTTTAGTTTCAATTATCTAAATTCTTTCTCAATTTTTATTTTATCCTGTAAAAGAAGAAGGGGAACAGACAGAAGACAGTTGTAAACACTCTGGGGGTACTGATCTTACCTCTTTTTCATTTCCTGGGGAAATACTGCTTTTGGAAGTGGCTTCCTTTTCGGCATTAATTTCTTATTTATAAAGTGCCAATGAGTCTTGTCTTACACTTAATATGGGAAAAAATACAAAATAAGCACTGTGCAGAATATTTGGCAAATGAAGCAAAGAAACCATTTTTATTCCGAGTGTTTCAGACAGGAACTGAATGAAAATCACATTCTTTACACTAATAGTCACCAGAGCTTCAAGATGAATAAAGATTTAGGAAACTAAAAGATCCACAAATAAATAAACATTACATTTATCTAAGAAAACTATTAAATAACTGTCTTGGACTTCTAAATAGCATTCTGCCTTAGACACACTTAACTTCCTTGATGTTATCACAAAAAATAAATAAACAAAAAATTTAAAAACACAATCTTTAAACATAGCTTTCTGAAACTATAACATGAAAGGAAATAGCAAATTCATTTTCTGATAGACCCAAAATAAAAGCCAATGAATAGAAAAGATGGAACATTTCTATCTAAATGGAAGTTAATTTGAAATAAAGGTAAAATCAGTTAAGAAGAACAAAATTATTAAAGATTATGGAAGACATAATTTATTACCAAAACGATGTGTCAGGCTTGAGAGTTTCAATTGATAATACTTGTATTTCAAGTCAATTACGTATTATAACATTGAAAAAGCCAATGAGACTTTCGGGAGCAATGGAAAAAATACAATGTATGAACGAAAGAAAATTATCATCCTGTGTTATGTTGCTGATCATTGTGTTTAATCCCCCCTCATGTTAAAATAGCTGTGGGCAAATGGAGATGTAATGAAATGTTAGCAACTAAGATGGTGTGGGGCACTTTATCACAAGAAGAGAAGTTGACAACATAGGATGCATAACCTGGACAGAAGACTTAAGCAAAAGCTGAGGAAAAGAGGGTAGCTTTCTCCAAGTGTCAGAAACATTGTTACATGAAAGAGTTACACTGTTCTCCCTGTCTCTATAAAGGAGATCTGGGCTACATATAAGAATGTTTCAAAAGTCAAAATTGGCTCATCATGGAATGGGTGGTCATGTTAGACCTATTTTGTTTATAAGTAGTAAAACAAAAAGAGAGAGAGAGAAAAAAAAAAGAGAAAGGTATTGAGAAACCCAAAGGTAGAGCTAGCTCTAGGAACAGGATTTAGAGGTTTCAATAGCTGCCATCATGCTCTCCATTTCTGTTTGGCTTTCATCTTGTGTTTGGTTTCTTTCTCAGGCTGCCTCTTGATACACAAGAGCAAAGATGGCCACTGGAAGCATCAGGTTTACCAGAGTTTGCAATCAGAAAAAAATCAAGTGGCCCTTTCTCCTTCATCTTCTGTTTGTCAGGTATGATGGAGAACCATGACTGGTTCCCAAAGTGGTTACATCTTGGACCTGTGACTGGAGATGGGGAATGGCTGCTGTGAAAGACCTACTCTAGGCTATGTGTCTGCCCCTAAGAGCCCAGCAACCCAATCGTCATTAACAGAGCCACTCTGAGTAGAAGAGAAGACACTGAGGAGCTGTGAAGCAAAAACAAACAGGCAAAACTACACCAAACTAAGAAAGGATACGTACTATGGCTGCTTTGGAAGGTAATGAGTTTCTCATCACTGAAAATGTTTGAGCAGAGGTCTAATAACAATTTGTAGAGAAAAGGCCACAGCGCTGCTTTGAAACTGTGGGACAAGTTCTCCCATCTTTACTCCTCCAGTCGACACCTGACACTAAGCATGCAACACAGCAGCCATATGAACAGCATGGTGCACAAAGTAGACAAGATCCCTGCTTTGCAGTAGCCTATAATCTATGGTCTCTAGTCTATGAAAGAGAATGTTTGTCACACAATATAAGTGTGGTTAAAAGAAAAGATGTATGTGGAAATTGACCATTACGAAGCAACATATGAATGTACATTATTAGAAAGCGCACTTGCTCTGTGAACACTGGCAGGAGTGGAACAAGCTCTAATTCCAACCACACCTCTTTCGGGAAGCTCATTGTATGAGTTAAGTCACTACCTCTTTGCAATGCTCAACCTTCTGATTTGAAAATGAAATTAAATTGGGTGTAAACTCACTCATATATTCCCAAAAACCCCAATAAATTTAAATGATGAAATAATGGAGCATTGCCTCCTTGATCCTAATTCTTAAAGGTTCCTTAATACTACCATTTTATTGCTGGATTAAATGCCAATTTTTCCTTTAAAAACTGTCTATTCAATGAAGGCAGCGTGAGATATTAAGAATTCACAGTTAATCTATGGAATTCAGTGATTCATTTTGAATGAAAAAAAGTGGTCAAAGTGGTCAGCTAATCTTTTTTATTTTTATTTTTTTGTGAAGAGGTGGTTAGGATATTGGGCAGGAAGATGAAAAAATAAAAAGTTACTCACCATTCTTAGGTCTTTAGATCTGCCCTGGTTGTATCACTTATGGTTTTTCCCAGACACATATGCAATGTTGTGACAGCTCCTGATGTGTGATAGGAAATAGCAGGATTAAGAGAAACCTCTAAATCAGATAGCATGTGCCACAGCCAAACCATCTGAACAAGAAGGGAAGTTTGGACCAGGACTTGATTTTCCCCACATAGGACTCTTCACATCTTTAAATCAGTCATCGATCAAGGGGAATTTTCCCCCAATCTCTAAATCATTGATGTCATATCGATATTCACACTCACTTTCATTTCATTTTCAAATTAGAAGGTTGAGCATTAAAGGAAGTGACTTATCTTACCACAGAATAAACAGAAAATAATTTGCAGAAATTTCCTCTTCTCTGAAGGAGGCAAATAGAATGTAGAAGCCCTGCCCAGGTGACTGAAATGAAAAGTGCAGGAGCAATTGCCAAAAACCTACTTACGTGAGGACATTAAAATTGCAGGAGCATCCCCATCCCTAAGTAAGGACCGGTGATTGGGACTTAAACACTAGTAAAACAGCAAAGTCCATTGTTTTTCCATGTTCAAAGATAAACATAAAAGGAGGCTTCCGAGTCAAAGGTTGGCTTTTTTTGGTGAGGGGTAGGGCATTGAGATGCTAAGTGCACTATTTGTTGATCAATGGAGTGGGAGGTGGGTTTTGGTGTTTTGGGGCTTTTTAATTCCCAAGTTTCCATTTTTGCATGTTCCAGTCATTTGGCAATGAGTAGACACAAATCACTTTGTAACAATAAATGAATGTCTTGTCTAAGCTCTGCTTGTTCCTTGCCTGTTTGCGTTATTCTCTAATACAACATTTTTTCTGGTGAGAGGGCAAAAATGTGTGTCCACATGTGTGCCTGTGAGAGTGTGTGTGTGCCTGCTCACGTAGGTTCTATTTTCCATTCTGTTTGGAGGGCAAGAAAAGACTGGTACCTCAAATTAAAAGGCATCCTTTAGTTTTTCAACAGCTCAAACATTTCCAATCCTAAGTGACCCTGCTTCTTTTTTGACAGAGATATTCTATTACCTTGTGGCTGTGTTTTTGAACATTTTTCCCGTCCTAGCACACACAGAACACACAGGCTGCTCCTGGCTGGCAGTCATCAGCTGCAACAGCGATCCTGTGAGGGGGATCGGAATCAGCACAGGGCATCCTCACTTTGACTTCAGATACTGGAAATTATCAAGCAACTCCCTCCAAAGGAGCTGGAGTGCACATTCTTTCTCTAAAAACCAGTTTGCTAATATGATCACCTTATAGAATTGCATTCTCTTTCTCATTTCAAACGTGTCACATTAATTATCAGTATGTTTGGAGTGAAGTTCTTATGGTTTAGAGTAGTTTTCCACAAATGCAGGCTGCCCTGAACTGGTTGGCCCATCCCTGTGAGTTAGTTGCTGGATCTCTCTCCAGAGGCATTGTCTTTGAGGGGATTCCATCCTGTATATTTTTACTGCCTTATTCTGTAATCAGGAAATAAGCAGGCAGCTCTCAAGTAAAGAACTAGTAACTTACAGATTCATAGGACTTATTTCAAAATCAAGAATCAGGGGAAAAGGTAATATTAGGTCATTTTGACCAAAGAATCAGCATTTCAATGGCAAATTTATGTAAGGATGGTGATATGGTTTGGCTGTGTCCCCATCCAAATCTCGCCTTGGATTCCCATGTGTTGTGGGGGTGACCCAGTGGGAGGTAATTGAATCATGGTGATGGGTCTTTCCTGTGTTGTTCTCATAATAGAGAATAACTCTCATGAGATCTGATGGTTTTATAAAGGGCAGGTTCCCTGCACAAGCTCTTTTCTCCTGTCTGTTGCCATGTGAGAAGTGCCTTTCACCTTCCGCCATGATCGTGATGCCTTCCCAGCCACGTAGAACTGTGGGTTAATTAAACTTCCTTTTCCTTATGAATTATCGAGCATTAGATATGTCTTTACAGCTGCATGAAAACAGGGTAATATAGATGGGTATGGTGGTTTTAATATTTGTAACAAGAAAGAACTAGCGTAATATGGCCTGTCCCCTTCCTAGGTGTCAGGAGGGCCACCCCTCCCAAAGGAGCGCTTGTGAGCAGAGGTGATCAGAGGACTTTCTGAAGAGTGAGGAGGTGAGGTCACTGCATTTGTTGGGCAACACTTGTATTTGACTCTCACAAGAGAGATTTCTTTTCTAAGTTTCTGTTTGTATATACTAGTGATTTCAGAGGGCCAAAAAGAAGAAAAGGGAGGGAGCCAGTCATTAAGGCCCCTAATCTCAGCTTATTTTGACTGCTTCTCAACACAGCATTACAAGTGGTTGATTTGGTAAGTATGAAGGCAGTAGACCGAAATCTCTGTTCCTAAAGCATTCTTGTTAATGTCAGAATATTTTCTGAAAGCAGTTTTTTTTTTTTCAGCCCATAAAGTAAATCGGCCTACAAAAACGAGGCTTTGCTTTTTCACAGCTTATTCATTCTTGCTGCCTGATTCTCATGCACTCTCAAACTCTTATTACATAAAGCTCAAGATTTCAGCAAATTTTACTCACAAATTATATCATACTAACTTGGTTCATTTTTAAGGTAAAACAGATTTAGTTAAATCACATATTTCAAAGTTGATTCTGATCATTTAAATGCTTGTGGAAGTTCTCTATTTAATTTTTTTAATGACATTACCATTCGTTGCTTTCATTGTTTCCCTAGGAAATGATGTTCTTATATTTTAAAGATGCTAGTTAAAATTTGGAATTGCTTTAACTTCTTTTTTTCTAGCTGAGTGCTTCCAGAAATAGATTATTATCCACAGTGAACCCTCAAATGTCTCTTTAAAAAAATAGACCACTACTTTACTCCAAAAAATTATGTGGCCACTGTTCTAAAATTTTGACTAAAAAGATGTATAAATAATAAAATGCTGATAACAAATACTTACACCTTAAAGAATATTTTCAAATGTGTTTCATACATACAGAGTTAAACAGAAGTAGAATTGAAGTGAGTTGTTTCTATCATTTAAGAAAAAAATCAGAAAATCTTAATTAGTGCCTATTAGAAAATCTCATCACAAAAAAAATATTTACTTAACAGCTTATTTAAAGTACACATAGCTGGAGACAAACACAGTCCTCATCCTAGTTCTTTGGACTTTAACACTGAAAACATCTGAGAAGAAAACCCTGCTGGTTTTCTTCAAACGTCACAGCTGACTTAATTGCTTTCTATAATTCAAACAAAAACCAACTCATTAGACAATCTGTAAAATCAGCACTTTTATGTATTTTTAGCTAAGTTTGTGTGAAACAATCATTACACAATGAGGTAAGTTTCTTGTATGGCATCTGCACACGTGCACACAGACATAGGTATGTGATGTACATATACGAATGTACAAGCAATGAAAGCTATCTTTGTGTGAATATTTGTAAAGTTCCTTTTTAGTGAACCCAAATTTTAAAAAATGTCATGTGCAGTAGAGTATTTGGATAGGCCCATATAAAAAAATCAAAGGCCTTATTTTCTCAGGTGCTTTCTCTGGCAAGGAAAACAGCTCTTTCTAAATATTCCAAGGTATAAAGGATTGAGTCAAGAAGAATTTAAATAATCTCCAGCTTTTGATGTCATAGTGAAATATAACATTCTCCTAAAAACGTTGCTGAATATAACTGCCAAAAATCTGACTAGACTCAGGGTGAACAGTTGTTTCAAATATTTTCTACTTCTTATTTTTTTAATGTGGAAATAAGAGAACCTTAAAATACTGTGAAAGGTATGGGATGGAATATCACCTCATCAGTGCATCCTACTAGGTTGAAATTTCTGGAGAATACTTTGGTATTTGTGCCAATCTCAGACTCTTTAGTGAAGCACTTGTTTTTCCTCAATTTTATTATTGCCGTGGTTTTCAGGTTTCTCCCCTAGCTAATGATGGATGCTTCTTTCCAATATTTTTATATATTCCCTTTTATGTCTCCAAATCATTCCCCAGTCAGTTTAATCATTACCAGTTGCCACTGGGACTGTGTTAGTTCCTGATTGTATCGTGAAAAGCCTTTTCTCTCTGCCTATTTGAGAGAATTATTTAAAATGTATAATCCATCATCAGCTCTCTAATTAGAATATCTGATTTTCCCCACCTTACTCCTTCACCCTCAGAATGACCTGGTCTAATGTACTCTGCAAAACAAAGCATTCATCACTTCAAGCCCATGCTGGGCTCTCTCAGCAATGTCCTTCTAAAGACATTTCCTTTACTCAAAATGACTGATTCACTGCAGCTAAACACACCCATATGGCCTGCCCCAAATGCTGACTTTAATAAATTGGCCAAATGAAATGTTGAGAATGTCTGTATAGCGAGAATACTAACATGCACTTTTTAACAAATGACTGGAGTGTGGTTTTATTGAAAATTACAGTGGTGAAAAGAGAGAGATGCAGGGAGTGTGTGCTGATGCATGGGTGGCCACATTTCCATGAAGACACTTGTTTACCTCGTTAGTCCATTCTTTCCTTTCATAGTAATAGAGTTTTTATCTGGATCACACGACCACTCAGGATGGAGACTCTATTTGTTTCCCTTGCAGATGGATGTGGCATGTGACCAAGTTCTGACTAATGAGATGTCTGAAACTTAAAGTGGAAGAGATATATCGTCTCCTTTTCCTTGCTCCATCCTGCTACCTGAAAAATGGATGTGGTGACAAGCTCTGGAAAACCACAAGGATGAGGACAGCACTGGAGAGATGGTGAAATGATTTCATCAGCACCTAATGAAATTGCCTGGGTATCTGACAGCTGAGTAGAATTGCTCTCCTCCAATTTTTACATGGGAAGGAAATAAAACTCTTTTGTCAGAGACTTTGTTACTTTAAGTCAATGTTATAAGTAGCTGTGGCTATGTGCTAATTCTTTCCATTAACAGTCACGTTTCACATGATAGCCTTCAAACATCTGAGAGTCACAGCATACGCTGCTCTGATAACCTTGTGTTGTTATTTCTCTCAGGGACTGACTTACACTTTGGCTAAACCATCCGGACCTTCAGGTTGAAAACTAAAATCACTGCCTCAGGGTTACCCAATGGATTCTATTGCTGGAGTACACAAAGAAGAAGATGGAAATGGGCCTGAGGGAGAGTCTATGTGCTGGACCAGAGTCCGTGCAGAGACATAATCACAGAACCAGATGAGACATTTTGCCAACTTTTATCAGGGGCAAAAGCCAAGGTCTCTTGCATCTCAGCCTGGTGCAGGGATCATTCTCCTGATGTTTCATCCTTTTTAAAGAACTATCAGAAACCAAATCTTAAGTAGGTGTACCTGAGATATTTTTCCAGTTTTTCCCTTTTCTTATTTTCGATGTAGCTGTGTGTTTCTCCTTGTCCATTCCTCATTTACTAAACTTTCTATAGAATATCTTTTCTACTTAAAACTAGCCCCATGATTCAAAAGTAACCCTTGCTGATTTTGTGCCTTCTCTCACTTTGTGTTTTGGGGAATGAGGCAGATGGTGATTATTTCATTTTTGTCCTTGTTAATTTCTCGAAGCCGTACATATCCCTCTCTTTGGTTTGTGAAAGAGTCAGTGTTTCATTGTCAATAGCATCCTATTTACTTGTCAAACCCCTGGGTTCCATTTAGATTCATTCTTCACAAGGCATTAAAGTAAGGCAGCGTTTTCATAGAGTTACAATATCTTATTGTTGAAGGTGTCATCTAGTCCAATCTCACAACTAGTACAAAAGACTTACAGTTATTGGCTAGCTGTGTGTTTGAGCAACTTGCTTAATCCCTTTGAATCTGATTCACACTAAGTGTGAATAAATGTCTGTAGTTTACGGTTGGTAGTGCTTCAGTAGCAGTAGTAATAACCTGGAATGATACCACTTGCTAGAGTAGTTGTTAATAAAGTTTAGCCTTCCCTTGTTACCTCACAACAAGGTCTCTTTCACATCTGTGCAGTTAAAATATTTTAGTCACTCTTTGGTTAAAATGAACTAATTCCCCATAGTCTCCAACCATTTGCCCCAGGCCTTCCTGGGTAAAGCTTGGAGAATGAATCTACACAGTCCACAGGATGCTGATTCTTCCCAGCAAAGCTTTCCATTCCTCTGGCTGAACTTTCTCAGTGATTCTAACACACTAACATTGTCAGACATGATGGAGATTCAGATCAAAGTCTCTTTCATGAAGCTGGCTTCTCTGCTCTGGATGACCCTCCATACCCTGTGTTCCTCTTAAGGTATAGTACACAGACGCAAAGCACAAAGTTCAGGGGCTGAACCTGACTTTTGATGGACATATCTAGTATTATAGAGAATATTATACCTATATAGTATATACAGGTATATTTATGTAGTATAAATATAGTATACTATATAACAATATAGTAATATTATCCACATATATAATATTATATTAAACAGGAGTAAGTATCAGCATCATCTCCAAAGAAGCCCAATCCAGGGACAAGCTTTACTCATGGTGGGGATGCCTTTAACCAGGCTGTCTTCTTCAAATTTTGACTTTTGTCCCCTTGTATTTAATTTGGTTTTAACCACTTTGGTGTGATTGAGAAATGAGGACTGTTGAATTATCGAAGGATTTATGTTTGTAGGTTCAGTCATTTACCCACTTGACGAACTTGGACAACGAACTAGCATCTCTCCCTTATCTTCCTAATTTGCAAAATTTCTGTCCTGCCTATCCCAATGGATCAAATTCATCCAAAATCAAGTGAAAATATGAATGAGGAAAACCATATATGCTCTACAGTATTAATAATAACAAAATTACCCTTTTCTTATTATTTTCCATCCAGAGAGCCTGTGTTTTTAAAATAAAAGTGAAAATGCAGAATCATTTGAGGATTAATTGAGTTAATATGTCTGCTATAGCACAGCACAGTTCTTAACACACATTGGTCAATAAATGTGGATTTTTAAAAAATGTATAGTGGATGGATTCTGGTTCTCAAAATGGCATAGCCATTATACCCATTTGCATAAATGCGAATCATTTTGCAATCATCTCCTGTGATGTTTTTAAGCAGGTAAAACACTAAATCTGAAAAACGCTGCCTAGAAACTCCTCACCCTCATGACAGGAAGATTTGGGGTCACAAAATGGTTTCTTTGAAATGAATGACCAGGAAGTTCTCCTCCTTCCTCTATTAACAGCCATTGTTTCCCTAAGCCACACACACACACACACACACACACACACACACACACACACCCATCAGGGAAATCAATTTAAATAAAATACAAGTTGAATATTCCTTATCTGAAATGTTTGGGACCAGAAGTAGTTCAGATATTGGATTATTTTTCAGATTTTGAAATACTTGCATTACACTGGTTGAGCATCCCAAATGCAGAAATCCGAAATCCTAGATGTTCAAATGAGCATTTCCTTTGAACATCATGTTGGTACTCAAAAGTCACAGATTCTGGAGTGTTTCAATTTAGATTTGGGATGCTCAACTTGTATACTGTCTTGGGTAGAAACAGTGAGACAGGGCCAGACACGGTGGCTCACACCTGTAATCCCAGCACTTTGGTAGGCTGAGGCAGGTGGATCACCTAAGGTCAGGAGTTTGAGACCAGCCTGGCTAACATGGTGAAACACCATGTCTACTAAAAATATAAAAATTAGCTGGGAGTGGTGGCAGGCGCCTGTAATCCCAGCTACTCGGGAGACTGAGGCAGGAGAATCACTTGAATCCAGGAAGCGGAGGTTGCAGTGAACCGAGATCACGCCACTGCACTCCAGCCTGGGTAACAGAGCAAGTCTCTGTCTCAAAAGAAAAAAAAAAAAAGAAAAGAAGTGAGGTACAAGTTATCAAATATTAACTCAATTCTCCAGAAGAGATCATTAGTGAGCCAGGTTAAATTATTATCATTAGGAATTTGCTTTCCTTATTTTCCTTATTATCATTAGGAAAGCAAATTCCTAATGATAATAATTTAACCTGACTCACAGCCTGATCTGAACAGCTCACTATACACTGATCATTTTCTAAGTATATACAGAGAATACAGCCATATAGATTCACACTGTCAAATTCAGCATCCAGTGTCTATTTCACAATTGTGAGGGTTTTTTTAAATGAAATCATTTATATTATTTTGGCCCATGGCTGTATACCATATTCCCCTGTATTATTTGTCTGCAATTATTTTAAGCCTTTAAGAATGCTATTTTTTAAGTATAGCAAAACAGTTTTTGAATTAAACTTACAGGCTTTTTTTACCATGCACTACCTCAAATTCTGAGCCTGGTGAGCAAAATGCTGTTAGAAAAAAAAAGTACATACTGAGTTGACCCGGCCTACTTCAGTTTCCAACTCTTCCCTAACCACATTGGAAAGCAGAATTTACTGTTGTTAAATATAATGTGGCCACAAGCTACATCTGTTCTTACAATTGTTCATGTATTGCCTAAGATGTTTTTCTCCATTATACTTCTTCTTTCCCAGCAGCAACAATCTTGTAACTGTTTCAGAGATAAAAACAAGACAAACAGCTCAAAACATCCTGAAATTCTATTTTAAAATGCCCTCCTCATTTTTTTAGCCATCTACTCAAAGAGATTCAGTCATCTATCAGCTACTTATTGAGTATTTGGGCGCCTTAGGAAAGAAAATAAGTATTTCTCAATCACGAATACAAAATTTAAAAAGTCTCCTATCTATTTTCAATTAGCTATAGTCTCCCAGAAGAAAGTCCTCATGTACACAAATCATTAATATGAATACAAGAAGTGCTGGGTGTCATCAAGAGACATATCATTAAAGCCACTAAAGAAGAGCAGAAACTTGAAAAATCATAGCCAGTTTCAGGGACTGTATATGATCTGGACCCAATGTAGTTATAATTTGAGGAAACAGATATGGGAAGAGAGAGGTTTTCCAGAGGAAGGAAAGAAGTTGAACAAAGTAATGAAGGTAGAAAAGTATAAAAAGTGTGCAGAGATATTATAATTATCTGGCTTCTGTAATGCAATAGAAATCTGAAGGAGGAGAGCGAGAGAAAACAAATGTAAAAGACAAATTTGGGTCTGCAATATTGGGCTTAATTGTATAGATTTTATTTATTTTGGAAGGTGAGCCATTGATGGTTTTCTAGTAAGTCAGAGATATCCAGAAACATTAATCTGACAGCTATCTAGAATGAATGGGAGGGGAAAAAAATCAAAATCAGAAGTAGTTTGGCTATTCACTGTACTAATCTAAACAACAGGCAAAGGAAGCCTGAGAGAGGCATAAGAACAGAACAGAGGAGATGGATGGAAACAAGGATTTGACAACCTCCTCGGGTGAGACAGAGAGAAACAGAGAATATTTCCACGCTAAACCTGTTATTCTTTTAAATTTATTTCATGGGTAGCATGATATTGATTTATGAGTCTAAGTTATTCTTTCAAGTTTATTTCATAGTGTTGATTTATGCCCTATTCTAATTTCTAAATAAGAAGTTGCTGAAATTTCAGCAAAGTAGTAAAAAGAAAGACAATTCAAAAATAATACATGAATTCATTGAGCCAAGCCAAAATGGCAAAGTCATGATAAAAATACATGAATAGTTCCCTTATTCAGTATAGAATAGTACTCAGGAAAAGGCTACTCTTTTTACAATATCAACAATGATAAAAAGAAGAAACATACACATCAGAGTCAATGAACCCTGTATCAGTCTGCTTTCTGTTGCTTACAGCAGAATACCTAAAAGTGGGTAATTTATAAAGAAAATAAATTTATTTCTTACAGTTATGGAGGCTGAGGAGTCCAAGGCTGAGGGACCACACCTGGTGAGGGTCTTCTTGCTCTTGGGGCTCTGCAGAATCCCAAGATAGCACAGGACATCACCTGGGAAGGAGGCTGAGCATGTCAGCTCTGGTTTATATTCTACTTATTAAAAAGCCACCAGCCCTACTCCCATAATAACCCATCAATCTATTAATCCGTGAATCACCTCCTCAAGACCCCATGTCTTAATTCTGCCACATTGGGGATTACATTTCGACATGAGTTTTGGAGGAGACAAACACTCAAACCACAGCACACTCCAAATAAACACTTAACATGGATGTGCCTTTTAGCCAAACTAAAGATACCAAATTGATGCCACACTGTAATCTGTACTCAGATTAACACTGAACTCAGATACAAAATGCTAAAATAAGTAAAAGCCTGATAAAATTGACTGAAACATAGTAATAAAAATAGCAAATTATTTATTTAAAACAGTACAAAGCTAAGCATTCTATTTTTTTTTTTTTTTTTTTTTTGTCTTGAGACAGAGTCTCGCTCTGTCGCCAGGCTGGAGTGCAGTGGCGTGATCTCGGCTCACTGCAACCTCCACCTCCCAGGTTCAGGCAGTACTCCTGCCTCAGCCTCCTAAGCAACTGGGATTATGGGAATGTGCCACCACATCCGGCTAATTTTTGTATTTTTGGTAGAGATGGGGTTTCACCATGTTGGTCAGGCTGGCCTGTAATCCCAGCACTTTGGGAGGCCTAAGCAGGCAGATCGCCTGAGGTCAGCATTCTATTCTTTACAAACATGGCACTTCTGTGGTTTCTATTTTCTTTGTCTTTTATTTTCATTGCAAAAATGATATTGGAATTTTGTGTGCATCTATCTGTGGACAATGACAAGTCCACATTGAGCACCATTTATATATGCAATATTTATGTTTAAATGACTCCTTAATCATACTGTTAGCAATACTTTAAAGAATAGTAATATTCCAGACATTCACGGAGGCATAGGCTAAGTGACCTTCACTGCAGGGTTCCTTCCGGAAGGAGAGCACTAAGACAGAATTTTCTGAGTACAGTGATCTTCTTCAGTGCCAGGACTGATGAGGAAACGGAAGGTTTGTTCTGTATTTGGAAAGACTGAGATATAGAGTAGGGAAATTTGGAGTAAAACAGAAGTAGAGGGAGAAAAATAAACAATATGCCAAAAAAATTGGAGCTCAGATTCTGACTTTATTCATTCCTTATAAGATGTACCTTTGTACATAAGTAGAAATTATTACAGACATAGAATTATAAAACTTGGAGACTAGAGGTGGTTTTGTAGTAACTCAACTCTTTATTTTATGAACATGAAGTCTGTTGCTGGGGAAAGTGAAGTTTTCCATCTCCTCTCTCTCTGTATCCAGTCTTCTCCATAATATCAGCATTATTAAAATCAACTTTATTTCTAAAATGCAACAGTCTATGTTTTAACAGAAAGTGCAAACAAGATTTAACTAGGAGCTAATCCTCTGAGATTAGATGTATCCCATCTTATTCCTTTATTTATTATGGGTGCCCCTGTATTGCTAATGATTCAACAGCCAGCCTGTCGTCCAGCATCTGGGCTTCTTCCCTGCCTCAGAGCTCCTCTGCTCTTCCTCTCTCGTGACCATTAAGACAATGGCATCTAATCTGAGCCTGGGGACTTGGCAGCTCTTGAGCAGCACTTTGCCACAGTTTATGGGCTCTTAATTGACTAGATCAAAGAATGGAAAAAGCTACAGGCCACATACCCCTAATGTTTATCGTCAAAGGAAGTACACAAAAATGGGGTATGATCACTCAAAAACATCAAAACTGCAGCCATTTCATTAAAGCATTATGAACTAACAAAATGGATTAAGTGGAGAATTTCCTTTCAAAGGTAGAAAAGATCTATATAAGGACTGACACCTAAAATATAAATAAATATAAAAGTTAGTTTAGATATAGAAAAGGCAACTTTTGAAAAATGGTGTGTTCTGGATGCATCTATCTAAAATTAGACGGAAATAACTTTTAGCTGTTTATCACCAACTAAAATGTCAAAGGTATCCTTAATTATTGAAGTTCTGTTAAAATATTTGTAGAAATTATATGTTTTTGTATTACTTACAATTCAGGACATCGTTAGGAATAGTATATTGGGCAAACACAGCTGTCTCTGGTTATGATATTCTTTCCAAACTAGGTGATACCGTGATACAAATTAGACTTGGCATGTGATTGTTGTGAAGTTCTTTGCTTTTCTCTCACTTTATTTCTATCTAAATAACAGTGAAAAGGCAAAATTAAAATGTATAAACAGCTTATTCTAGAACACCTATAGGAAATTTTTCTTAATGTTGGCTGCACTTTTTTTTCATTTGCCCCTTGAAATACAATAGTAACCCTTAGATGAAATGCATATGTCAGTCCTATTTTAAGCATTTTGCCTGGAGGTATAATTAGATTTTCTTGCTTGAAATCCATGCTATTATGTGAGTTTCTGTGGCGTGCACTGCTGTGAGCAATCATCATTGAATGTCTGCAAAAGGCTAATTATGAGGCTCATGCTTACATTATCAGAGCATTTGTTTTCAATTGAAGTCACTGTCTTCTTTTCCTGATCTATAGAGTGAGAAAATACAATATCTTAGATGTTGATAATAGATTGTATTGGATAGGAGCATATTTTGTAAGTATTCACAAATACTCAACCAGTGTATTCCGAGTATGAGTGGGAGACTACCCAGAAATGTTACAAAAAAAAAAAAAAGTAATGAAAAGTGAGTGTGAATACATATATATGTATATAATATATAGGAATTATCCATTATACTAAGATGAGAAAACAAAGATGGGATTATTTTTGTATATGTATATGCATAAGATTTATGATTGCAACCAGGGTAGTGCACCCAGCTCCCAGTTCCAAAGAGGTTGTTGGCCTTTCTAACCCCAAAGAATGAGGTAAGGGGCCCCGGAGGCACGGTGAGCTTGCCATTGGAATAAATATCGTGAACCCAAAGAGTTTTGCAGGAGAGTGATTTATTGAGGGGAGAGGGGAGAGGGGAGAGGGGAAGAAAGAGAAAGAGAAAAGAAAGAAAAAGAGAAAGAGAAAAGAAAGAGAGAAAGACAAAAAGAGAAAGAGAGAAAAAGAGAAAGAGAAAGAGAAAAAGAGAGACAGTTCCCACTGTCGTGGGAGGGGATCCCACAGCAGGCAATCTGTTCAGGTAAGGAGTAGCAGAAGTTTTAACCCTTGAGTTATTCCCGCCCCATTCGTGTTCTCGTCCAATGAGAGGAGTTCTTTCAAACGTCCTCTGGTGTGATTGATCTTTGACTCTAATACCGCATTGGCTACTTGGTCCACAGCCATGAGTTACAAAGCCCCCTCCTCCCAGAGCTTTTGGTGGGATTTGAGACAAAGGAGTCCCACCTGGCTTTTCCTACCTACCCCACGTGAACGAAAATCAGACACATAACCTTACATTTGAAACCTCTAGGTTCCCGGATGGAGCAGGGGAAACTCCTGCCTTTGAAACCACACCCTTCGCGGACCGGGAAGAGAAGTCCCTCAAGATGATCCACCTTGTACAATAAAATCTGAGACACTTGGATCCAAATACTGACTGCTCTACTTACTGGTTATGTATGTAACTTAAGGTTCTTAATCTCTCTAAAACTTAATTTCTCCGTCTAAAAAAAAGCAATATAAATATCTCCTTCATATGATTCCTGTTCAGTATTATAATAGGGTTTTCCCCTCTCCATCCCATTGTTACTCTGACCAAGATGGCCTTAATATTTCCCTTAGTTTTACTAAACTTTTAGACAGATTTCTTCCTGATTACTGGCCCCTGACCTCCCTTTTCTTAAAGCGTTTACTTTAGAAAACTTGCAGTGTATGAATTCTTTCTATGCCCTTTTGACATGTAAATCTTCTAGCCACTTGCCAGTTTTACAAGCCAGGAATGTCTTCCTCAAGGACCTGAAGGTCATCCTTTTGAAATGTAATCATCAATAATGATAGGGCCCTAGTCTCCGGGAGCCGAACTCCAATAAGCAATGATTAGCAAAGACAACCATACTGAGGACCTCACTCCTGATGTCAACCAGGACTTTTCCACCCACCCACTCCAGTGCTGGAAAATTCTCTTGCCTTTTGTTCCTTTTTATTATTTTTTTAGGTTCAGGGTCACATATGCAGGTGTGTTATATAGGTAAACTCATGTCACAGGGGTTCATTGTACAGATTATTTTGTGACCCAGGTACTAAGCCTAGTACTCATTAATTCTTTTTTCTGCTCCTCTCTCTCCTCCCACCCTCTAGCCTCATGTAGGCCCCAGTGTCTGTTGTTTCCCCCTTGGTATCCCTGTGTTCTCATCATTTAGCTCCCACTTCTAAGTGAGAACACAGAGTATTTGGTTTTCTGTTCCTATGTTAGTTTTCCTTTTGTTTCAGTAGTTCCCCCTATTGCAATAGTCTTGAATAAAATTCTCCTTGTCTGGTTACAATTTAGGCATGTCAGTATGCTTAAAATGAATATGAAGCCATAAACGGAATGAGTTGTGTTTATGGTTTCATATTCATTTTAAGCATATTATCTTTTATTCAATTTAAGCACATTGATTTAGAACGATGTTGTGTTTTGGGATACCTGATAAGTACGCAGAGAATTCTTTGGAAGATAAAATGAAATTCCACAAAGAAACTTTCCAAGTGTTAAAAAAATATTCAATTTACAAAGAAAACAGCAAAAGCAGGAGGAATTACTAGAGTTCTTCTGGGGTTCCCAGGAATCAAGCTATAGTACTGGACACAAATCTCCTCTTTCCATCTGGTGCATATACTGGGCATGGAGAGAGAAACTCATGAAAACAATAAAAGACATAAAATTTTCTATTTTCTTCAATTTTCTTCTTCAATTAGGTTTACCCCTAATGAAGGAGATCATTCTTTTCACTAACTCCCAGGGTGTATAGACTTCTCAAAGAAGGTCTTCCCCAAGGAATTATCTCTTAATGTGCTCTTGGGTACCAAAACCATTCCTTCTATTCTGCACAGAGTGAGCACTACATTTATTGAATGACTTTTATAAACAATCACAGTCCCAACAGTGCCTTGTCTACAAAAATAAAAATGGGCTGTTGTAAATAAACACAATCTGCCTCTACCCAAATCAGTAAGAATACATATTCAAGATAAAGACAGGAGTGAGTTTTTATTATATGCAGAATTCATTAAAGAGAGACAATGCCTTGAACTCAAATGATATACTAACACGTTGATTATATCTGGCAAATGGGCTAGATCAGTGGTTCTCATTCAGTAATTTTGCCAACATTCATAAACATCTGGAAACTGATTGTTACAACTGTAGGGTTGGGGATAGGAGGAGTGGTGGGGGAGGTGTGGAGGGGACATTACTACTGCCATCTAGTGGGTAGAGGCCAAGGGTGCTGCTAAATATCCCATAAAATTCAGGACATAGCTTCAACAAAGAATTATCTGCTCTAAAACATCAATGGTGCTAAGGCTCAGACACCCCGTCCTAGGCAGCTAAGTCTCATTGTATGAGAGTTGAGAAGCCTCTTGAAATAATTCACTCCAAGGTAAGAAAGAACCAGAGGGAGCAGGGGTAATTTTAAGTACAGCATAACATGCTGTGTTTGTTTCCAACAGAGTCCCCTTCTTTATTGAAATCATCTTTGGGTTCTGGAGAAAGCAGGAACTGGAAGTAACAATGCTAATATCTCTCATTTGAAAAATCAATAGGTCAACATGATCTGGAAACCGCTTCTTCAACAATATGTACCAAAGAAAAGGGAATGAGGTGACCATTCACATGTCTTAACAATAAAAATCACAGTGCTCAGGAAACTTCCAGTTCTGTCAAGATAGAACAGGCTCATTCCTCCCACATCCTTTCTCTTGCAACTAAAATCCCTGGGCAAACACAAGCAAGCTTAGGAAGACCCTGAAAGATGGGCAAATAAAGATTAACCTTCTAGGGACCCCAGTACTTGAGGGTCAAGTCTCCTGGGTTTCTTGCAGCCTCCCACGCATCCAGGAAGAGGTGGTGTAGTAGCTTCCAAACAAGAACTGGCAACAGACTGACCGAATAAGCCCCAAGAAAACCTGTTTCTGATAGCCAAGGGACTGGGAAATAGGAAGCCTAACCACAGAAAACCTTTTAGGCAATACATTCCCTACTCTAGCCAAACACCAATGAGAAAACCACCTCCTCCCCCTCACCCATCACAAGTTCAGCAGGCCCATGAGGGAGCTGATTTTCCACTCCATGCCCCGAACATGTGGAAAATGGAGTTCTCACCCAAGCAAAAAGCTAATCTCCCATCCCACCACTTCTTTGGTTGGGTTCACCTGTTTTGGTCAGATGCACCCAGAATGATCTCTCCCTTTTGATTAAAGTCAACTAATCATGAGCCTTAATTGCACCTGCACAATTCCTTAATCTTTATCATATTCCATTAATTAGAAAGAAGTTACAGAGCCTGACAACACTTAAGGAGAAGGGATTTTACAAGGATGGGGTCATTTCGGGGATCATCTTAAAATTCTGCCTATCCCAACTCAAATTATCTTATTTTATCGTGCCTTTGACAAAAGTATAACATTCTTTTCTGCCTCATATGATATTTTCTCCTGTAAAATCTATTTTGCCTGGGTTTTAAAAAATATTACTTTGCTACCCTGGATGTATTTGGGGTATTAATTTGGTAGTAAGTACATCTTTTTCATTAAATGTTTCAGTATCCTATTATCTTATTTAAAAAATACAATACTGTATTTCTGGAACTATTTTAAAAACCAAATCATTAGAATTAACACTTTTACTGAGGGCCATTTTGCTATGATAAGGTTTATTTTACCAAATTGTTTTATATTTTCTACTTTATATATCTTAAGATATTTGTTAGATTCCATCGTTTGAAAGTTTTGTATTCTACTTGTAATCTTCTAAGCTCTCATATATATCCATTAAGCACCACATTTAAGGTTTTTTTTTTTCAATTTCTTGAGTTTGTTAATATCTATGTATTACTCCTGAACCACATAAGTATCAGAGCATGGTCTCACATCTTTTTTTTCCTCTCTCCCTCATCTCACACCACATTGGTATCATCAAATTTTTTCATTTTGTAGTGATTTAGATATTTCTTCTCTTTCTTTGTGTTTTTCTATAATTTTTAATTCATACAATAGTAAATTTTTAATGTTATCTCTTACTTCCCATATCTTGTTAATTTCTCCTGGATTTATATCTCTTCTTCCTAGAGTATTTCTTTTGAAAGTAATTTCAAGTTGGGGTAGGGAGGGAACAAGAATGAGAGGATTTTGTAGGAAACTGTCTGAATTTCTATTTCTTTTCACAAGACTCCTAAACTTTACTATAATATGTTCTTGCTTATCCTTATTGATACTCAAGCTTGGGATTATGTATTCTTTTATCTTAGATAATTTCTGTATTATATTCCAAAATATTTTAACAAGCATTTTTTATAATTTTGGAAATCTATCATAGTTTTCATCTTATTTATTCCTCTTAACTTTTTCCTCAAACTTCCCACCTCTATACAACCCTCTAATGCCTTCAATTTCTTGATTTTATTTACCTTCTACATATTCATTTTTAATGGTATCTACTTTGCAATTTAATCTAAGTTTTCACTTACTTTCTCTTTCATACCCAATACCTCCAATTTGTTGTTCTTCAATATTAATTTTTTCTGCTCCATATCACTGATATTTTTTCTTATCATTAAGGGTATTTTTTTTTGCTTATTAAACTTTTTTTTTTACTTTCTATACAATTAGATTTGCTCCCTCTGATCTATTTCATTTTCTTCTTCTTCTTTTTAATAATGCTTGCTCTCTTATATGTCTTATTACTTTACCTTAAATGCTATTTTGGCTGCAATATGTTCCCAGCATTATCAGTGAAATACTGAGCTTATTCTTCAGGGAGTTTTACAGGGAACGGGAATGGAGAGACTCTGGATTCCCATTAATGTGTGCATCAATAGAGTAGGGTATGTGCCTACTCTATTGTCCCTCCGCTGTTGGAGGAATGCTTTTTCAGTACTCCAGTGTTGTCTTCAATTAGTACAATTACTGGCTAATTGAAGACAGCTCAATTAGCTTCATTCACTCCACATCTATCTGCCTAGTAAATTTGTGAATATTAAATTGCCATGTGTTAGCCAACCAGACCCTTTCTTCTCTTGAAAGAAAGCTCTTAGAGAGAGTAAGTATTCTCTCCTGCTCTTCGAGGGCTAGGCTACCTGTTCCAGGTGGGTATGTATACCAGTCCAGGTTCTCTGAGGAGATTCCAAGTGTAAGAAATTCACTGATGGAAAAGACTATGGGAGGAAATAGAGGGGAAGTCACAGGGACCAGGAGAGCTGGCAGACCATTATGTTCTGACATTGTGCAGAAGAGAGGGAAAGAAGGAAGGTTGGGTAAGAAGAAAACTGCAGTGAAGTTCTACAAATATTTTGGCCAGGCTAAAGAAGGATCTTGGAGCCAGAATCGGAAGAGTGCCCTGTCTGTGAGGAACAGGTCTGCCTTACTGTCCCTGCCATGCAGTTATTGACTAAAAGGAGCCCAGAGGAAAATCAGTAGAGAACTTAAGGAATATGAATATCATGAAAAGCAAAAAAAGGAGAGATTTACAAGAACAACTAAGGAGACATATCAATGTATCAAGTACAGTAATAGGTGTATTAAGCATAAAATGCAAAATCCACGGTCAACTATAAAGCTGATTGTCCAGGGACCAAGAAAAGATTTTAATCTATAAAATTTAGTTTTCAAATTTTATAAGAATTTCTAAGACAGTGGGGATATATAAAGCACTTAATTATAATTAAAACATTTGTTTAGAACCTGTTACTTACAAGGCATTGCTAGGGAAGATAAATAATTCCTTGTAAATACAGTAGTTTACAATTTATAAACCACTGCCCCTGCCTTCTAGGAGTTAATTATATTACCAGAGCAATTAGAAAGACAATTGATATCCAGAATATTTTTTGTTACTAGCAGTGTTGATATATCAATTTATTGTTATTTAAGATTATATTATTAATTGTTAACATTATTACTATAATGTATTTATTGTTGTTTTTATTTTCTGCACAGTCTTCGCAAAAAAGTGAGCCTTTGCTATGAACATTTGAATTTCATGTGGACTTTTCTTTCATGGTTCACTGGGCAGCAATTTCTCAATTGTGTCTTCTTTTCTCCAACTTTCATACACAAACACATACTCACACATGTAGCTTGAGCCCAGGATTAAAGGATTTGAATATGTCATCTGGTTTTATCATTTATTTTTTCTTTAGCAAGTATCATAAACAGCAATTTTACTTAGACTAACACCATATTCAGCTTGTCATATTTTAGAATATGGATTGTCTTTGGATGCTGTCCAGATATAACCTAATTGAAATGTGATAAAAGATGGTAGTTCTTTACTAAAGGTTTCCAAACTACATTTCATTTCAAAGACTTCTATCTGCTGTTCTATTTTATATTCCTTATAAGGAGAGAGCTGATATAACACAGAACCTACTCTTTTATGTGTTAGGATTTGTAGGTAATATGATATATAAAACAGAAAAAAAGTCCAAAGTTCTTACCATGTCTTTCAAGGCCCCATACAATTTAGTTTCTGGTTATTTATTCAGAACTTCCAAATCATAAGCAAACACTTGGAATAGAAAAAGGATAGGGTTTGTTCTGGGAGAAGGTTACAAAAGGGATATGAGATGACTAAAGGACAATTTGCATCCATAAGATTGAAAAAAAAACTGGAAAACAGGATCTCACAAATAAGCTGTAAAGCAGTGTCCAAAGCAGTTAAAAGTATTTTAAGAGTCTTTATAGACTCTTGAAGAGTCTGTAGTAATAACACAATCCAAGTATGAACTATAGAAACCACACGGCAAGGAACATCAGTGGTTATGACTGATGGTGATGGCAAGAAATTTGAAGGGAAACTGATAATCCATGTATTGGATGGCTTGGGTTCAGATAAAGCTAGTCGCCATAGGATTAAAAAGAGTCAGACTGAGAGAAGTTTGAAAAATCACAATACAAAATATCCACCAAAACTACTTGCAAACTAGCAGTATTCTTAAGTTCCAGATGGTATGCTACTATTAATACGTGGCTGATCACACGCAGCTGCTCTATATTCTTTATGAAGCATCAGTTTGCTTTTGGTCATTTACTTTCTTTTCAACATTTACATGATATATTTTACGATTCCATGTCCCATCATAAGCTGTTTCTCAAGAAAAGTAAAAGAGGATTTTTTTAAAAGCATGATCCAAAATGCAATGAGAACTATTGGATGCCTCCATCATGTTGCTTCAAAATATACACACACATAAACATTTAACTATAAAAGTGACAAGATTTGAGCTGGTTATTTGAAAACATAAACAAAATTGACAAGCTCCTAACTAAACTAAGTAAGAAAAAAGGAAAGAACATTCAAAAAAATAAAAACAGAAATGAAAGAAGAGACATTAAAATTGATGCCACATATATAAAATGAATCATAAGAGACGTTTACAAACAATCACATACCAACAACTTAGATAACATAGAAGAAATAGATAAGTTCCTAGAAATGTGCAGCCTAAGACTGAATCATGAAGAAACAGAAAATCTAAACAAACCTATAAGTAGGAAGGAGATTAAATCAGCAATAAAAGGAATCCCATCAAAGAAAAGCCTGGACCTGATGCTTTAACTGAAGAATTCTACCAAACATTTAAAGAAGAATTAACATTAATCTTTCTCAAGCTCTTCAAGCAATTAAAAAGGGGGAAGCACTCTCAAACTCATTTTATGAGGCCAGCATTACCCTGATATTAAAACCAGACAAATATAGTATTAGAAAAGATAACTATAGATCAATATCTCTACCGAATATTGATGCAATAATACTCAACAAACTACAAGCAAACCAAATTCAATGGTACATAAAATGGATTACTGCAAGATGATCAGGTGAGGCTTATTCCTGGCATGCAAAGTTGGTACAACATAAAAAAAAATCAAATCAATATACTGTACCATGTTAACAGATTGAAGGACAAAAGCTACCTGATTATCTCAATCCATGCAAAAAATAGTTTGAAAAAATTCAACACCCTTTCATGATTTAAATAAAAATCACTTAAACTAGAAATAGAATGGTAAGCTTTTCCTCTAAGTTTGGAAACAAAGCAAGGATGCTCACTTTCACCACATCTATTCAACATAGTGATGGAAATCCTAGCCAAAGAAATTAAGCAAGAAAAATAAATAAAATGCATTCAAATTGAAAAGCAAGAAGGAAAATTATCTCTGTTTTCAGAAAACATGATGTTACTTGTAGAAACTCCTAAAGACTACACACACACACACACACACACACACACTCACACACACACACGAAATGTTAAGACTAATAAACAATTCTGCAAGATACAAAAATGAGTTGTGTTTATACACACTAACAATGGACAACCCAAAAAAGATTTTTTAAGAAAATCCCCTTTAAAATAGCATCATAAATAATAAAATTCTTAGTAATAAACATAACCAAAAAGGAAAAGGCTTATACACTGAAAACTGCAAAACATTACTGGAAAAAAAATTAAAAACACATAAATAGACATCTGTTGCTATAGTTTGGATTGTTGCCATAGTTTGAATATCTGTATCCCTAAGCCTCTTGTTGAAGTTTGATCCCCAATATTGGAGGTGGAGCCTAATGGGAAATGTTAGGGTCATGGCAGTGAATCCCTCATGAATGTCTGGGTGCCATTTTCACAATAGTGAGTGAGTTCTCATGCTATTACTTTCCAGGAGAGCTGATTGTTAAAAAGTGCCTGACACCTCCCCATCTCACTGTTGCCTCCACTTTCACCATGAGACCTCAGTACATGCTGGCTGTCATTTGCCATCTGCCATGAAGTGGAAGCAGCCTGAAGTCTTCATTAAAAGCCTAGTCTTCCAGTCAACAGAATCGTGAGACAAAGAAAAATTATTTTATTTATAAACTACTCGGCCTCAGGTATTCCTTTATAGCAACACTAAATGAACTAAGACATTTGTGTTTATATATTGGAAGACTTAATTTTGTTAAAATGTATATTCTATCCAAAGAAATCTACAAATTCAATGTAATTTTTATCGAAATCTCATTTTTTTTTTTACAGAAATAGAAAAAAACTTCTAAAACTTATATGGAACCACAAAGGACTTCCCAGAAGTAAAAACACTCTTCAGAAAGAAAAAAACAAAGTTGGAGGGCTCATATTTCCTGACTTGAAAGCATATTACAAAGCTGCAGTATCAAAACAGCGTGATACTGGCATACAACAGACATAGAGACTAATGGAACAGTATGGAGATCCCAGATATAAACTCATATACATGGTCAAATGATCTTAAGCAAGTATACCAAGGCTAAAGGGAAAAAGAGTACTCTTTTCAACAAATGGTGTTGGGAAAACTGGATATCCACATGCAGATGAATAAAATTGGGCCCCACGTTACATTATATAACTGAAAAATGAACTCAAAATCTTTTAAGGAACCAATAATAAAACCTATAGCTATACAACTCTTAGAAGAAAATATAGACATTGCTTCAAGACATTGGTTTTGGCAATAATTTTCTGACTATAACATAAAAAGCACAAGAAAGAAAAGTAAAAATGGACAAGTAAAGTTGCATCAAACTAAAAGGCTTGTGTATAGCAAAGGAAACCATCCATAAAGTGAAAACACAACCTGTGGAATAGGGGAAAATATTTGCAAACCATACATCTGATTTAAAAATTTAGTATACAGAATATACAAAGAATCTACACTCAATAACAACAAACGAATAATCTGATTAAAAGTGATCTAAGGGCCGGGCATGGTGGCTCACCCTTGTAGTCCCAGCACTTTGGGAGGCTGAGACGGGCGGATCACAAAGTCAAAAGATCAAGACCATCCTGGCCAACATGGTGAAACCCCATCTCTACTAAAAATACAAAAATCAGCCAGGCATGGTGGCACATTCCTATAGTCCCAGCTACTCAGGAAATTGAGGCAGGAGAATCACTTGAACCCAGGAAGCAGAGGTTGCAGTGAGCCAAGATCATGCCACTGCATTCCTGCCTGGAGACTTAATCCCTCTCAAACAAACAAACAAAAAATGTGATTGAAGAACTTAGAAATTTCTCCAAATATTATTACACAAATCACCAGTGAAGAATATTAAAAGACACTCAATCTCACTAAGCATCAGGGAAATGCAAATGAAAACCATAATGAGATACTACCTAATACTCCTTAGAATGGCCACCATACAAAAAACAGAATATCAAAGTGGTGGTAAGGATGTAAAGAAATTGGAACCCTGAAAAAAGCCCTAAATCCCTGGGACAGAGCACCTGGGAACAAAAAGCAGTTTATGAGTTCTGCTGCAGCAGACCTAAAAGTCCCTGCCCAGCAGCTCTGAATGAACAACAACAGAGCTCACAGCTCACCATTTGAGCTCCTATAAAGAAGAGACCGTCTCCTGAAGCAGCTCCCTGAACCCTATATATCCAAAGAGACACCTCATAAAGGAGAGACCAGATTGACACTAGGCGGGTATCCTTCTGGGACAAAGATAGCAGAAGAAGAAAACTGGTAACAACCCTGGCTGTTCAGCAGCTGCTGCAGGTGAACCCCAGGCAAGCAGGGCCTGGAGTGAACCTCAGCAGACCTACAGCAGAGGGGCCAGACTGTCAGAAGGAAAACCAAGAAACAGAAATAACCTCATCATCAACAAACAGAATGTCAATCCGAAAGATTTGAGACCCAATCTGAAAGCCAGCAACTACAAAGTCGACAGGTGGATAAATCCTTAAAGATGGGAAGAAACCAGCGCAAAAAGGATGAAAACACCCGAAACCAGAACACCTCTCCTCCTAAAAGGGATCACAACTCCTCACCAGCAAGGGAACAAGGTTGGAGGGAGAACAAGTGTGATGAAATGACAGAATCAGACTTCAGAAGGTGGGTAGTAAGAAACTTCTGTGAACTTAAAGAACAAGTTCTAACCAAATGCAAAGAAACTAAGAACCTTGAAAAAAGATTCGACGAAATGCTAACGAGAATGGACAAAATAGAAAGGAATATAAGTGAATTGATGGAGCTGAAAAACGCAACACGAGAACTTCGTGAAGCATGCACAAGTATCAACAGCCGAATGGACCAAGCAGAAGAAAGGATATCAGAGGTTGAAGATCAACTCAATGAAATAAAATGGGAAGGCAAGACTGGAGAAAAAAGGGTAAAAAGGAATGAACAAAGTCTCCAAGAAATGTGGGACTATGTGAAAAGACCTAATCTACGTCTGATAGGCGTACCTGAATGCGACAAAGAGAATGAATCCAAGCTGGAAAATACTCTTCGGGATATTATCCAGGAAAACTTCCCCAACCTAGCAAGGCAGGCAAACATTCAAGTCCAGGAAATACAGAGAACACCACAAAGATATTCGTCAAGAAGAGCAGCCCCAAGGCACATAATCGTCAGATTCACCAGGGTCGAAATGAAGGAGAAAATACTAAGGGCAGCCAGAGAGAAAGGTCGGGTTACCCATAAAGGGAAGCCCATCAGACTCACAGCAGATCTCTCAGCAGAAACCCTACAAGCCAGAAGAGAGTGGGGGCCAATATTCAACATCCTTAAAGAAAAGAACTTTCAACCCAGAATCTCCTATCCAGCCAAACTAAGCTTCATAAGTGAAGGAAAAATAAAATCCTTTGGGAACATGCAAGTACTCAGAGATTTCGTCACCACCAGGCCAGCTCTAACAGAGCTCCTGAAAGAGGCTCTACACATATAAAGGAACAACAAGTACCAGCTCAACTAAAGGGCAAAACAGCCAGCTAGCACCAAAATGGCAGTATCAAATTCACACATAACAATATTAACCCTAAATGTAAATGGACTAAATGCCCCAATCAAAAGACACAGACTGACAAATTGGATAAAAAGACAAAACCCATCGGTGTGCTGTATCCAGGAAACCCATCTCACATGCAAGGATACACAAAGGCTCAAAATAAAGGGATGGAGGAAGATTTACCAAGCAAATGGAGAGCAAAAAAATGCAGGAGTTGCAATTCTCACCTCTGATAAATTAGACTTTAAAGCAACAAAGATCATAAGAGACAAAGAGGGACATTACATAATGGTAAAAGGATCAATGCAACAAGAAGAGCTAACGATCCTAAATATATACGCACCCAATACAGGAGCACCCAGATACATAAGGCAAGTTCTTAATGACTTACAAAGAGACTTAGACTCCCACACAATAATAGTGGGAGACTTTAACACCCCATTGTCAACATTAGACAGATCAACCAGACAGAAAATTAACAAGGATATCCAGGACTTGAACTCAGACCTGGACCAAGCAAACCTAATAGACATTTACAGAACTCTCCACCCCAAATCCACAGAATATACATTCTTCTCAGCACCACATCACACCTACTCTAAAATTGACCACATCATTGGGAGTAAATCACTCCTCAGCAAATGCAAAAGAACGGAAATCGTAACAAACAGTCTCCGAGACCACAGTGCAATCAAGTTAGAACTCAGAATTCAAAAACTAACCCAGAACTGCACAGCTTCATGGAAACTGAACAACTTGCTCTTGAATGTTGACTGGATAAACAATGAAATGAAGACAGAAATAAAGATGTTCTTCGAAACCAACGAGAATGAAGACACAACATACCAGAATCTCTGGGAGACATTTAAAGCAGTCTCTAGAGGAAAATATATAGCAATAAGTGCCCACATGAGAAGCAAGGAGAGATCAAAAATTGACACTCTATCGTCAAAACTGAAAGAGCTAGAGGAGCAAGATCAAAAAACCTCAAAGTCTAGCAGAAGACAAGAAATAGCTAAGATTAGAGCAGAACTGAAGGAGATAGAGACACAAAAAACCCTTCAAAAAATCAAAAAATCCAGGAGCTGGTTTTTTGAAAAGATCAACAAAATAGACAGACCACTAGCCAGATTAATAAAAAAGAAAAGAGAGAATAACCAAATTGATGCAATAAAAAACGATAAAGGGGATATCACCACAGATTCCACAGAAATTCAAACCATCATCAGAGATTATTACAAACAACTCTATGTACACAAACTAATAAACCTGGAAGAAATGGATAAATTCCTGGACACTTGCCTCCTCCCAAGCCTAAACCAGGAAGAAGCCAAAACCCTGAACAGACCCATAACAAGTCTGACGTTGAGGCAGCAATTAAGAGCTTACCACCCAAAAAAAGCCCAGGTCCACATGGGTTCACAGCTGAATTCTACCAGACATACAAAGAGGAGCTGGTACCATTTCTTCTGAAACTATTCCAAACAATGCAAAAAGGGAATTCTTCCCAAATCATTTTATGACACCAACATCATCCTCATTCCAAAACCTGGCAGAGATTCAACAAGAAAAGAAAACTTCAGGCCAATATCCATGATGAACATAGATGCAAAAATCTTCAATAAAATACTGACAAGCCGATTGCAACAGCACATCAAAAAGCTTATCCACCATGATCAAGTAGGCTTCATCCTGGGGATGCAAGGCTGGTTCAACATACACAAGTCTATAAACGTAATTCACCACATAAACAGAACCAAAGACAAAAACCACATGATTATCTCAATTGATGCAGAGAAGGCCTTTGACAAAATTCAACAGCCCTTTATGCTAAAAACCCTCAATAAGCTAGGTATCGATGGAACGTATCTCAATATAATAAAAGCTATTTATGACAAACCAACAGCCAATATCATACTGAATGGGCAAAAACTGGAAGCATTCCCCTTGAAATGTGGAACCAGACAAGGATGCCCTCTCACACCACTGCTATTCAATATAGTATTAGAAGTTGTAGCCAGAGCAATCAGGCAAGAAAAAGAAATAAAGGGCATTCAAATAGGAAAGGAGGAAGTCTAATTGTCTCTATTTGCAGGCGACATGATTGTATATCTAGAAGACCCCATCGTCTTAGCCCCAAACCTCCTGAAACTGATAAGCAAGTTCAGCAAAGTCTCAGGATACAAAATCAATGTGCAAAAATCACATGCATTCCTATACACCAATAACAGACTTAAAGAGAGCCAAATCAAGAACAAACTTCCATTCACAATTGCCACAAAGAGAATAAAATACCTAGGAATACAACTAACAAGGAATGTAAAGGACCTCTTCAAGGAGAACTACAAGCCACTGCTCAACGAAATAAGAGAGGACACAAACAGATGGAGAAACATTCCATGTTCATGGTTAGGAAGAATCAATATCGTGAAAATGGCCATATTGCCCAAAGTAATTTACAGATTCAATGCTATCCCCATCAAGCTACCAATGACCTTCTTTGCAGAACTGGAAAAAAACACCTTAAACTTCATATGGAACCAAAAGAGAGCCCGCATAGCCAAGTCAATTCTAAGCAAAAAGAACAAAGCGGGGGGCATCACACTACCAGACTTCAAACTATACTACAAGGCTACAGTAATCAAAACAGCATGGTACTGGTACCAAAACAGAGATATAGACCAATGGAACAGAACAGAGGTCTCGGAGGCAACACAACATATCTACAACCATCTGATCTTTGACAAACCAGACAAAAACAAGCAATGGGGAAAGGATTCCCTGTTCAATAAATGGTGTTGGGAAAGCTGGCTAGCCATGTGCAGAAAGCAGAAACTGGACCCCTTCCTGACACCTTACACTAAAATTAACTCCAGATGGATTAAAGACTTAAACATAAGACCTAACACCATAAAAACCCTAGAAGAAAATCTAGACAAAACCATTCAGGACGTAGGTGTAGGCAAGGACTTCATGACCAAAACACCAAAAGCATTGACAACAAAAGCCAAAATAGACAAATGGGACCTAATCAAACTCCACAGCTTCTGCAGAGCAAAAGAAACAATCATTAGAGTGAATCGGTAACCAACAGATTGGGAAAAAATTTTTGCAGTTTACCCATCTGACAATGGGCTGATATCCAGAATTTACAAAGAACTAAAACAGGTTTACAAGAAAAAAACTAACAAGCCCATTCAAAAGTGGGCAAAGGATATGAACAGACACTTTACAAAAGAAGACATACGTGAGGCCAACAAACATATGAAAAAATGCTCATCATCACTGGTCATCAGAGAAATGCAAATCAAAACTACATTGAGATACCATCTCACGCCAGTTAGAATGGCAATCATTAAAAAATCTGGAGACAACAGATGCTGGAGAGGATGTGGAGAAATAGGAACACTTTTACACTGTTGGTGGGAGTGTAAATTAGTTCAACCATTGTGGAAGACAGTGTGGCGATTCCTCAAGGCCCTAGAAATAGAAATTCCATTTGACCCAGCAATCCCATTACTGGGTATATATCCAAAGGATTACAAATCGTTCTACTATAAGGACACGTGCACACGAATGTTCATTGCAGCACTGTTTACAATAGCAAAGACCTGGAACCAACCCAAATGCCCATCGACGATAGACTGGATAGGGAAAATGTGGCACATATACACCATGGAATATTATGCAGCCATCAAAAACGATGAGTTTGGGTCCTTTGTAGGGACATGGATGAACCTGGAAACCATCATTCTCAGCAAACTGACAGAAGAGCAGAAGATCAAACACCGCATGTTCTCACTCATAGGCGGGTGTTGAACAATGAGAACACATGGACACAGGGAGGGGAGCACCACACACTGGGGTCAGTTGGGGGGAAATAGGGGAGGGACGGTGGGGGTGGGAAGCTGGGGAGAGATAGCAAGGGGAGAAATGCCAGATGTTGGTGATGGGGAGGAAGGCAGCAAATCACACTGCCACGTGTGTTCCTATGCAACAATTTTGCATGTTCTTCACATGTACCCCAAAACCTAAAATGCAATAAAATAAATAAATGGGAAAAAAAAAAGAAATTGGAACCCTTGCATACTGTTGGTGGGAATATACAAGGATGCAGCTGCTATGTAAAACATGATCAGAGTTTCTCAAAAAATTAAAAGTATAATTAAAATGTGATAGAGAAATTTATCTTCTTGATATTTATCCAAAGGAATTGAAATGGAATCTCAAATAGATAGGAGCACACCTAAGTTCATGGAAGCATTATTTACAATAGCCAAGAAGTAGAAGGAAGCTAAATGTTTATTAATGGATGAAAAGATAAAGAAAATTTGTTTATACATAGAGTAGAATACTATTCAGTCATATAAAAAGAAAACTCTCACACTACTACAACATGGATGAACCACCAGTGTATTATGATAAGTGAAATAAGGCAGTCACAAAAAGGTAGTAAATACAGCATGATTCTACTTATAGGAGGTATCTAAGTAGTCAAACTCTTAAAAACAGAAACTAAAATAGTGGTTACCATGGGCTGGGAGGTGGGGGAAAAAGAGAGTTATTGTTCAGTGGAAATAAGTTACGGTTCTGCAAGATGAAAAAGTTCTAGAGATTCGCTGTGAATCCATGAGTATATAATTAACACTACTAAACAGTATGCTTAAAAAATAGTTAACATGGTACATTTTAAGTTATGTGAGTTTTTAACACAATAAAAAGTAGTTGCAATTCGAAGGCTCCAACTGAGCATGTTTTGCATAACTGGAGCATCAAAGATGATAAACTTAATAGATAATAACACAGGGGTGCCCACAAATCAATAGGAATAGTTGAAAGACAGAGAAATTCTTCTTTGCAGCATAATATCAGCTAATAAATGTAGAAAGAATGATAGGACTTTTAAGTGAAATTTTTATAACCTCCAATGTAATAATTGATTCAGCAAGCATGCCAAACTATTGAGTTAAAAGTTATTGAAGGCAGAATTTTTACATGTACCCAAGGTACTACCCCATAAAATACTTATAATTAGAAGAGCATGTACTTTTACAATGAAGAGATCTGGCATTCAATAACTTAATCAAGTAACAGTTGAACATCTGGTCATTATGTTATACAATAAAAATTATATAACATCACCTACATTTTTTGCCAAAAACGTTTAACCTTAATCTAATCATATGGAAGCAATTGCATAAACCCAAAATGTGAGGCATTCTACATGACAACTAGCCTGAACTCCTCAAAAAGTCAAGGGTAGAAAAAAATTCAGTGGAAAGGAGGCTGATCTGAAAGGAAAGATAATGCAGAGATACAACTGTCAAATGCAAGATATAAATTTTGATTGAATCCCAATTCAAAACATAATAACCAGCTATGAAATACATTTTTAGGATCATTGGAGACATTTGAATATGATATGTGCAGAATTTTATATTACCAAATTGTTGTTAATTTCCTTATGTGTAGGAGAATTTATTCTTAGAAGTTAGATGCTAACGTATTTGTGATTGAGATGTCATGATATCTGCAAAATATCATGACTTTCAAATGGCTTAGCAAATAATGTGTGTGTATTGAGAAAGAGAAGCAAATGTGGCACAAGCATAAAAACTAGTGAAGCTACATGAAGGATGTGCAGGTTCTCATTTTTTTTTATTTTTCATAATGAAAATGGGGAAAATAATGAAACAGATTTCGAATACAGTTGTTTTGGGGAAATTGTACGGGAGCAAATTTCCCAAATGTCTCCTTTATGTATCCCAGCTTGTTTGCCCCATTTCCACTTCCTATTGCAGTTACCATTTTGTCCTACTCATTCTCCCTCCTGTATCTCTCCTCCTTTCACTCTTTCCAACAAGCACTCACTGTGTGTGTCTGTGTGTGTATTTAGGGGTGTCTGTGTGTGTACATGCACACACACACACAGACACCCCTAAATACATATTCATTGCAAAATTCATCCAGATTACCACTGCCCAGTACAAAATGAAAGCTAGGTAATTTTCCAAAGAGCTACATTATAACATAGTGCTGCATATTTCTTTGAAAGGTATTAGATTGGCAAGGTGAACAAAATGCTGTATTCATCTTTAGCAATAAAGATTACAACCCTTAATCCACTGGCAAGATAAGATTCCTGGCGAGGCACGATGGCTCATGCCTCTAATCCCAGCACTCTGATATGCCATAGTGAGTGAATTGCTTGAGCCCACAAGTTCAAGATGAGCCTGGGCAACATGGTAAAACTCATCTCTAGAAAAAAGTACAACTTAGCTGGGTGTGGTGGTGCATGCCTGTTGTCCCAGCTACTTGGGAGGCTGAGGTAGGGAATTGCTGGAGTCCAGGAGGTCAAGGCTGCAGTGAGTTTTGATCATGCCACTGCACTCCAGCCTGGGTGACAGTGAGACCCTGTCTCAAAAAACAAAAAAAGGTAAGATTCCTGCCTTCTCATACACAGCCCTGATTAGGCCACTTTAAAGGAGAATCTGTGAGAAGTACCTGAAAGGCAGGTGGCAGGTTGAGATGACTGACTTTCAAACAGTGCCAAGCCTCTGATCCTCTGAACTAGAAAAGGGAACACTTTAAAATTTGCCCCTGTAGCAAAGCAAAGAACTGAATAAAGAACATAAGAGACTTAAGGGAATGTCAAACATGTAAAGTTAAACTCCAAGAAGTATAAAAGTTGTACAAGTCACCTCCATGCCAAAAGATCAGAAATTGATAATATGCTCAAGCAAGTCTCTTCCCCACTGCAGACCTTGAATGCTGTCTAGATTGGAAAGGAGAAAAGTGAGCTCACTGTGGGCAGAATACAATGATTAGGAAGGAATATGTAATCTAAAGATGCTTGATTAAGGAAAAACTAGACCTGGACTTAATCCTCTAATGAGTTTACCATAAGCTTAGTTTGCTCTGCCATTTCTTCCCAAATAATAGTCAATATTGCTAGTGCATAAAACATGATAAGTTTTAGATGACAATTGTTCTTATTGACTTTGAGATATCCATATTTATAGGCATGGCACCCAGAGAAAAATAGAGTTACTGGGTCATGCAGAGAGTTAGAAATTATTTTCTGTCCTTGTTGGCTTCCTTTCACTATGAGTGAGGCAATGTTAGACTTCTTTCAAAGCTACCTCACTCATCTAGGGAAAGAATGGTTGATGAATAAAATTTTTCCTTCAGTAAGCCCAAATCCTCACAAGCCAAAGCCTTTATGTGAAGTACAAAGCATTCAAACCTATGGGCATCTCCTTACATTTCTGGTACAAACACTTCTCAAAAGTTATTAAAGTGATGCAGTACAAAAGGTATGTCCAAAAGGAATAAACCCTGGCTGATTTATCGATTATTATTACCCTACATTTTTCAGTGTTTCTGTCGTCATGTTTGCCTGTTGATTCTGTTCTGAAGTTGCATCTTTGTGGCTGAAGCAACATTTGTAGAGCAACATTTTGTGACATTTCCATTGTCACAAAATCAGTATAGGCAGTGGAAACAAGTAGCATTCATTTTAAGCAGATAGAATATAACAGATATCTCACATACACGTTAAAAACAACCACACTAAAACCAGTGAAAATAAGACAGAAAATAGAACTGTAAGAAATGAAATGATCACCAATTTGCTCTAGCTAGAACTGAGTGACTGCTAACATACTGATTAGTGGAAATTTCTCATTATTGAAAACAAAGTGAAATGTTCTCAAGAAAAATACTTGAGGCTTTTACCCTGTTAATAATTAGAATTATGATGAACAAAATAACTAGTAAGTGGTTGGTGCTCTCCGGCAGAAAGAAAAACTTGACTCTCAAGGTTCCTTCCAAAGTATGCTTGTTTTAGTGAAGGTCTTATAAAGCAAAATTCAGTGAAGAACTTCTGTAATTAGGGTAATGTCCACCCAAAATTATTTCAATCTCCAACTTATTCACAGAAATAAATTACCCTTTAAGTAAATATCATTGTGCTTTTGAAGATCCAAAAATGTAATTTTGTAGTATAGAACCCAACATGCTACTTTGAAGTCATGTTTCTTAAGAAGTCTCTAAAGCAACAATTAGCAAAACATGTTTGAGAAAAAGAAAAAGCATTACACTTTATCATAAAGGTGTTAAAATGGTCCATATTTTAAATAATGTACATTTAAAACATATTCATGACATCAGGTGCTTTGTGATCAGCATTGATTACATCAAATGACAATAAAAATGTGAAAGACTGGAGTTTATTGCGCTAGAGATCTATATACAAAGAACAAAACTCTCAAAAGCTGTTAGAATAAAATTGTACTTTTTCACATATGGGAGGAATTCTGGGTTCTCAGCTGCAGGACAGCTGAGAGACCATTTTTTGCAGTGTGTTACAGAGTTCCAGGAGGTGCTTGGCTGTAAAACCCTTCTCTGTAGATCCTCTCCAGAGACTAGTGTTCTGAAGGTACACACTTTGGAAAATTCTTTCCTGGAAAACAGTAGGCTTATAATGGCAGTTGAAATCTTGGATGAGGATGAGATGATGCATTAGTTTGCTAGGCTGCCATAACAAAGTGTTACAAGTTGAATGCCTTAAACAATTGAAATTTGTTGGCTTACAATTCTGGAGCCCAGAAGTCTGAGATCAAGGTGTCACTGTGTGGGCAGGGCCATGCTTTCTCTGAAGGTGCTAGATATCTGTCCCAGGCCTCCCTCCTAGGTTCTGAGGGTTTTGGGTTGATGGCTACACAACTCCAGCCTTCCCATGGAGTTCTCTCTACATGCTGTCTCTGTCCACATTTTTCCTTTTCTGTAAAAACACCAGTCCTATTGAATTAGGAGCTCATCCTACTCAGATACGACCTCATTTTAACTGATTACATTTTAACAATCCTATTTTCCAGTGAGTTCACATTCTGAGACACTGAAGGATAGGACATCAACACATGAATTTTGAGGGATCACACTTCAACCAGTAACAGATGGGATAACTCCAGGCAGTGTAGAAAAAGCAGTAAGTAGCTCTCAGCCTCAACATGAAAATGTATGGGTGTGTGATTAAAGTTGGAAGGTGTATCACAGGTAACGTTCCTAACAATAGCTAGAATACCTAGGTTTGCAAATAATTTACCTTTTTAGCGTACATTAGAATAGACATAAGGCTATCCCTCTGACAATGTTATTTTCACTTGCTTACACTTCTGATATTCTTATTGGAGAGGCAGTGAATGGGAATAGTGTTTACTTCTGCATCAAGAATGGCACAAACCAAGCAAACCAGACTCCTGGGGACAAGTTTTACACAAAACACTACTGGTCATGTGTGCATAGTAGAAAAAAAGATTGATCACTGCTAGCAAAGATAAGACCCAGCTCCTCAGATTAGAATGCAAAGTTCCCCAGGTCCAACCCATTCCTACCTTTCTCCAGTCCTCCATCCCTGACACTCCTTGACTGAAATTTATGCCCTACTAACATAAACTGTGGTGCTTCCCACATACACATGCCATTTCTTAACTTCGTGCCTTTACATATGAGTTTCCTGCATAAAGTAACCTCCTATTCCTTCCAAATGACTCCTACTCATTCATCCATTAAATTCAGTTCAGGGTTATGTCTTCTAAGAACACTGCCCAGATTATTTTAACTGATTCTCCACTGGTGTTTCCATAGCTTCTCATCCATGCATCTGTTATTGCACTTCAATAGTATTTGGAACATTGTTTACCTCTGCTACCCTAGAAGAGAAGTTGCATGAGGGCAGAGACTATGTCTCATTTGTCTTTCTCCTTCCAACTTGAAAAAAAAGCCTAACCTAGTAGGTATTAGGTGAACAATATAAAACTAAGCTGAAGGATAAAAGGATTTCAAACTGATACTGCTGAGTAGAAGACATTCATCAAAAGCATGCTGTATTCAGCATCTTTAATTTCCTATATTTTAATTAAATATAGTTGATCCTCATTACTTGCCAATTCATTTTTGGGGAATTACCCTATTTACTGAAATTTATTTGTAACCTCAAAATCACTCATCGCAGTGTTTATCCTCAGGCACTCGCAGTGATGAAAACTTTGTCTGTTCTCATGCGCATTCTCAGCCCAGGTCAAACACGGCAATGCTCTGCCTTCTTGTGTCAGCTCTCATACTGTAAGCTAGTGTCCCTTTTATGGTCTATTTAGTGGCAGTTTTTCACATTTTTGTGGTTTTCGCTGGTGACTGCATTGTTTAAAATGGCCCCCAAGTATACTGCTGAAGTGCTGTCTATCATCCTTGAGTGAAATAAGGTATTTTTCAACAAAAACACATGTAAAGCAAGTTTATATACTGATTGTTTGATGAAAGTGTTGTGACCAGAAGCTCCCAGGAGCCTAACCCCTGTGGTTTTCCTAGGAGCCGTAGTTCAGTATTAGCTAATTCAGTGTTCACAGTGACTTTATACAACAACTACCATGATTAACAGCAATCAATTATAATGCTATAAAGGCAGTTTCACCCTTCACATCTCACTCATCACGAGTAGTTCTACTGTTAACTTATGCTTCAGTTTACCATTTTCAGATGTCGTAATGGAGAAGAAACCACTGTTACACAAAATAGATTTCAGTGATATTTTTTTTGAGCCAGGCTTAATATATCCCAGTGAATAAGGAGCTAGCTTTCCTGGTGAATATTTTGTTACATCTCCAAGTTAAACTAGTTTCTTTATATTTCTGACTAACCATAGAATTCTCCAGGCCATATAATTTACCATTTGAAAATATTCAATTTAGCTCTTTATTACATATATTGACTTTTGCTACGTTTCAATAATTTCAAAAAGATTGTAAGTCCCTAGAGAGCTACTATACATTTAATATCAATTTTATATCCTCAATATGGCCTCATTCAGGTCCCATTACATACATAGTACATGCTCAGTAGAAATTTGTTGGAGGGATTAAATTGTTAACTACTCTCCAAAGCGAAATATTAAATAATTATAACTGGCAAAGACATCAGAATTTTACATAGAGGAATACAAGATTGAGAATCTACTCCCCAGGACTTTTTTGACTGTAAAGCTACAAAACATATATAAATGTTACTATTTTTTGTCCCTGGAACTTTCATCGCATCGCCCCTCTGCCTCTACCTCAGCTCCCACCTGCTCCTTTCCTATACTTCCTGACGGCTCTTCCTTGATTTCCTTGCCTGATTCATCCCTCTGCCCTTCCCTTACATGCACGGACATTCCCCAAGGTTCTATGCTTGCCCTGATTCACTTCCCCTTCTAAACTGTTTCCCAAATATCCACACACTGCAGTTGTTAACTCCAAAGCAGATGATGATCAAGTAGACATCTGCAGCTTTAATCTCTTTTTTCACACCCAGAGATGAATGTCTAATTTTTACTTACTCACACTTAAACTCATTAATATACCTGAAAATATCACTTCTCTCCAGTCTGTATTTTGGAGAGAAGCATGACTAACCCACTCAATTTTGTTTCTTTCCTCTTTTACCTTCTACATCCAAAACATTGCTAAATGTTAATAATTCCTTCTTCATGTGCCTTCTACATTTTCCTTCCTTCCATTGTTGTTAATGCTGATCTATTTCAAATTCTTATTATCTTTGCCTGGACTATTACAATATCTCCTTTATCCTCTTGACTGCCTATCTCAATTCTTTACCCTCTCAAACTATTTTTCAAATTGCAACTGTCCTGAATTTCTCTCATTTGTCCCTTCAAATCTACCCTTCACCACTTCCATTTTGATCTGTTCTCCTGGAAGCTGAAGTGTGTGGAATACATCAAGAGTTCTTCTCCTCTAGTTCCCAGTTGGCTTTGACCACTGGGAAATGCTGGTAGGAGTTCAAAGGGTGGGCAGAGAGGAAATTCAGGTTATTTCATTCTCCTAGTGTCTTTCATCCTATTAGGTGGCCTTCTTTACACAGCTGTCTCCAGAGTTTCTCATTTAGAGGTATGAATGGTGAAGCCCTGCCCCAAGCCCCAGTTTCAACTCTTAGAGGCTTTCTTTATTTTGATTTCCATCCAATCTGCCCACCTTTTGCAGAATCCCTTTATTAAACTTTTTTCAGATTACCTGATTTCAATGTGCCATCTGTTTTTTAACTGATGCACTAACCATTTATTTAGCAAAAGAGGTTAAATTATGCCACTCCTTTATCCCAGAATCTTAAAGTTTTTTTCATTATCTGGGTTCCAAACTTTCTAGCCAGCATTCAGAGTCTTCTGTAGTGTCGCCCCATCCTTCCTCTCTCATAACCACACCAGTTCATTTGATTCAGCCATGCTCAGGCTCACTGAGTTTACTCAAATTCCCTATAAAGCTATATCTATTTATACACTAGGCCCAGACGTTCTTACTAGTCTTTCTTTCCCTGGTGAAAGGCTATGTACATTTGAATGCCCTTTTAAAAATACTGTCTTTCCATATATTTGTCACAGCACTATTCACAATAGCAAGGACATGAAATCAACCTAAATGCCTATCAGTGGTAGTCTGGATAAAGAAAATGTGGTACATATAGATCATGGAATACTATGCAGCCATAAAAAAGAACAAGATCATGTTCTTTGCAGGAATGTGGAAGGAGCTCGAGGCTATTATCCTTAGCAAACTAATGCAGGAACAGAAAACCAAATACTTAATGTTCTCATTTGTAAGTGGGAGCTAAATGATAAGAACACATGGACACAAAGAGAGGAACAACAGACACTGAGGCCTACCAGAGGGTGTACAGTGGGAGGTGGAAGAGGATCAGGAAAAATAACTAATGAGTACTAGTTATATCATCTGTACAATAAAGTCTTGTGACACAAGTTTACGTATGTAATAAACCTGCATATGTACCCTTGAACCTGAAAGTTAAAAACATACTGTCATTCAATGTTGAATTTCAACAGTCTTCTCTGTTGAAATCATCCCCTATTTTTTTGTTCTTCTAAATCTATTGAATCATTAATTAAATTCCAACTAAAGCCATTATTAACGTTTAAAGGATAGATCATGTAGTCATATTTTTCTGTGTTAATTTGAAAATGTTACTTTTTGACATGTATATTAAGTGCACCAAAGAATAGCTCTCTGTGCATGCTAGTTTCCAGCAGAAAATGTGGCCTGAGTTGTGCTACACACAACTCTTAGTTCTACCATTCATGAAAAAACTGCGCTATACTCAATCATATAGCAACTTCTATGCTATTAAGAATTATCCAAAAAATGATGATATTGAGAGAAAAATACAGATGTCAGAGCTAAAATAGTGGCTTTATATGTAGTTTTTGGTGAGAGGGAAAAAAATCAGAAACAAATATAATTCTCAGAATGTCATCTTAATTTCAGTGGAGAGAAAGCTAAGGACATTGGCAAGGGTGATGGATGGAGCCAAGGTAGAATAGTCTTCAATGTATTGACTCATAACCATGTGAACTGGGGAAGGAAGTTGAAAAATTCCCCCAAGAGAACCAAGGGATTTCTCTCTGGGGGATTCTGTCCTGAGAATGTGGAATAAACGTTACACCAATTTTTTCTCATTACTAACATCCAAATTTCTCTGACTCTCTGGGCCTACAGTCAACTTTGAGGCACAAAATATCAACAACTGCAAAATATACTAGGCCTTGAGGATCTAGTTTCTATCTGAGGCTAGAATTAAACCCAGATCAAGTTGAGCAAGTGAAGCAAGTTTCAATATATTTCTATTTGTTTATTTACGGTCTATACTCACTAGTGCTTAACATTGACATTTGAGAGGATCTATTCAACTCTCAATAATTAAAGCAAAGACTTAAGAGACAGTTGCAAGTTTGAAGTTATAGATACTGAACTTGACAAAAAACCAAAATAAAACAAAACAAAACAAAACAAAACGGAAAGGGAAGACAGCAGCTGAAGCCCACCATTCAGGTATTTGGGCTCTAAGACAAAATACAATCAGACAATCAGATATTTTAAAACAATAATAATATTAACAAAAAATGAGAAAGTAGAATTTGTAGCCACTCATTTGTAAAGTAACATTTGGTGCTTAGTCGGGTATCTGGCGTTTTAGCCACTGCAGATAGAGGAAAGGCTCAGCACAAAATGGAAGAGGGTGGGACAAAAAGTATTAGCAATGTACTGTCGAACATCAAAGCTCATCTAGAATTTCCCTTGAATCAGGCCTTTTCTTAAAATAAGGGGCATGCATCCAAGGCTCTGTGGTATGACAGCGTAAAGTCCAGACCAATGCGTGGTGGAAGAAAACACACATGCAAAGAAGGGTGTCCCGCATTTTACCAAGCCCTGTCACTGCCATCTCTAATTGTGTGGAACTCTTTCTTGCCTTTCTGTGCATTTCTCTTCCCACAGTTTCCGCAGTTTCCACAACCCACGGCTTTTCCGCACTCCCCACTCAAGCCACTGTTGGCAGAACACATGATTAGACTAAAACCAAACTCATATGCTGGAGTTACAGGCAGTCCATCACAGAAGGGAGACTGTCTGCTTCCATTGTTCGATAAACTGTTTAGACTAGAGGGGAAAACTTCTTTAAGAAAGACTAACTAGAACATAAGACGCCCAGGAATCCAGGACATTTGTTTCCACATAATGGGAATTGAGTCAAGTGTTATTCGGTAGTCATACTTATTTCTATGAGTCGGATATAAAATCACATTACTCAGAAACCTGGATTCTATCTTCTCCTTGTAAATACATAATTAAAGCTTTAACTTGGAAGAGATGCCTTTGCTTGTAGAAAGAAATAAAAGTGTATTTTAGTTTGAAGTTGTAATCAAATCAGTTTTATGAACATCAGCTGTATTCACTATCAGATGTTTATCTTGACAGCTATTTTTATACTATATTTTAAATTCATACATGATTGAGTTAAACAGTCATCTTCTTTGTTGCTCCAGCATAAGGCTCAGGACAGAATTAACAGAGAAAGAAACGCTGGAAGGGTTTAGTATTTTCATTGAAGTAGAAGTCACTTCCATGTTTAAGTTAAAAGAATATTGACACAAACTATTTTGTTGCTTATTTTTTTCACTAATCCACAATAGTGGCTTTGTTTTATCAGAAAATAATTCTTTATTCAAATTTGTGGTCAATTGTTGTTTCTTTTAAAATACTTAGAATTATGGCTATAAACAAACTAAAAAATAAATTTCTCCAAGATTAAATATTAAAATAGCATCTCTAGAAGAAAATGAATTTTCTGTGAGCAGTAACTTTGTGTTAATTGCCAAAACAAAATTGAATGGCTGACACAGTATTAAAAGTGGATATAAATATTCTACTTTGGCTATATTATTATATTTGAAAATCAGAATTGCCAGTTTGAATTTCTTCTGCTAGATTTAGTTACTTTGTGTATATATGAGGCACTTATACAAAGTACTTCCTATTTTGGTCTAGATCAAAGGCTGTATTTTTCATGTTGCTTGAACATAGAGGAGGAAATTTTCCTACTGCTTATATCACCATTCCCTGAGAAATGGGCCACACTGTACAACCACCGCTTTAAACATCTCAATTGTAGGTTTGGATTAATGGAACTACCAGACATAGCACAATTTAGGTCAATTGAATCAAGTTTACTAACCTAAAAGGCAAAAACATAAAGAAGCATCATCACGATACGTGGCAGAGAAACCACTAACACTTTCCAAGAGAGAGAGGTACAAGCTTTTTAACCCCAAAATCCACACCAAGATTAAAAAGATGAGAATAAAGCATGAGAAAGAAGTAGTCCTTTATTTTGTCTAAAAGTCCAACTTCCAGTACAAAAGGCCCAAATTCATTAACAGATATCCTTTTTTGCGGATGGTGAAATAATTCACCACATAGGCAATGGTAAATACAGGAGACCACTTGTGGTCTTAGAAACCTTGTAATATCTGAATTTTGCAATAAAGGTGTAATTGCACAGTGTGGCCCAGCACCCTTAGGCATGAACACAGTTCTCATTGATGACTCTCACCTCCCCAGACTAACCCATACTGGCCAGAGTATGTTGGTCAGTGCTACGCAATGAGGAGAAAAGTCATGATGCAGTTACTCTCTGAGAGCGGTGCTAGTTGAAGAGAAAAATGAGCAAGAAAGAAAACAATGCCAAACTTCACATTGAGAAGAAAAGAAGGTAGAATAGGAAAGCCATCTTGACACTGTTTTTTTGAACCTCACATACTAGACACATGTCCTTCCTTCATTTGTCTTAATAAATTCTGAGTGCTTATTTTACGCCTGGTACTGTTCTAGGAGCTGAGGAAAAAACTGTGTGTAAAAAGAAACATTGCCCAAATCAAGTTGACATTCTACTAGAGCTTTCTTCTGTGTTACCTCAAGGTTATGGGATAGATGGGAAAAAAACTACCTACTAGATGGATTTTTGGGAAAGCTGTCAAAGTTAGGAGGAGTGAACATATGGGAGATGAGAGAATGTTCTGGTATAAAATTTTAGTCTTTCCCATGGGCCCATTTGTTAACTTGTGCCGAAAGTTTTAGAAACTTCAAAGTAGAAATAACTCATGATACATAAAAAGTCATCGAGGGTGGGGAGAGGTTAGTAGGAAATTAATTAAAGCCAGAGAGTATCAGATTTCTTTCTGTAGGAAGGACAGCCATTCTTAAAATTATTGTTAGCTAATTATGACCTTCTTGAAGACTTTTTAGAGTGTTGAATGTAGTCGGAGCTCATGAATAACGTGTGTGATTGAAGTGGTGGTCCTGGAAGCAGCAAGGAGTGAATTGTGGAAAGCTGCTTCTCTCTAAAGCATTCACTTACTATTTCAGAACATGGTGCAGGTTAAATTTGGCCCGAGGGCTACCAAATTACAACCTCTGCCATAGTACTATGAAAATATATGCTTTTTAAACGATAAAAATAGTACTAATCATTATTGTCATTATTCGTCAGAAGAGTATTATTAGTGCGCATCTCTTATTTTTGCCACCCAGAATCTAGTCATCCTTCCTTTCATAATCATAACCCATTTTTCTTGAGTGGATGACAACTAATCCATCCCCTAATTTCTAACCACATGCTTTGAGTAAGCATCCCAGGAAGAGATGGAGCATTTGGGCGTAAGCCAAGCAAAGCATTATAATTCCCTCAGAAGGGGTGATTGGTTTTGTAAGCACATGACCCAATTAGACCTAATGAGATGAGTAAACTCTTATAAACCTGTTATTTGTGGAAAACAGATTGTGCTTTTTATGTTTTATGTGAAAATGGGACGTTGTAAGGTCTAAAGCTGCTCCCGTCGTCCTAGGACCACGAAGGTAGAGCCTGTCTGAATAAACAGCATCAGAGTTTACAGGTCTGGGTTGCCATGGCAATTTAATATCTCTGTGGCACAATTGCCTAAACTCTAAAGTCAAGGGGGATGGACTAGATCAGTGACTCTTAAATTTTTCTACCTATAGAGAAAAATACTTACTTACTCTCAGCGGGTGATGCAGTATAACTCCAAACAGCCTGTCATCAGTAGAAATTTGATTCAATTTTATGTTTGGTTTTAAATATAGGCACTTTAAAAATTTTCATAATGTTTATCTCAATATAAACATGATTCTCCATTAAGAACTGATGTTCTGGGAAGATGGGCCATGGCTGTGTTTCTTCTGGAGCTTCCTTTAGCCCCAGGCCCATCACTCTTGCTTTGGGGTATTGAGAAACATGGGGCACATTTGCTGCTAAAGAAATGCTCACTGTTAAAAGTCTGTTAACTTGCTTTTCTGAACACTTGACCTTAAAGATGCCCTACAAACAATTTACAAGTAAAAGAGTGATATCATTGATCTTTCCTATAACTCAAAATAATAGAACATTAACAAATAATTATTTCTTAAAAATTCAACTAGGTCCTCTTTTTCCCTTTTTCTACTTTCCCCCATCACTACCATTCTGCAATCCTACCATTTTTTTCTCCCATTTTGGACAAAAATTATAATTGAAATTAAAATTATAGCATGAATTTGAAGATTGCTACTCAGCTAGCAAAAATAAGCAGCCCTGCCTTTCTTTATCCAACATACTAATATATCTATTGTTTTCTTAAATGCAAATGCCTTAGGCTTTTACAAGTTAACAGACTGTTTCACCTACCTCATTCCCACCAAAGGAAGCTAAACAAACAAGGGAAGGTGGATAGGAATAAAATAACTTTTTACTTCCACAAAGGCTTTATTTGAAAATGTCCAGCTCTGAGGATGCAGTATGAGTCCTGCCAAGCTTCAGGCAAAGCACCATCCCAAAACCTGAGGACATTCTGCTAACATGGGGAGTAATTGTGGAAACAACATGTTACAGGGACAGTGAAAACTAATCCTGGGTTTTCCAGTGTAATATACATTTGCTGGAACATTCACCTCTTCCCAGGCAGAAGTCAGAATGTTTACAGCTTTCAGCCTCACTGTTTGCAAATGGAAAGCTGAGCTCAGAATTCATAATCACTGATTAAGCTGCTGTTTTTTACCCAACCTTAGCAGGGGAAAAAATAGTGGGTTCTCATACTGAACCATAAACACATGTTATGTGTAATAAATTCCCTAACATTGTACTTTTTTTTGAAGGGAAGAAGGAGGGATATAATAGAACATTTTCAGCTAAAAGCTAGAAGAGTCTATCTAGTTGGCATATCAAGTTAGAAATGAAAAGAAATCCATATAAGTACTGTAGCATATGTACCTCATGTGCTAGCATCATAGAATACTGAAGCTAGAAGAGCTGCAGAGTCACCTAATCCAATTCTTTCTTTACAAAAGACAAAACTGAAAACCAATGAAGCAAAATGATTTAAAGTCACACAGATAGTTAGTGTCATCATAGATAATAGGCTCAAGTCTCCTGATTTCTAACGCAGTACACATGGATGGTAACTGCTGATCGGTGCTACATATCGTACAGGTCATGTCACACCATCCTGAAACATGTAAGTTCTTTTTCGCACTGTCTTGACCACTGTAGACCTAGGTATGTAGCCATCACCATCATGTGGGACTTCGTTTTTGGGAATGGCCTTGCCCCACCTCCTCATTCCTGCAAATGAATACCCTTGGTTAAGTAAGAAAGCTCAGAAAATATCTGTGAGTAGCTCTGATTTTGATGAGTCAAGAAGAAATGATTATGAGATAGGAGTGAAAACAGTGGGTCAAAATATAATAACCACATTTTCTAGTTTATTACATTTGATGCTTTGACATCTTGGAGACTTACAGACTCTAGAGAGATTGGCCCTAGTTAACTCTTAGAGATAGTAAAAGACTAGCTTATGAGTGCACCTTTCATATGCCAAGTAACTAATCCAGAACCCACATCTCAACCACCTTCTTTATCAGGCCCTTACACTGAGGACCACTGTCTGCCTGCCCTGATCACCCCAGACCCAGATACCAGACAACTAGGGACAGGCCCTAGATCCCATAGTGCACTGAAATTACTCAAACTCATCAATCCTCAACCTGTTTGCCCATCCTTGCCAGCCACTTCCTGTGGAAACCATAATAAAAACTTTGTCCACATTTTCCTCTCACTCCCTCTGCCTCCTGATGCCAGTGCTTCCCCAGGGGGGCCACGTGTGGCATGGTGTACCTCTTCCTCTTGGAATTGTGAGTAACAAACTACCTTTTCAACGGCAAGCATCTCCTAACCTGGTCACATGCATAATAATAATAAAACCTACATTTTGCAACACAGAGGTCAAAAGCCAATAAAACTAAATCCCAAAATCTGAGAGGGGTTTAAGGCAAGCAAGAGAAAACAAGAGATAAGTCACAAGTAAGAATAATGTAGCAAAAGTCTGGCTCAGAAGGAACTCATGCAAACCCAGAACACTGATGGGAGTATGCCTCTGGTGCCCTCCTGCTGATACGGGCGGGTTGCCTTACAGTTTTAAAGTGGCACATCAACAAGTTCCTCCTGAACACATGCTTAATAAGTGGCATGTGAGCACTTGAACATTCCCAGACACAGACTCACTATGCAGCATTCCCATGACCGGTGTTCCAGTCCACAGCAGAACGCTGAAACAGCCTGAGTCATCTCTGCTTTTTTCCCCACCCTTCTTTAACTCGTCTATTCCATCCTTTCTAAGTCACAGCTTGAATGTTCATAAGACTCTTCCGTAGTTCCTCATATCTTCTGCATTTAAATTGAATCCTCACCATTACATTCAGAACTCTCCAAATAATGTCTCCAGCCTGTCCTCCAGTCCTGACTTCCACATTTCTGCTATATTCTCTACGATCTGGCAAAATTAAACTATCCACTGTCCATATCACATTTTTCCCATGCATTGTACCACTTCATTACTAGAAGAACCATAAAATATATTGGTTTCGGACATATCCCGGTTTTAATTCTTGGCCACAAACTGTGGTATGATTAAATGAGATAATTCATGTAAAGATCTCAGCACAATTTTGATGTGAATTAACACGAGTTAATAGCAGCTATTTTATTATTGTTCACCTTAAGTGTATTAGTTTTCAAAATATGTCAAATACATAATGACAATTGCTACTCATGAAGTTCTGACATGTATTATAATTGTTGGCATTTTTCAGATGAGAGACCTCAGACTCAAGAGAAATGAGTTGCTCCAGGTCATATAATCAGGTAAGAATTACAAAAGTTCTTTTTTTTTTTTTTGAGATGGAGTTTTGCTCCTGTTGCCCAGGCTGGAGTGCAATGGCACCATCTCGGCTTATAGCAACCTCCACCTTCCAGGTTGGTTCAAGCAATTCTCCTGCCTCAGCCTTCCAAGTAGCTGGGATTACAAGCATGCAAATGCAACATCACACCCAGCTAAATTTGTATTTTCAGTACAGATGGGGGTTTCACCATGTTGGTCAGGCTGGTCACTAACTCCTGACCTCAGGTGATCCATCCTTCTTCCAGAGTTCTGGGATTACAGTTCTGAGCCACTGCATTCAGCCTTAAAAAAATTCTACTTTCATTCTTTTTTTCTCTACACTGCAGATGACATAATGCCATATAAAGTCATTTAATGAAAGGACTGGAAGTAGTTATGTTATTCTTACAGTACCTAAGAATTAAAAAGAAATTTTTAAGAACTTAGTTTACTGATTATTTGTATGTGCCTAACACTGTGTTAAGAGCTTTATATAAACTTTTATGGTTTAAATATAACAAGACATCTGCAAGTTATATATTATTATATACATTTTCAGGTGAGGAAATGAAGACTCACGGAGATTAACTTGCTCATACCACACAGGTGGCAACTGATGACACTGTACTGATCTAAGACAAAAGCTGACACACTTAAACACTAAATCAAGTTGCAATTCAAAACAGGCATGTAATTAATTTCTACTGAATCAAACTTTAAATGACATATGGAAAATAAACCTGCCTTGCTCTGCGGCAGAGAGGAAAATAATGAGATTTTCTGGAAAACGTATTTGTGTACACAAATCTCATTATACCTGCCTAAAATGTGTGTGTGTGTGTGTGTGTGTGTGTGTGTGTGTGTGTAAAATTGATAGATGTTAGATAAATAGATAGATGTGCCCAAGCATATAAACACATTTCAATAAGCATTCTAACTTTCTTTTAACAATAATAGAAATCCAATTTAAGCCAAGCACATGGATATTTTGGGGGTGGGAAGGAAGACAACCCTACCAGCCTCATTTGCAGCTAGCTGTAATTGTAGCTAGCTGTAACCCTGTGGAAAGTTACAGTGGAGTGTTAGGAGAGATTATATAAATGACTTATAAGATACACCTTAAGGGCAAGTACTAGACACTTTTTCTCCCTTTCTTCGACCCTGCTTGTAATTTAAATGTGATGAATGGAGGTAAAATGTAGATCAGGTGAATAAAAATTGCTCCCTAAGAATGGCATTGAGGAACTCTCAAAGTAGCCTGAGTCTCAGACCACCGCTATGCCCTGAACATTCTAAATCCTCACTACATAAGAAAAAAATAAGTGTCTATCTATTTAAACCACTGTTATTTTGGTTCTCTATTACATAAGCCAGATGAATTATAACAACTTTTATATCTTTATTATTTACTGATGCACAAACAAAAGATAAGAACAGAAAGAAGGAAACAAAATTTCAGAGTTGAAAGGGACATTAACAGTAATCTAATCTATTCACAGATGCAACCCTTAAATCTACTGTCCAAAATTACAAAATCTAGTCATGGGGATGTGCTAAATTAGATGTATCTAAAATAAAGTGTTAATTTTCATAGTTGTCAGAGCCGCATCTGATATGTAGTTAAGTATTCACCACTTGGGTTGGCTATATACAGGGCCCTGATACTTGCCTAAAATGTAGTGGGTCTATATGAAGTGATACAGGAAGGACAAATGGTTGAAGTCATTGCAGGAGCTCAATGGGAGATATTAATCAAAAGAAGATGATCAAACGTGCACATAAATTTATGACTATGGACCAGGCACAGTGGCTCACACCTGTAATCTCAGCACTTTGGGAGGCTGAGGCAGGAGGATCAGCTGAGTCCAGGTCAAGATCAGTCTGGTCAACATAGCAAGACCCCATCTCTAAAAAAAAATTAATTAATTAATTACCACTCTGTTATAAGATCCTTCATTATATTTATTTAGTTAATCTAACCTGGAATACTTTGTCTCAAATTCTAGAGACTTGAGGAAGCATTTTCTCCCACACATCCTAATTACACATCTTCAGTGACTTCTATCATGGGAAGTAGGATCAGATCACATGAGACTCATTATGGTTTTTAAAATATGTGTTTTAGAAGAATTGCATTAGCATGGTTATGCAACATTGGGAGTGAAGTCACTTTTGCTGTACAAAGTGAAATTGTGGTTTATTCTCATGTTTATGCTAACTGTTCAGAAGAAAAGCAAAAAAATCAAAGATGCTTTCATATTGATAATACCTTCCATAGCAGAAAGTTCAATACCATGCTCCTAAGCATTGTTACTCAGCATCTTCCCACAGCCCTGACAACGGGTAATACCTGGACACTAGGTAGAGATCCCAAGAATGGTAAGAAACGTTACTTCCGTCTGTTCCTTAAGGGGTGGGGTTGGGTAAGAGGAAAACAAGTTTCCCCAAGAACAACCAGGATTTTTCTATTTGACTCTTGAATTAAACCCACCCCTCACCTATACTCAACCCCACACTACCAAAGGAAGGCATCTCCCTCCATCTTCCTGAAAATACCCTAAGAATCTGATCAAAAGTGGACAATTTTAAAGATGCTTTAAAGTATGTTAAGAATTTTTTTTATCAAACATAATTGTTTTCTCAAGCACTTTCTTTTTTTAAGCCATAATTAGGATTTTCTATTGAAATAGAAATACACTATTGTAAAATGTATTCTTGCAAACAAAAGCAGGATTGCCTGGGAAGTTTTACGTAATTGTATTCGCCATTAGTTATGTACCCACAAAGAATGCTGTTATGATCTATCAAATGTATTTTGCTCCTGAAGGGCTTAAAATAGTTTATGGAAGATACACTAAAACTTACAAGAAACACAAATATTTTACTGTCTATTACTATATTAAGTGTATTTACCACTTACCATTGTTTCTGTATTTTAAGGAAAGTAATACTAACACTTCAGCAAAATAAAATTTGCTCACTTAATAAACTTTCTAAGCCTAATTATTTGGTTGAAGTTAAATATATTTTTTAATTTTTTTCCTGGAAATATTTGCTTATCATAAAAAACATAAAATACAAGTAAGTATAAAGAGATATAAAACTCCACTCTAATCCCATAATATAAATAAACATCCTAGTATATTTTACAAAAATTTAATATACCTCTTATTTTATATTTAAAAGTATATCACAAGCATTTATCTATGTTTTAAGATATTTTCTGTTGTTCATGATGTGTCTTGAATTATCTTTTGCTACATGGGCTATATTTTGTTTGGTTTTAACTCAAGTTTCTTTAAAAAATCTGCTTGTACTAGTGGTTAATTTGAAGATTCTTCTAAAATAAGGGAATTTTAATGTTATCTTGGAACAAAGAAAGTGAAAACATAACATAATAAAGCTTATAGAATGTAGCAAAAACAGTACTATGAGAAAAGTTTCTAACAATAAAAACCTATATTAAAAAAAAAAGACACATATCAAGTAAACAAGTCAATTTCACACCTCAAGGAACAAGAAAAAGAACAAGCTGAGCCAAAAGTTAGCATAGGAAAAGAAATGATAAAGAATGGGGCAGAAACAAATCAATTAGAAAATAGAAAAATACAACTAAGTGTTGTGTTTATTTTAAGATAAAATTGGCAAACTCTTAACTATATTAAGAAAAAAAGAGAAAAGACAAAATCAGGAATGAAAGAAAACATATTATAGCAGATGTCTCAGAAATAAAGGAAATTATAAACAATTACAATCCAGGTTGTATAACCTAGAAGAAATGGATAAATATGTAGAAACATACAAGACTGAATCATAAAGAGATTTGAAAATCTGGACTTACCTAGTAAGTCTATTGAATAAATAATCTAAAACCCCCTAGCAAAGAAAAGGCCAAGACCAAAAACATTCATGGTTAAATTCTACCACACATTTAAAGAAGAATTAATATCAATCCATATTAAACTCTTCCAAAAAATAGAGGAGGAAACACTTCAAAGTTTTATTTTATGAAGCTAGCATCACTGTGACACCAAAGGCAGAAAAATATAGCACAAGTAAAAAAAAGCTTTAGGTCAAATATCTCAAATAAACACATATGTAACAATCCCCAATGAAATGGTTGCAAATCTAATTCAACAGCATATTAAAAGGTATGTAAATACCATGACCAAATGAGATTTATCCTTGGGATGCAAGGATGTTGGTGTACACACAAATTTATCAATGTGATATACCACAGTAACAGAATGAAGGGCAAAAGCTGCATAATCACCTCAAATAAGTGCAGAAAAAGCATTTGGCAAAGTTCAACATCCCAAACTCTCAACAAAATAATTATAGAAGGAAATTTCTTTAACACAATAAGAGTCACATATTTTAAAAAAAACTTTACAGCTAATATCATAATCAATGGGGAGAAACTGACACCATTTTCTACAAGATTAGGTATAAGGGAAGGATGTCCACTCTTGCCACTTCTATTCAATATAGCATTGGCAGTCTTGTCTAGAGAAATCAGACAAGAAAAAAAAGATAAAAGGCATACAAATGGAAAAGGAAGAAGTAACATTACCTCTGCATATGATCTGATCATATATGTAGAAAACCCTAAAGACTCAAAAAAAAAAAAAAAAAAACCTGTTAGAACTACTAAACAAATTCAGTAAAATTTTAGGGTACAAAATCAACATACAAAAATGTATGGCACTTCTAATCACTAACAATGAACTATTTGAAAAGGGAAATTAAGAAAGCAATCAAATCACAATAGCATCGAAAAAAATAAAATATTTAGGGATAAACTTAACTAAATAGATGACAGGTTTGTACACAGAAAATTAGAAAGCATTGATGAAGGAAATAAAATGAGATAGATAATTTGAAAGACATCCTCTGTTTATGAATTGGAAGAATTAATAGTATTAAAATGCCCATACTGCCCAAGTGATCTACAGATTCAATGCAATCCCTATCAAAATCCTAATGGCATTCTTTAGAGTAATAGAAAAGACAATCCTAAAATTTAGAAAGGACCACAGCCCCAAATTCCTTAAGCAATCAATAAACAGTACTGGAAAAACTAGACTTCCACATGCAGAAAAATAAAATTAGGCCCTTATCTCATATCACATACAAAAATTAACTCAAAATATATTTTAAACCTAAATGTAAGACCTGAAATCCATAAAACTACTAGAAGAAAACACAAGGAAAAAGCTGCTAGACATTGGTTTTGACAACAATTTTTTAATAATATACCAAAAACACAGGAAACAAATGCAAAGCTAGACAAGTGGAATTGCATCAAACTAAAAAGCTCCTGTACAAAAAAAGGAACTATCAACAGAATGAAAAAGCAACCTACAGAATTGGAGAAAATATTTGTAAATCATATATCTAATAAGGGGTTAATATCCCTTAATATTTGTTAATATTTGTAAACTATATCTCTAATAAGGGGTTAATATATAAAGAACTCATACAACTCAATAGCAAAAAATAAATAAATCACGCCATTAAAAAATGGGTACAGAGCCTGAACAGAAATTTCTCCAGAGAAGACATACAAATGACCAACAAGTATATGAAAAAATGCTCAACATCAATCATTAGGGAAATGCAAATTGAAATCAAAATGAGATATTACCTCACACCTATTAGAATATTTATTATCAAAAAACAAAAGATAACATATTGGTGAGGATATGGATGGAGAAAAGGGAACTCATATGCTGTTGGTGGAAATGTGAATTGGTACATTTGTAAAGCAGTATAGAGATTCCTCAGAAAATTAAACATAGAACTATCATACTACTCAGTAATCCTACTGCTGAGTATATATCCAGTATAAGTAGTATCTCAAAGAGATATCTGCATTTCCATGTGGATTTCACCTATTCACACTAGCCAAAATGTAGAAACAACTGAAATGCCTCTTTTCAGATAAATGCTAAAAATGTTATACACACACACTCATACACACACAGTGGAGTATTATTCAGCCTTAAAAAGGACATCTTGGCCGGGCGCGGTGGCTCACGCCTGTAATCCCAGCACTTTGGGAGTCCGAGGCGGGTGGATCACAAGGTCAAGAGTTCGAGACCATCCTGGTCAACATGGTGAAACCCCGTCTCTACTAAAAATACAAAAAATTAGCTGGGCATGGTGGCGCGTGCCTGTAATCCCAGCTACTCAGGAGGCTGAGGCAGGAGAATTGCCTGAACCCGGGAGGCGGAGGTTGCGATGAGCCGAGATCGCGCCATTGCACTCCAGCCTGGGTAACAAGAGCGAAACTCCGTCTCAAAAAAAAAAAAAAAAAAAGGACATCTTGCCATTTGTAATAGCATGGAGAAACCTAAAGAACATTATGTTAGGTGTAATAAGTCAGATACGAGAAGACAAATACTGCATCACTTCACTCATATGTGGAATCTAAAATAGTCAAAGTCATGAGAGAGTAAAATGATGGTTGCCAGCATTTGAGGGTGACAGAAATGGGGATACATTGATCAAATGGCACAAAGTTTCAGTCATGAAATAACAAATATGGTCTGGAGATCTAACGTACAGCATGGTGAATATAGCTGGTAGTACTCTATATTTGAAAGTTGCTAAGATGGTAGATTTCAAGTGTTATTATCACAAAAAGAAAGATCATACCACTGCACTTCAGCCCAGGCAATAGAGTAAAACTCAGTCGAAAGGAAAGAAAAGAAAAGAAAAGAAAAGAAAAGAAAAGAAAAGAAAGAAAGAAGGAAAGAAAGAAAGAAAGAGAAAGAAGAGAGAAAGAAAGAGAAAGAGAGAAA